>NW_026652279.1:19196904-19725397 GCF_009828535.3 Hylobates moloch | reverse complement strand
CAAGTCTTTGCTATTGTGAATAGTGCTGCAATAAACATACGTGTGCATGTGTCTTTATAGCAGCATGATTTATAGTCCTTTGGGTATATACCCAGTAATGGGATGGCTGGGTCAAATGGTATTTCTAGTTCGAGATGCTGGGGACCAATTTTTAAATGCGACATCTTGAACAAATTACAGCAAAGGAAATTTTGAGGCCTTGATAATTTAAGTGTTATTTTTACTACTAATGTGAATTCAACCCTAGCAAATTAAAACAGGAAGAATTAATTGGATATGCAAATGAGATTATTCAGTATATAAATCTAATTACATACCAATTTGCTTTAACAGCATGAAAAAAGAATAAATTGTTCTATGTAAATTGATTGTCTTAAATAACCACCTGTAGCCCAGCAAAAATTGTCTTAGAAAAGCTATATTGTAAGTGCAGACGTCTAAGTTAATAACATCATGTTCTTCACAGATCTTGTCACAAGAACCTCTTTACAATGAAATTTGCTTATACTCCTGATGTACAATAACGTAGGTCAGCTTTCTAGAACATAAGGAAATAATGTCACTAACTGGCTTTTTTTTTCCCCAGAGCACAATAAATTGATAAGACATGTTGATTTCTGAAACATTTAATGCTTTCACACAGACTAGACTTGAAGTCTGAGCAATTTTCATGTCTGAAAAATAAGAGAAAGAGATAGGTAAAGGGTGCCAGTCTTCGTTAATTTGGCTGTAGCTCTCAAATCAATTTAATCAAATGCTTTCGGTATAATCAAGCAACGCTCCTCCACCACCCATCTTTGAACTTTTTTTCTTTGCCACTTAGTTTAGGCAAATGAGTTTTGAATATTTAACTGGGAAAGGAGGCATTAATTCATGAAGCCTGTGTCTTGGGAACAAGCAGAATAATACTAGATGTTTGCAGAATACAAGATAAGGGGTTAGTTGCTTTTCTTGACATCAGTTAGAGTCACTGCGTTTATCTCTAGATGCAACCCTAACATGCATTTCAAACAGATGCATTAATCTAGTATACTCAGGGTTAGCCACACAAAGCTTGGGCCCATTTTCAATGATTCTTGGTCAGAGAGCCCAAATGTCCTAGTTTCTGTGACTCTCCTATAGACAAACCCCATAGGGCATGGTGAGTCAAATCCATGGATTCACTTAGGAAATCCAGTTCTACTATAGTCTTGTGCTCTCAGGTTTAGATAGAGGTATTTTGCAGAAAAAAGGAAGGATAAAGTATGCATCTGAATTGAGTGATGGATAGACAGGCAGAGAAATACACGGTAAAGCACGGCAAGATAGGTATCATCTCCCTTTTCCCTCAGCATTCATTCTTGGCTCTGAGACTCAAGAGAGTTTCTGAAAGGAGCTCATGGTGAAAGATGGTAAAAGTGTTAGAAACCTAGATGTATGGCGCTTCTGATAATGAAGCCTATGGGCAGTTTATCCAAAAGAAATGTTTCTTCTACTTTATTATGAGAGCAAGTGTCACTAGACCCATTCTCAGTCTTTAAAATAAAACTCAGCGATGGGAGTTGGTACTATTATTGAGAGCATCTATGACCAAGTTCCTTTCCCTTTGGAAGACCATTAGGACTTGCCTGTAGGGGCTTCCTTATCTGCCCTTCCCTACCTGGTTATTCAAGGAAGAACACACACTGGGGAGCAGGACATGGGGACAGATGCCCTGGCTCTGTGCTTGTACTCTGAGGCGGTAGTAAATGGAATCATAAGGAAGAATGAGAGTTACTTACACTGTCTTGGCATGAACCTGAAATCAACACCAGTCAGACTGTGGCCTTAATCTGAGTAAAATGGAAGACACAGTGGGGTGATCAGTTACAAGGAGAAAATCCGTTTAAATCTGATGAGAGCAAATAAATTTGAATGAAAGGGAGGAAGCAGCTGCCAGAGAAGCTACGAAGTATAGCTGTGGCAGCTTTATATAGAATGCCTGTGACCTCACATATAGGGAGTCAGGGAGCCTCTGAAAGAGAAACTAAAGCAATAGTGTGGTCTCAGTCTACTCTTTGTAATGTAGCTCCTAATATACAAACCAGAATGGCTATCACATCACCACTTTCATTTCCTTTATAGCTCCTATTACTATCTGAAAATATGCCACTAATGTTGGCTTGTTTATGTGTGTTCTCCAGCTGAAAGGTAATCAGGGATTCCTTACTTGTATTTTTACTGCTATGTCCTCAGCATCTCACACAGTTTTGTTATTGTAGATCTGTACATGCTCAGTAATGCAGAAGATGGACATGCACACAAGTCACTAGACTAGTGAACATCGTTCAATAAGAGCTTTCCGGCTGGGCGCTGTGGCTCAGGCCTGTAACCCAGCACTTTGGGAGGCTGAGGCGCATGGATCATAGAGGCCAGGAGTTCAAGACCAGCCTGGCCAACATGATGAAACTCCATCTCTACTAAAAATACAAAAATTAGCCAGGTTTGGTGGTGGGCACCTGTAGCTGCAGCCACTCTGGAGGCTGAGGCATGAAAATTGCTTGAACACGGGAGGCAGAGGTTGCAGTGAGCTGAGATAGCACCACTGCACTCTAGTTTGGGAGACAGACAGAGACTCCATCTCAAACAAACAAATAAACAAACTAAAAGCTTTCTAAGAGCAAATCACTGAGATCATTTGAGAAGAGATTAATACATAGAGATAAAAGGGGATCTGATGGCCAGTGATGATGAGCATTGTTTCATGTGTGTTTTGCCTGCATAAATGTCTTCTTTTGAGAAGTGTCTGTTCATGTCCTTTGCCCACTTTTTGATGGGGTTATTTTTTTCTTGTAAATTTGTTTGAGTTCATTGTAGATTCTGGATGTGAGCCCTTTGTCAGATGAGTAGGTTGCAAAAATTTTCTCCCATTTTGTAGGTTGCCTGTTCACTCTGATGGTAGTTTCTTTTGCTGTGCAGAAGCTCTTTAATTAGATCCCATTTGTCAATTTTGGCTTTTGTTGCCATTGCTTTTGGTGTTTCAGACATGAAGTCCTTGCCCATGCGTATGTCCTGAATGGTAATGCCTAGGTTTTCTTCTAGGGTTTTTATGGTTTTAGGTCTAACATGTAAGTCTTTAATCCATCTTGAATTAATTTTTTATATTAGGTGTAATGAAGGGATCCAGTTTCAGCTTTCTATATATGGCTAGCCAGTTTTCCCAGCACCATTTATTAAATAGGGGGGAGGGATAGCATTAGGAGATACACCTAATGCTAAATGATGAGTTAATGGGTGCAGCACACCAACACGGCACATGGATACATATGTAACAAACCTGCACATTGTGCACATGTGCCCTAAAACTTAAAGTATAATAATAATAAAAAAAGGGGCTCCATAGAGATGACTGAGTTTAGTGTGCATTGTTTAAGCCCTTCCTTTGTGGCAAGAGTTGTGCATAATGTTTTAAAAAGATCATTTCAATACAGCCTTACATCTGCCCTATGAGGTATTTTTTATTACCATCACCACTGCCCTGAAAAGGACATTGGGCTTTAGAATGGTTAGGTCAGTTGCATCAAATCACACATCCTATCTGTTGGTAGATTTTGAATTGAGACCCAAACAATCAGAACAAAATATGCCCCCTGGGTCTTGAGGGGCAGACAAAGTTTCAACAAGTGGAGATGAGTGAGGAAGGAATAGCAGGAACAAAGACAGAAGGACAGAAAAACGTAAGTATCTATCTTTTACATGCAGAAATAAATATGTGTGTGATCAGTGGGCAGGAGGAGAGACATTAAGGAGGGGATTCATCAAATACAGGGAAGCTACACGTATTAGATCTGGCTATAATACCAATATACACAAGAATGTACACATATACCTGTTTCCGTATACACATACCTGTATATGTGTACGCACATATACAAAAATATGGTCAGGCTAGCAGGCAGTGGCACTAAAGACGTGAGATACTTTATATAATTTACGTGGTTTAATAGAGGAAGGAGAGTTTAATGGTTAATATTGGGTGTCAACTTGATTGGATTGAATGATGCAAAGCATTGTTCCTGGGTATGTCTGTGAGGGTGTTGCCAAAGGAGATTAACATTTGAGTCAGTGGACTGGGAAAGGCAGACCCACCCTCAATCTGGGTGGGCACCACCATCTAATCAGCTGCCAGTGCAGCCAGAATAAAAGCAGGCAGAACGTAGAAAAACTAAACTGGCCTAATCTCCCGCCCTACATCTTTCTTCCATGCTGGATGCTTCCTGCCTTCAAACATCGTACTCCAAGTTCTACTCTTGGACCTTCAACCACAGACTGAAGGCTGCACTGTTGGCTTCCCTACTTTTGAGGTTTTGGGATTTGGACTGGCTTCCTTGCTCCGCAGCTTGCAGACAGCCTATTGTGGGACCTCATCTGGTGATCACTTGAGTTAGTGCTCCTTAATAAACTCTCATTTATACATACATCTATCCTATTAGTTCTGTCCCTCTAGAGAACCCTGACTAATACGGAGGGTGTCTTCCTTCCCCAAGTTTTCATGAAATACTTTGAGATTCACCAAAGTTAAGGTGTGAAAGAAGTACAGACATAATTAAGTATATTATTCAATATGATATAAAAACGTCTTGCAATCTGACTGGTTTTAAAAGTTGCATCTGTCAATACAGGCTATGATAGAATCCTAGTTTCTAAGCAATTTTCCTTTCTGGCATCAATCAGCTCTGGCGAAACAGCAAAGAACAAAATTTAAAAAATTCACCTCCATGATACCAAATTGCATTGTAATTCATTGTGCTGCAAAGCTTTGCCACAGTTTGGGGGGGATATTTAGAGTAATGATATACAACCAGGAATGTAGACTAGGGTCATTGTGAAGATGGTGCACAAACACATCCACTGAACAGACAACGTGAAGCGGTTGACAACAAGACAGAAAATGTTGGGAGTAGGAGGGAATCAAGTTGATGAACTTGTCATTCTCCACTGGAGAATTTATTTGCATTTAGTTGACTTATAAGATTGCTTAAATGAGATATTTCCTGCGGTTATGAGGAATAAAATAACACAGATGTTTTAATGCAAAGGCTGATTTCTGGACAATTTAAGTGTTTCCTGCTTTCATGTCTGCGAAAAATGTGAATAATATGTACTCCCTGGGAAGTGTCAACATAATGTACACCAATCATTTCAAATCTATTTACAGATAAATTCAATACAGTTTTTTTAGCGCTCACATGTCACACCAGAAGCACCTATAATAAGTAATGGAGCAGCGTGCAAAGGCCAAGCATATGACAGCATTTAATTCTATCCATCATTAAAATTTAATGTGTTTGGTGCATTTCTTTTTTAAAAAACATATAGTTGAAGTTGTGTATCACACTAATTTTGAGGGTATTAAGTACACTGACTTTTAATGGGCGATCTGGCAGAATTTGTCTTAGTTCCATGCCAAGGCACAATTGAGAAATCAAGGAAAATCTTTATGACCTCCTTGCAATTTTTTTCTCTTCCTGTTAATCATCCTTATTCTCTTCCCCTCTTATCCTCTGTCCAGCACTCTGATGCTGCCTCCTTCAGAGAAAAAAGTGACCTGACAAATGTGACACATTTAAAAAGAGGTCTTGATGAGAACCTATAATCCTAGGAATAACTGCATTTTTAGAAGGGACTCTCTGGTTCCAAAGTCAATCAGCTATAAAGGAATTATCACAGGAGTGGAAAATTTGTCATCAAGGACTGAATAGTGATGTTAGTATTTCTGATCATAGACCTTCCTCATACAAAGTGTGTGTGTATGTGCAAGTGTGTGTGAAATGTATATGTGCGCATATATATAGACACACACATATATACACAGACACTCACTAGATATTAAAGAGCTGTTCTTGTGTCCAGTTATTTATCTCACAGTCATTGTTTAGCTTTGTAAGCGTTCCCATTACCCAGTCATCCTTTTCTCAAAGAACTGCATCCGGTAACCACTGATTCTTTACTACATTTCCCCCCTTGTTTATCTTATTCTTTCCATCAATTCACCATTTCCTCATTATATAATCCCTGGTAGACATATTTCTGTACAAAAACTGTGTGTCTGCTTTTGGTAGAAAGCCTTATTCCTTCCATGCTAACCCATAAATAGCCTTACAAAATCTCTGAATAAAGAAAAATATAAAAAGCACTACATTGTTAGAGTACAGTTTTTGATCTGTTGTTTCAATGGCAGTTTTCACGTATAATATGTTAGTGTTTGCTTTTGTTACTCAATTTAAACTCTTCAACTTGTCATACTTTACCACAATGTAATGAATTCTCCAACATTGCCATTTGAGAGCTTAGAAAGCTTGCATGAAAAGCAAAGCAATGTCAGATTATTCTCTTACTCATTTCTAATCCTTTAGCCCCCAGCTACATCCCCTTTAAGCCGGACAAAAACAGATTTTGTTTTACATATAAATGTTGATGATTTTCACTGTATTTTTGGTTCATTGAATTCAATTAACTAAATTCTTTAAAACCCAAGTGTGTATTATGTGCCTTTTTGACCGTTCTAGTTCTAGCAACGGGAATAGGGGTGGAAGTCAGATAGCTTAGTTTTCCCTTAAGCTATTACAAAAAATATGTCCAAACAACCAGTCAATTCAGTCAACCATTCAATCATTTGGCTTTATCTGTACAAGGCCAGATAGCTGGTGAGATTTTCTTTTCCCTTCTGTATTTCAACCTTTTATAGAAATAGCAGTAGCAACAAACCCCCAACTAAACAAAACACAAATGTATTAAATATTTTCCAAATAAATTTATTTAAGACAAAGAAAAATTCATGCATTTAATAAATATGCATCAAGTACTTGCTGTGTGCCAGGCACTATTCTCAAGTAATAAAACAGAGATGCATGCCCTTGAAGAATGTATTAAAAATATAATAAGCAAAATATATAGTGTGTTAGAAGTTTATAAATGTTGCCAAAAAAAGAAAAAGTGGAACAGGATAAGGGAGCTCAATGAACATGGAGGGAAGTGCACAAGATGCAGTAGGAAATAGGTGTTTAGAATAGCTTCATTAAGAAGGTGAGGTATGAGCAGATTTTTGAGTAAGAGATGTAGTTGGGCAAGCACTGATCTGAGGGAGTAGTAGACCATAGGCTGATGACAGGTACAAGCCTGGCATGTTAACAGGTGGGGCAGGGCACCAGTGGAACTAGGACAGAATTAAATAGGGAAAGATGAAAATATCATAGAAAGAATTAGGAGGACAGGAGTCAGATAGTTGAGGAGCGATGCAGTGCAGGTTATACATGACAGAGTAAGAGAAGGACTTTGGCTTTGCTCTGAGTAAAATGGAGAGTCAACGCAAGTTTTTGAAGAAAAAAAAAGAATGTTGTGTTCTGGTTTACTTTTTAAAAGAATCACTCTGATAGCTGTGTTGAGAATACAGTGTAGGAGGAAAGGGGAAAAGCAGTGAGACCAAATTGTAAAATAGATTGTAGGGAGTAAAAGGCAGACCAATGAGGAGGGTATTTTAATATTCCAGAAGAAAGATGCTTGCTGCTGTCTCAGACCAGAATGGTAGCATGGAAGGTGGTGACAACTAATAGTTGGGTTCTGAATATATGTTAAAGGTAAAGCCACATATTTGCTGAGGGACATGAGAGAAAGCAAACAATTTTAAAAGAATTTAAGGTTTTGGTCTGAGCAATGAAAAAGATGAAGTTGTCATCATCTGAAATGGGGACATGTGCAGGTGAAACAGGTTTGGGGGAGAAAAAGAGGAGGTCAGGTCAACAAGTTGACTTTGAGATGCCTGTTAGTCATCACACTGTGTATGTCTAGCTAAATGGTTTCATCAATGATATTAGTTTTCATATAAAGAAATTCACTCTGATACAGTTTTTGAGTTCTGAATAGAATTAAAATAGATAAGTATCAAAGTTTATTGACTATTGCAGCTTTAAAAAAGCTAATAACATGTCTGAATGTGTGTCAGAAAGTAAAAAAAAGATGTTTCTTCATTAAAGAAATCTTCAATTTGTAAACCGCAACTTTCTTTATAATACAAATAAAATTCGAGTGACATTTTAAGGGCTTAAAGAGGTTTAAGGCATATTCACATCTCACTGAAAGGGAAACCTTTTATTGATACAGCTCTGTTGGGGACAGGGGCACAACATTGAATCACATGAAACCAGGAGTTTGATGGTGAGGCTGGAAACAGAGAAAGGCTATTATCAAGGATCCAAAAGAGCACTAACAGGTTTAAAGAATCTGCACAGAGTGCAGATGTGAGAACGGCCATTAAGGTAGAAGTTAATGGAAAAATTTTTCCAATAAGGTGGAAGTTAAAGTCAAGCAAGAGGAGAACAATAATTATCACTTGTTAAATTCCTATAAATTCCACAGCTGTGGTTGGCAGTTTATACATGTAACTCATTAAAGACCTATCATTTATCTACCTCTATTGTAGAGGTACAATTTATAAATGAAGGAATTAGCAATTTGCCCATAGTTACAAGTTTAAAAGCAAAATAGATTCTGATTCCAGGTATGGCTTCCAAATTCCGGCTTTTTTAAAACTGCAAACCATGATCAAAGTTAGATTAGGCATTCGATGAAGAGTCAATCAAGGGAAGCATCTGTAATTGGAAGTTAGAAATGTAGAAAATACATTTAGGCAAGGGTAGGCATGAGTATTAGATGACAGATCTAGAGGGACATCAGAGGTTAGGCAGATAACCCAATGTCACATGCGTGGTGACAACTGTAGTAAAACATACAGGCTAATGGACAAGAATCGAAGATTTATAGGAGTTGAATAAGCAGGGCAGTAATAATCAAAAGGATGAATTCAAATCCCAAGAAACATAGACAGCAGAGGTACCTTCAAAGCTCAGTGATGTTTCTTGTTGAGGTAGGGACCAATAATGGGGTGACAAACCTGGGCCCCTATATTGCACAACCTGAAGAACAGCAACTGAAGTGTGTGTACTCTGCTGGTTTTAGAGATGAGGCAAAGGAGGGCTCCTTTTGAAAGGAGGACTCTTCATCGAATGCCTAATCTAACTTTGATCATGGTTTGCAGTTTTTGAAAAGCCAGAATTTGGAAGCCATACCTGGAATCAGAATCCATTTTGCTTTTAAACTTGTAACTATGGGCAAATTGCTAATCCATTCACTTATAAATTGTACCTCTACAATTAGCTTATTAAAAAAATGTTTTAAACACCTTATGTATGTAAAGAAAATGGAGGCCAGGTGCGGTGGCTCAGGACTGTAATCCTAGCACTTTGAAAAGCCAAAGCAGGCAGATCACTTGAGCCCAGGAGCTTAAGAACAGCCTGGCTGACATGGTGAAACCCTGTCTCTACTAAAAATATAAAAATTAGCCAGGCGTGTTGGTGCACACTTGTAGTTCCAGCTACTAGGGAGGCTCAGTTGGGAGGATTACCTGAGCCCTCGAAGTCAAGGTTGCAGTGAGCTGAGATCATGCCACTCACTGCACTCCAGACTAGGTGATAGAGTGAGACCCTATCTCAAAACAAAACAAAACAAAACAAAACAAAACAAAAAAAACAAAGAAAGAAAGAAGAAAATGGAAACTATGCACTATAATTACAAATAATTAAAAACTGATACAGAGATGTATATGGAAGAGTATTGTTAATTCTAAACCCCCTGCCTTCGAGATAGTTAATACTGTTTTGTCCTTCAGCAGCAAATACATTTAAATGACCAGAAAACTGTCTTCATAAAATTCGATGCTTATAAAAATTTATCTACCTCTATTGGTAGATAGTTGGTGTTTGTAATTTTGTTTGGGTTTTACAAGCTTATTTGGACTTCACTGTTCATATTAGGAGTGGGGATACAGTTATAAAGTAATAAACAGATATGAGTTTGGGTTGGGAAGTTTGGAGATTATCCAATAAAAAATGCATTAAGAAGGACTTTTATTTATTTTCTAAAACACTTCCATTCTAGATGTGTTTATTAACTCAGATAATTTCAAAAGTAAAGATAAATAATTCCTGTTTTTTTTCCCCAGGTGAGAATGTTGTAGGTGTCGGACTTTTATAAAATGATTATACAGCCCCTGTACGCAATAAATATTCTATCTTCTATGTCTAATTTAGATAAGCATAATTAATATTGCTCAATAGTAACAGAGGGGCCAAAGAAGAGAGGGGATGAAGTACATTCTGATGCCTGATGATGTAAAGTTTTTAGAGTATGTGGAATTAGCTTTATTGTCCTCCTCCTCCTAATAGGTGGTAGCAGCTTTTGTTACCAATACCAAAATGCCAAGGGTTTGGGGTTTGGTCTAGGTTCTGCTTTTCACTGCAGAGAAAGCCAATCACTGGGACAACAAGTATTGTCATGGAAGAAGGCTTTAATCAGGTTCTGCAGCCAAGGAGATGGGAGATCAGTCTCAAATTCATCTGTCTCACCAACTAAAATTAGGGGTTTATATAGCAGGGACAAAATGTAACCATATGTGGGAAAACAGGAATTAGGGAGGGGTAAGGAAGAGAAGTTGGTCCACAGGAAGCAGGTGCTCAGTTAGGCAATAAAGATGTGTGAGGGGTCTGGTGTCTCATTGTCCAGAGGTGGTGATCTGGTACGTTTCAGTTCCTTGAAACTATCTGGGAGACTTGATGGTTGGTTTCCTGAGAAAGGAACTCAACAAATGTAACTTTCTCAAGTTTGAAGACTGGAAGGTTCAGTTTCTATGTTTATTCTAAAGAAACCGTAAACATTAGTGCTATGGGACAATCTGGCCAGTTTCACTTTCATCAAGATCCAAGAGCAAGCTCTGAACATGGCCAGAAAAAGCCACAATAGGCAATGAGCAGGACAGATGCTGGGTGGTGCCTCCAACTATCAAGTCCTGCTGTGGGCACATTCAAGGCGCCCTTGTGAAAGCCTCCAAAAAAAAACTGAAAGACAAAGCAAGAGAAAATTGGGATCTAGTTATTCCATGGTGAAGGAGCCACTGGATGTGGGGATAGAGATGCATGAATGTTTATGTATGTAGATATACACAAACAGCACCTTTTTTACTCACAGATTTTTCACTTTCAAATTACAGTTAAATGGGAGATAAGGCATGGCTAAAATTGTTAATAGAGGAAAAAGTGTGTGAGAACCAGAAAAATGAAGAGAAAATACTTTCATTTCCAATTACAGTTTGGTATCTCAGTATCTCACACTGTCCTTTTTTGACTTTACTTTTATTTTTCTTTGGAGATTGTCAGATTGACCCATCAAATGAAACAGGCTATTTTTCAAGGAGATATAGAGGGAAAGGAATTTTTAACAGTTATCCAGAGTGTTGGCATTGAACAGGTGCGTAGAGAGTGAATACGTTTCAGTTTAAGTGTAATACAGCAACAACGCTCACTAGAAAAAAAAAAATTCGATGAAAACTCACAAATTCCCCTAGATGGTTCAGAGATATCTGTCTTGCTGATCTATATTTAGTTACTACATGAAATGAATCCTTTCAATAACTGAGTGCCACATGCCAGGTCTTTCTACTAAGAATAAAATCTTCACCCCAATACTGGATTTTTTTTTTTTTTAGATTTCAAGTGGTTAATGTATGTAATCATTTATAGAATTTTTTATTTTATTGTTATTTTTTGAGACGGAGTCTCGCTCTGTCACCCAGGCTGGAGTACAGTGGTGTGATCTCGGCTCACTGCAACCTCTGCCTCCCAGGTTCAAGCAATTCCCCTGCCTCAGCCTCCTGAGTAGCTGGGACTACAGGTGCATGCCACCATGTCCAGCTAATATATATATATATATATATTTTTTTTTTTTTTTCTGTATTTTTAGTAGAGATGGGGTTTCATCGTGTTAGCCAGGATGGTCTCGATCTCCTGACCTCATGACCCACCCGCCTTGGCCTCCCCAAGTGCTGGGATTACAGGCCTGAGCCACTGCGCCCGGCCCTAGAATTTTTCAAAAACTAATATCCTTCTTTAGTTTCTAAAACTATTATAGCATTGAATAAGTTCTGAAAGAGCATTTTTTCAAATTTTTCAAAAACTAATATCCTTCTTTAGTTTCCAAAACTATTATAGCATTGAATAAGTTCTGAAAGAGCATTTTTAGGAAGGAATACTTATTTGCTATATTAAATACATATCGCTACATACACAAATATTTTCTGCTACTTAAGAAAATTTTTTAAAAAGTGTAATTCTCCAGCATCGAGACTTTAAGCAGTGTTTGCATTATAGACTAGTTCAAATGGAGTAATATCTGAGAGAAAATACCACAGACTGAATGTTAAGATATTTATACATATAAGCTAATACATGTTTCATTTAACTACAGAGTGGAAGCTAATACATTTGTGTAGTGAAACTAATACATTTTTCATTCCTTAAATGCAGAGTAGATAGTTCCAGAGTTACTAATGAATTTACATGAAATCCTCCAAAGAACTCGGAAACTATTTAAATTGTTTCCCAACCACTATGTTTATCTGTTCTTGTAATAGGATATCATTTGTAGAGAGTAGGCAAGCATCTCTTCATCTACAGTATCAACAATGTTGAAAGGTAATGGAACTTAAAGGAGAAAATAGAAAATGCGTGTTTCCACTATACTACTTTACTCTCAATATCCCATTTCTTCCTTTTATTTCCTGACAAGTGACGAGCAAATGCTTTTCTTCCTTTTTCTCCTTCTTAACAGGAGGTAGATTTTGAGGTCAAGAGCAAAGACCCAGTGACTTTCTGAATTAACCTCATGCCAGCAAGGTTATGAACACAGTGCTTCTGCTTTCTTAAAGACCTTTACAGGTGGCGGACTACTGTGAGTGTGGAGAGGATATTTTGGATCTAGCTGTTTTTGTGATTGCATTATCATCACTAATAAAATAGACATTAAATATGTCTTTAGAAATATTCTCACCTAATTAAAAGATCTACTGCATTTTCACAATGGATTTAAGCCCCAAATGAAGCTTGACTTTCTGTATAAACATGAGAAACTGATGTGTTTATGGACCCAAAGTCTGCCATGCTGAAATCCTCACAATTTACAATCAGACAATGTGTTGACATCTCTGTTTATTAAATATGTACAGGAGCAGAATTTGGATGCATAGCACTGAATGTAACTAATGAAGTGTGATAAAGAGTTTTAGGAGTTTATCTGTTCCTAAAATGTTCTTGATGAATCCAGTGCCTAGCTAGCAGGCAAGGGCAGTGATTGCTCTGCACTCTGGATAGGGGCATCATTTATGTTCTGTTTTATGTGAACAGTGCTCCCAGCTGTTGTAGCCTTCGTGGGGCTATAGCTAAGGTTTGCATGACTGGACTCCTATTTACAAATGGCTGATGATTTCACTACGTTAAATAACTCTTTGGAATATAGAAACAACATGGAGAAGACTATTTATAAAAATCAACTTGAAGCAAAAGGCAGATAGTGTACACCTTTACATTGTATATATAATTTATATATGTTATAAAGAGATATTACATAAATGTATACATAAATTATATATACAAAATATAAATTATGTATACCATTACTTGTAATTTTTCAATCAACATTTCTTAAGGAAAATGCAAAGCTAGATAGTTAAAAGCATTTGAGGTCTTTAAATCCTGATTTTGGCATTCACTGGCAGGGCGACCTTGGGGAATTTACTCAGCCTTTCTGAGGCACACCTGAGCTTCATCACTCATCACACAAAGACAGTGATGACATATACCTTGTGCAGTGTCATGAGAATTATTAAGCGCAGAGTTCATGCAATGTGGCTGGCATATAGTAAGTGATAAAGAAATGTGAGGTCCTTATCTCTACTTGGTACAATATTTTGGCACCATTGGTGAATTTAACTTATGTGAGTTAAATCACACCCTAAGAGGCTCAAGGATAATGCTGTTTGGGGTTCTCTCAATGTCAATACGATGCCCCACAGTGAGCAGGAGAACAGAGGCATAAATTTGAAACTCTTTGAGTAAGTCTTGATCTCTTCATGCCTCTCAAAACCATGTTGAGTGTAATTCTGGTGTATGAAAGAATATATTTTACATACAACATGACCCCCGAGGATAGGAAAAGTCCTTTATGTAATGCTTAACTGAAAACCAGCCATTTTTTTCCCAGTGTTATGAAGAAATTCAGAAGCGTTGGGTTTACTGAAATGTAATATGTCAGTCTCCAACGCGGGCTTTACCTAAAAGGTTTTGAAAACCAATTTTGTCTATGCACAGTTTTTAGAAATGAGACTCAATAAGATACGACTGCACTCGGTAGAAAATGTACCAGATGAGCACTAGGGGAATTAAATAATTAGCAAAATACAGTCTCTGTCTTTTAAGAGATTACAGATCAGGAGACAGGTAAACAAAGTGTGGCTGCAGAAGATAAGTGTATGTATATTTTGAGACAAGGTCTTGCTCTGTCCCCCAGGGTGAAGTGCAGTGGTGCAATCGTGGCTCACAACAGCCCTGAACTCCTTTGCTCAAGTGATCCTCTCACCTCAGCCTGCTAAGTAGGTAGGATTACAGGTGCATGCCACCATGCCCAGATAATTTTTTAATTTTTTGTAGAGATAGGGTCTCCCTATGTTGCCCAAGCTGGTCTTGAACTCTTGGGTTTAAGCGATTTTCCCATCTTGGCCTCCTGAAGCTCTAGGATTACAGGTGTGAGCCATCATGCCTGGCCAGAAATGATTTTTAATATTGCATCAACTTTGAACTCTTACTTACTTGGTTTGAATTTTACTTTACCTAAGACATATTCGTTAACCTGACTTCTGTTTCTTCAAATTAAAAAAAAAAAACTTTAAAATTATTTACATATGAAGCCCTTAATATGGCACCTGGTACATTATTAAAACTATGATCATTGGGACTTGAAAACTGGTATAGAACCAGATGGTGGAAATGACTGAACCAATCTCATGCTCTGAATGGTACTGGGGATGACTGATGGGTCTTGTATAGTACATGGTAACTCTTAAGGGGTATTTTGTTTTCATTGCATTATGTGTTGTTTTTAATGTCAAATTTGCTTTCTTCTTGTGGTGCATATGAACATCCAGCTAATCTCTGGGGGTTACTAAATCATTTGTGAGGTTCACTAACAGAAGCATTCTGTTAACTGCATATGGCTATTACATAATAAATGAAGTCTTTCAAAACTAAATATTCATCACAATAACCTGTCACACTATATGGATTTTAACCTTAGAGTAACTACTTTCCTTTCTCCCCCTCAAGCTAATCTCCTGAACCAGTGACCTTTGCTTTCTAGCAGTCAGAAACAACAAATATGGAAATAAAGCATTAAGCACTGCATCAGGGCTATTACTCCTAGAAAACATTGTTAAGACTTAATTTCTGGAGAACAGATGAGAGATTTTGCCTTATAATATTACTACTCCCACCTCCACCAATATAGATTGAGATCTGATGGGAATGAAAAAACTTTTGTAACTTGGTCAACTGATTATAAGTTGAGGTTTGGTAAGATGCAAGTAAAATATACATTTTGAATGAACTGAAAATTTACTTCATCAAGAATAGACAATGCCTGTCTTTACCCAGGTAAATCTTTAAAGCTAATAAGACTTCTGTATTATGAATATTTACATAATTTTAAATTTTACACATTTTTTAAACAAGAACGCTACACAACAAATCCTAGTATTCCTAAGATTTTATTAAACACATAGTATACACACACACACACACACACACACACACACTCCCTTAATAAACAGGGATATACCATACTAATTCCTCTCAAATTTTACTATAATTACAGAGAAGAAGATTTAACAACATTAAGTTATAGTTTCTCAGTATTATTTATGATTCGTGTAGTAATAAGAAATAGGAATGTATTGGGATTGTCAAGCCAATAGGTAACATAAAGCAATAGTCAGCAAACTTTTTCCTTAAGTATATGTTTTAGTAAGATAGATATATAGATTGTAAATATTTTAGGCTCAGATTCTTTGTTTTGAGACCGGGTTTACTCTGTTGCCCAGGCTGGAGTGCAGTGGCAGGATCTTGGCTCATTGCAACCTCTGCCTCCCAGGTTCAAGCAATTCTCCCACCTCAGCCTCCCGAGTAGCTGGGACTGCAGTTATGTATCACCATGCCTGGCTAATTTTTGTTGTATTTTTTGGCACAGATGGGGTTTGACCATGTTGGCCAGGCTGGTCTTGAACTCCTGACCTCAAGCGATCCACCAGCCTTGGCCTCCCAAAGTGCTGAGATTACAGGCATGAGCCACTGCACAAAGCCTTCAGATGGTTTTGTGGCTTTTTTTGCTCCTTTACAACTTCTGAATGCTGCTATTGCTGTGTGATAACAGTCACAGATAACACATAAACCAATGAGTACGGTTGTGTGTTCCAATGAAACTTCATTTACAAAAGCAGGTAGAGAGGCAGATTAGGCCCAAGGTCTTACTTTTCTGGCTCCAGGTAAAGAGAAATGATAACTTAGCAGAGGATGAAAGTTACCTTAATGAGAAACATCGAGAAAACCCTCAAATTGAGTTTCTGCAGCAGGTTGGGCTGGCGAGAAATGTCCATGGATTAATACTAGTTTGTGGCATAACTGATTCTAGAGTATCATGAACTCTCTAGTAATCTACAAGATTTCCCTTTTGAAAACAAACAAACAAAAAAACAAACAGAATAACACAGCATCAGCGCAAGCAGGCACCACGTATTATACAGTCAACCGATTTTGATTATGACAAAAGCTAGAGAGATGTATCAGGAATATTAGTGGCCTAAGGAAGAACCATGAACTGTGGAAAACTAAGAAAGCTGGTGCTATAACTTAGGCTTTCTATTTTCTTATAAAGTCATGTCACCAGCCTCCAAGGCTAGTATACCCCCAGCAAAGACCAGAAGTCAGTCTGTGAACCTAGAATGGGAAGGAACGGGGTTAAAATTCTTCACTAGAAAATAGAAAATGAAATTCAGAAACCAAGTGGTGATCACCAGACTTGGGAAAACTGAATATTTGAAATGTATTTATTTTAAAATTAGATGCTGCATTAGTCTGCTCAGGCTGCCATGACAGAATTCCACCGAGTGGGTTGCTTAAACAACAGAAATTTATTTTCTCACAGTTCTGGAGGCTGTAAGTCCAAGATTGAGGTGCCAACACGATTGGTTTCTGGCGAGGGCTCTCTTCTTGGCTTGCAGATGACCACCTTCTCCTTGTGTCCTCACAGGGCCTTTTCTGTGTATGTATCCCTGGTGTCCCTTCCCCTTATTATAAAGACAGCAATCCTGCTGGATCGGTGCCACACCCTTATGACCTCACAGTCATACTTCGGGGTTAAGGCTTCAATTTGCGGGGGGGAGACATTCAGTCTCTAACGTGAGTCCCTTTCAGATACCATTTCTTAAGACAAAATTGCACTACAGCTATGGACAATTGACCAAATTAAATTATTCTGAAGGTCCACCGTAACAGCAGTTGGATTTTTACTCAAATAGGCCTTCTAATCTGCTTGCCAGACAACAGGGGAAGCTTTTCTCAGACAAATTACATCATGAGTAAAAACAAACAAAAAAACCCTTTTGGGTTATATCGAGTTCCAAATTATTACAATCCAAAAACTAATTTTGTGATTAAAAACCACTTTTTTGGTCATGTCCAGTTCTGAATTATCACAAGATTACCTTTCTTTCAATATGGCAGTTACCACTGTCTATGAATCAGACAAGGAACTACAGGTTGGAGGATGTTCAACTGATTTTGGGGATTCAGATCTGATTTCTTTCTAATTTGAGAGAATAGAGAGCTTTGTTCTCATTTCACCGACACTGATAAAGGCAACTAGAAAAGAAAATCCCACTTCATCACTCCCTACTGATGGCAATCAGAGGAATTTGGAAATCTTCTCTCAGTAGTCACTTAGATCGGCACAAAACTGCATCAGATATCCATTGCATTCTATCGAGAGTGGAAAATATTCTCATAAATCAATCCTGTTAAAGACTTTTTTCTTGCGCAAGCTCACAGCATTGTGGAATAGCAACGTTGATCTCTAAAGCCATTTCTCTTAAGGTGCCCTACCCCGGCTCCCACACGCACAGCTACAGCCTCCTGCCCCTGCTCCTCAGTGTTCCTGTGGCGACCTCCTACCTGGCTGCCTCACGATTGCTTTCTCGAGGTCAAATTCCCTCTCCTCTGTTACTTTTGAAAGCAGCTGAAAAAATAACTTCTGCTAAAAGGGGTACCGATCAAAACTGTCTTAATATGCTGAGGCTTCTCCAGGCATTTGTGGTTTAGAAGGTAATGCTGGAGGAAAAATGGCTTACAACGGAAGGGGTGACAACTAATGGAGGCACTCACTAGCCCAAAAAGGGAAATATGTCTAGCTATAGAAGCCAGTTCAGCCACCTCTCAAATTATACTATGAAACAAGTCCCTCATCAATTTGTACACAAAAATGTCACCTCCAGGATAACTCAACAATGGCAGAAAACTTGATAACTACAAGTTTTGTGATTACTTGATGACAGAACAAAATCAAATGAATATCTTCAATTAAAGTAGGTTAAATGTTAATCTGTTAATTAATCCTGATTCATAATAAATTTGTTTTAATAAACAAACTTTGATGCATTTGTAGGGAAAAATGAGTTGGCCAGGCACAGTGGCTCACGCCTGTAATCCCAGCACTTTGGGAGGTCGAGGCAGGCGGATCACGAGGTCCAGAAATCGAGACCATCCTGGCTAACAGGGTGAAACCCCGTCTCTACTAAAAATACAAAAAATTAGCCAGGCGTGGTGGTGGGCACCTGTATTCCCAACTACTCGGGAGGCTGAAGCAGGAGAATGGCCTGAACCCAGGAGGCGGAGCTTGCAGTGAGCCAAGATCGCGCTACGACACTCCAGCCTGGGCGACAGAGCGAGATTCCATCTCAAAAAAAAAAAAAAAGACAGCTAATGGCAACATCCCTCATGTAGATGACAGAGCCCTGTTGGTAAGCAAAGCTTACTGCTACCCTAAGGTCAGCGGATTCAAGAAAAAAGAGTCAACATGTCTAAGAAAAATGGCAGCTTCATGAAATCAGATGCTAGAAAATAAAACATAACTTGCAAGAATGACTGCTAGGATCCATGTCAGTACTGAGTGCCTTCCAACTTAATGCAAAATCCATTTAAAAACTACTGTCTATGTGTAAACCCTGTAAAACGAATTGCACATGGTGCAAAGATGCAACATACATAATCCTTGCCCTCAAAGTAGGGTGACCAATTTGTCCCAGGTACCTGGGGCTTGGTTTCAGCACTAAAAGTCCTGCATCCCAGGAGGTCTCCCAACTTCAGCCAAACCAGGATGGTTAGATATCCTACCTCAACAACATGTTAAGACTAGTAAGAAGATGAGGCACAAATCAAATTATATACGAAGAAGAGCAAAGTGGGGAGTGAGAACCAAGGGCAGACTGAGTATGGACATACAAAATACTAAGATTATAAAAGGAAACACAGATAAACTTCTGTGTACTGCCCTTGAATTGCATCCCTGTGATTTGGTAAACGTGAGAACGGCTATCCAGATATGGAAGCCTAGACACTTGCTTCCTCCTCGGAACAATTTTTGTATCTCTAGCATCTAGTACAGTTGACTAAGAAAACAGACTCATTAAGTTAAATTAGAGGTCAATGCCACAGTAACATTAAACTTTTATTATCTAAAGATGCTAAGTAATCTGGGTTATCACAAGTAATTTTTCTATTTTTCTACCCACAGTGTAGCTATAGATGAAAAAATGTAAAAATAACCACTTCCAAGCCAACCCAATTGTTTCCTCTCCTCTTGGGTAATTATTTTCCCTCTTAAATGATATAAGGGGATTTTATTTAGTCCTTTTTACCCATATGAAAAATAGATTGTGGATTTTGTTCGATTTTTTTTTTTTTTGAGACGGAGTCTTGCTCGGTCACCCAGGCTGGAGTGCAGTGGCGCGATCTCGGCTCACTGCAAGATCCACCTCCTGGGTTCACGCCATTCTCCTGCCTCAGCCTCCCAAGTAGCTGGGACTACAGGTTCCCGCCACCACGCCTGGCTAATTTTTTTTAGTATTTTTAGTAGAGACGGGGTGTTAGCCAGGATGGTCTCGATCTCCTGACCTCTTGATCTGCCCACCTCGGCCTTAGATCATGGATTTTTAAGATATAAGACACAAAGTACAATCATAAAGAAAAAACTTAAAAGTCCCAACTATGTTAATATTAAGAGCTTCTGCTCTATCAAAGGACTCCACATAAGAGTGAAAAGGCCAGCAAGCAACTGGGAGAATACGTGTGCACCTTAAGAGAACTGGCAAAAGATAGTGTCCAGAATACACAGAACTTCTCCAAATAAGGAGACGTTTAATTGCAAATTAAAATATTGAGATATCATTTCAAACTCAACGAATTGTCAGACAGGCAAAAGTCTGACACTGTCAAGTGTTGTCCAGAATGTGAAAGAACAGGAACAATTCGATACTGGTAGAAGAAATGTAACAACAACTGTTTGAAAAACAATTTAGTGTTGCCTCGTGAAGCTGAGGATATAAATACCTCATGAGTCAACGCTGCTTGTTAGAATCAGGTGCAGCAGGAGACATATTTAACAATATTCATAGCAGAAATTAATGATAATAGCAAAAAAAGAGAGGATATCAATAGTAAGTGGATAGCAAATTATAGAATACCAATTCACAAATAATGACAGAAAAGTGAAAATAAGGTAAACAAATTAGATCTAGTTATAGCAGCATGGATGAATCTCAGGAACTTAAGCTGAGTGAAAGAAGCAAGTCACAAGTTTCAACGTAACTCCATTCACTCAAAGTTTATATTGGAAGATACATGTGGCAAAACTATGAAAGTAATGGAATAATAAACACAAATTTCAGGATCACGGTTACACTTGGGAGGGAAGAGACTGGTATCACAGAGGAGCATTCTGGAAATTTCAGAGCTAATGGTAAATGATAATTGGCTTAAACTGTCATTAAGTATCTGTCACATTATTATTCTTTATACCTTAGGTATACTTTGTAAGTATTCTTGTATATTGACCCAATATTTAATGAAAATAATTTTAGAATACAATATACAAGCCATCCCATGAAGAGGTCCCAGGATGTCCAGGGTCCCAGAAGTCTGCACTTGTGGTGTTGTGGGAGCTGTGCATGGATTTTTAGAGATCCACTACCTTTTTGGAGGATGAAGATGGCAGTGGGTTACAATTCTTATTAAGCACATGATTACAGTATATACTGAAAACAATACTGGCAATTATGTATTAAGCACTTACTATGTATTTATACTGTATTAAGTTCTCTTTATTTCATTTAGCCTTCACCACATCCCTATAAGGTAGCTACTATTATTACTCGAATTATGAGTAAACTGAGGCTAAGGGAGATAAAATAATATATCCTGTTTCACATATCTAATTAAGTAGTACAGCTAAAATTAAGAATCAGAGGCCAGGCCCAGTGGCTCACGCCTGTAATCCCAGCACTCTAGGAGGCTGAGGTGGGTGGATCATTGAGGCCAGGAGTTCGAGACCAGCCTGGCCAACGGGGTGAAATCCTGTCTCTACTAAAAAAATACAAAAATTAGTTGGGAGTGGTGGTATGCACCTGTAGCCCCAGCTACTTGGGAAGCTGAGGCAAGGGAATCGCTTGAACCGGGAGGTGGAGGTCGCAGTGTGCCAAGATCACTTCTCTGCACTCCAGCCTGGGAGACAGGGTGAGACTCAGTCTCAAAAGAAAAAAAAAAAGAGAATCAGAAATTCCAGTTAAGAGCCAAGACTCTTAATCGCATTGCAAACTTTATCTGTATAATACAAGTAAAGGAAATGGGAGCTGAATTAGCACTGATTAATCTGAAAAGCCCGCCACGGTCTCATGTTGACAGGCAGGTTGCAAGGTTGACAAGCAGAAGGTAAGGCATTAGTCCCCAAATTAATTTTTATTCATGGTAGATGCTGACTTGTGGCAAAATATATTGTACTGAATATATCAAAGTAGAAATTGTTCTCTCTCAAGCTTTCTAAAAATTAAATTCTTAAAAAGCTGAATCTCACCTAACATTAAAAACAGCATCGACCATACGAGTTCACACTTTTTGTTTATTTGTTTGTTTGTTTCCTGGACCCTTTTAGTGCACTGGTGAAACCTACGAATGCTTTTTCAGCATAGTATTTTCTAGTGCATAAAATATCATACACAGAGTTACAAAGACAACAATTTATACTGAAGAACAATTATAAAAGTATTTTTAAATTTTGTAATAAAACATATGTTTCTAGTGGTGAATGTAATAGCTACTAAAATTTCAAAGTAGTGAATGGCATAAACAATATTTTGAGATACATGTAATAACTATCGTATATGAAGAAATCAATCAGGGACTTCTGGTAGTGGTAAAGCCACTGTAACTGATCAAAATTCCATGATTATCTCATTAATAATTGAAGAAACAGCTAAATTTCAGTAAATAGTTAATGAACAGAGAGGTTTTTTTTGTTTTGTTTTCTATGTGTGAGGCCTGGTTAAGAAACCCTTACCTACTGTATCTTGTTTTGCTTCTCCAAACTCACTTCCTTTTGACTGATCTGGATTTCCTAGTCAGGGGACACTCTGCTCTGTTCTCTTTACTGTTTCATTCAGGCTGATACACATATTATTGTTTTCCACTCTGTATTCCCAAGCCCTATGATGTATCCAAGCTACCGTGTTACTGCAGTGGTTTCTATGCTTGCCCTTTCACCAGAGAGAGCAGTTTTATGATTCATCATTCATGCCACACAACCCTCTCTCCTAATATATAAGTTTGACAAAAGGCAGAGCACTTTGGGAACTAGCATTCATCATGCTTGTTTGCACAAACCTGATTTATGTTTACCTATCCTCTAACCTCCCCTGCCCCCCTTCCCTCTAGATTCCACTAGGAAGCTCCACAGTAACAGCTAAATACCATCCGAAAGCCTCGGTGAAACTGCTGTATGGTTGGATAAGGATTAATAGCATACCACCAGAATATCTGTGCAGTGATCCACAAAACTCAGAAATGATTGCTGTGCTTCAGGATGAGGAGTTAAAATGACAAAAATACATGGACCATGAATGGGCAAAACAAGGGGGTAGAAAAAAAGGGAAAAAAAACATGAGAATAAAAACGAAAAAAAAATTAGTCTCAATAAAGGATCTTTCAAGAAGCTAATATTTACTATCTGCAGGCCCACCAGAATATCACTTTTGAAAAACGTGAAGATGAAAGGATTTTGTCATATTTCCATGAGCAGAGAAGTAGTTTTCTATAATGCTTTAAAGCATTTATTAAGGTGAGAGTAAATATGCCCCCACTACATAGCATGGATTTCTCATGTCACCCTTTCCTTTTCAGGCAACTCCTTGATAGCTACAGAAAAACTACTTTATTATGTGTACATGCAGAATTAGTATTTGGTAAAAAAGAAAAGTAGCTATATGCTTCCATCATTCTCATATGACCTACTTTTCACACAAAGAAATCTAATCCCTAAGAGTGCTGGCTTTTGAGTCAGAGTGCACCAGTCTCAGATCTCAGCTTTTCCACACCAGTTGTGTGATCTTGCATGAAGTATCTCCTTATCTGAGTTTCTGTTACTTCATCTGTAAATGGATATATTAACACACATCCTTACATGGTTGCTTAAGGTAGGCTAAGATAATGTATATGAAGAACTCAAAAGCTCTGGCAAACATTAAAACATTCAATGAACAATACTAATTATTACTTCTCCATAATTGCCCCAATATTCCAGATTTTTCAGACAATCCTCTGCTTCAAAACATGCTTGTCCAGCCGAGCGTGGTGGCTCACACCTGTAATCCCAGCAAGCTTTGGGAGGCCGAGGTGCGTGGATCACCTGAGGTCAGGAGTTTGAGACCAGCCTGTCCAACCTGTCTCTACTAAAAATACAAAAAATTAGCTGGGCGTGGTGGCACACACTTGTAATCCCAACTACTTGGGGAGTTGAGGTATGAGAATCACTGGAACCCAGGTGGCAGAAGTTGCAGTGAGCAGAGATGTCAAACAAGTAACATCACATTTACTGCAGCCAGGTGTCTAGTAATGCTACTCTGGCAGACTGAAGTCTTTATATTCTTGTCCAAAGGAGACTATGATTTCAGCTGGACTTTCATCCGGAAGTTATTCTTCCCACCAAAAGGTAATAAATATTAAATCTCCTCCTACTGCCATAGTGAGTACAGGATACATAACCAAAAGCAGAATCTAGAAACAGCAAAGCAAAAGACAGGCATGCAGAGCAAGGGTAGACTGAGAGAAAGGGGGTGTTTTCCAACAATTAGAACAGAGATGGAACTGAAATTGCCTGAGCAATCTCTCTGGAAAAGGATCCCTTAATGTGAATTTTCTGCACGAAACATGTAGCAAGGCTGCAGTTCTGCAGAGCACACCAAGAGTCTGGATATCAAGAAGCAGCATGACAGCACATAATGGTCTGCTGTAAGTATCATGCTGGAAACATAAAAGATGTCAGAGAGAACATCAATCTTCTGAGAAGCTAAATCAGAATGAGGATCATTCTCTTGGCCATACCTGCTTGAGACTCTCACAAATTCTTTTGTGAAATGGAATTAATATCACAGCCCACTGAAAAATGTTGCTTACAACTGTACAAGTTAAATGCATATACACTGTATTTCGTTCTCATTCCATGGGGTTCATTAAGTCACTCTCCACTTAATATTTTGGTGTTTTATTTTTAATTTTTTTATTATCCTTTAAGTTCTGGGGTACATGTGCAGAATGTGCAGGTTTGTTACATAGGTATACACGTGCCATGGTGGTTTGCTGCACCCATCAACCAGTCACCTACATTAGGTATTTCTCCTAATGCTATCCCTCCACTAGCCCCGTATCCCCTGACAGGCCCCAGTGTGTGACGTTCCCCTTACTGTGACCTGTGACCACGTGTTCTCATTGTTCAACTCCCACTTATGAGTGAGAACATGCGGTGTTTGGTGCTTTTATAGGATACAAAAGTTAAGAGCTCTCCAGGTGTTATCACAAACAATTACTCAGATGAAGTAGAACACATCTGACAATTAGAATAAAACTTCTGGAAAGGAGCATAGGCAGAACAGAATACTTCCTTCCAGAATGTGTTGAGGCAGACTCAGTCTGCATGTTATACTTTCATATACATTAGTGATGAGGAGGTGAGGAGGAAGAGGCGAGAACAGGGGGGTGCTTACGTTAATTGAGAACTTTCTGTGTGTCCAGAAACATGCCAAGATTTTTGCAGGACGTGTCTCAGTCAACTTTCCAGACAAGCTTATAAGGCAAATATTATTTTCACTATTTCATTTTACAAAGGATGAAATTAAGATTTGATGAGTTAAAATAACCTAATCAGCCTCAAATATGTACTTTCTAGAGCCAAATTTCCAGTCTTTCTTATTTCATGTTTAGGTTTCTGTCTTTTAAATATATAGTCTCCTTTTGTTTAACATCCAGAAGAGGATCCAAAAGGAAAAATCACACCTAACCAACTTTAATTTTTAACAGAGGCATGCTGGAATTACAGTGCTTTGTTTCAAAGGAAGAATAATTACACAGGAGGGGGGCTGTTACAGGGTACAGTGATGTGCATATTTCTGTGTAAATGAGGTTTTTTTTCTAAAATCCGATTTATTCCACACACAAGGACATTCTTGAGTAAACAGATTCTTCACTGAAAGCCAAGCAATTATAAAGGATTAAACTCAACCTGTGGCAATATTTATTTTATACAGCTAAATCTTTTATGAGTAGAATAAAGGTAAGGCTAATATTTTATCATATAACCTATTCTATAACCTAGATTTCTAAGGACCCTTAATAAATATATATATATATGGTTTTTTTTGGATACAGGGTCTCCCTCTGTTCCTCAGGATGGAGCACAGGGGCATGATCATGGCTGACTGCAGCCTCAACCTCCTGGGCTCAGGTGATCCTCCTACCTTAGCGTCCCATGTAGCCGAGACTACAGGCACATGCCACCATGCCTGGCTTATTTTTTGTATTTTCATAGGTACCGGGTTTTGCTGTGTTGCCCAGGCTGGTCTTGAACTCCTGCACTCAGGCAATCCACCTACCTCAGCTTCCTCAAGTGCTGAGATTACAGTTGTGAGTCCCTGCCTCCAGCCTGAATGCCTATCTTAAATTCAAAACCACTTTCTGCATCACCAAAGTAACTGAGCTAAAGTAAGTGAGAAGTAAAATATGATTTCATATGGTATGGCATTGCCCTGCTTTTAAACATTTAATCTTAATATAATCAAATGAATGACTGGCTTACCTCCAATTTGTACAGCTCTCCAGGGACTGGGACAGAATATATTACTACTTGGGTACATATTTGAAGAGATACTTTCATTTATGCCAGGGGAAAAAAGTACCAGGTACAGAAACAAAGCATAGCCTCTATCTTAGAAACAACTGATTCCAAAACTGAAAAGGGTTAAAGTCATGAGCTCTGAGAACTGATGAGGAAAATGAAGGCACAACAAATGCACTGCAATGTGAACAGAGAGGATATAAGCAGTTGCATTCCTGGTGGTCTGTCTATGTTGAGTTATTAGCAGATCTGATCAGTACAAAAAACATTTCAAGGAAAAAGTGCTTGTTCCCTCATGTTCTTCATCAGGCAAATAAAAAGACCTCTCCCTAAGGATTTAAAGAAGAGTCCTGAAATTTGCTGTGTGATATCCTAGAACTAAGTTCTACAGGACTTGCTCCTTCTCTCATTACTTAACTAGTTATTCTGATGTCCACCATTTTACAATTATGATCCAACAGCCACCCTTTGTCTCTGATAAACAATTATGAAAGACTCTAAGAGATAACAGAAACACAAAATAAAGGTATATACAGAGGCTGCAAATGTTTTCCCCATAGATGGATAATGGAATGTTTTGAATCCATTCTTCAAGATATTCATTTGAAAATATTTACAATCAATACAATTTCTAGGTTGCTTCTGTGCCTTTCAATCAATGTCTATTGCTACTAGAAGCAGCACCAGCCTGGTGTTTTAGTCATAGGCCAGCTGGTAGCAAGAGCCCAAGAACGGAATTTCATTTACATTTGATCCTGATGACAACTGTCTTGGGAATCATGATATTTTCTTTTCTTTTATACTTTGCTTCTGCACTTATTTAGTATGTGCTTCTGAGATGACAGGGAGTAGCCTAAAGGATGTTGAAGACACAGAGTAAAAAAGACAGGGTCCCTGCCCTTAAAGAACTTACACTTTATGAAGAGACACACCAGTAAACAGAAACTCTCAGGCAATGTAAGTGCTACTGTCTCGTTATTATGAAGGCACAACAGAGCGGTATCAGGTCAAGGAACATGTTTTTACAGATAACTGGTTTGGTGAGCCTAAATAATTTCCCAGTCTCTGCAATGATCTGTTGGAAGATCTATCACTTCTAACCTAAGTCTCCAGATTCCAAACTTACCACTCCTTCCACAATACCAGGTTGCCAATGTGTCTGAAAATACCTGACATTTTTAAGAGAAGTATGTCAGAGCAGATACAAATTGTTTTATTAGATTGGAACACTGAATGAAACATTGTAGGTTTCACTAATGATAAACAATTGAAGCCATATGATATGAACAATATTGATAATCAAAATTTCCAGTAGGAGATACTGATTAAATAAGAGCAATGCCTCCAGAGCCTGACTGTCTGTGTTAATTATCCCTGCTGTGCTACTATTTGGGACACATTGGGCAAACTGTTTATGAGCCTCAGTTTCTTAGTTTCTGGAATAGGATCAATATACCTATTTCATAGGTTGTTGTAAAAATGCAGTGAGTGTGTATATAATGTACATATAGATGCTCATTTACTTTTTACAACAATCTTATAGAATAGATATTTATCTTGGATGTCCCATATATAGCTTATTTATATACAGCAAACCTTTGTATTAATATGTGTATACATAAACATGTATATATACAAAATGTATAATGATATATGTACATACACACATATTTACACGTATACACATACATACATACACACATATACACATATACATATATTATTTATACACATATACATGCATATTCCATATATATATATACCCACATTTAATTTTTACAACACTTTCTATGTCCCAGGAATTGTTGTAAGAACTGTTTTCCATCACTTTCTATGTGCCAGGATGGTTCTAAGCATTATCCATTCCCCATACCTATCCCATATTATATGTAAACACGTATATATTCTAAATACTACGTATACAGTGTTTAAGGCACTGTCCTAAGTATGTGGATAGTGCTCAGAACAGTTTCTGGCACAAAGAAAGTGATGGCTGCTATTTTACTTGATATTTTCTACTTCCATTCAACAAATCATTATCCATCTTTTGGAAATTTCAAATAATTGTTGTAATGTGTTCAATATGACAAATATTTTTTATACGCATACTTATCTAAATCTCAAATACAAGTGTTTGCCCATTTCCAACTTTTTGAAAATGACATCATCTTGCACAGAGATTATAACTGAGAAGAAATAGAGACATTATCATTATGAAAGAATCCTTGTATTCCTTGAATTAGCCATGAGAGAACTATCTCTTAAAAAAAGGGCATTTTTCAGATTGGCCAACAGTGACTCACACCTGTAATCCCAGCACTTTGGGAGGCCAAGACAGGCAGATCACTAGGTCAAGAGATCAAGACCATCGTGGCCAACATTGTGAAACTCCGTCTGTACTAAAAGTACAAAAAAATTAGCTGGGCATCGTGGCGCGCGCCTGTATTCCCAGCTACTTGGGAGGCTGAGGCAGGAGAATCACTTGAACCTGGGAGGTGGAGGTTGCAGTGAGCCAAGATCATGTCACTGCACTCCAGTCTGGGCAACAGTGCGAGACTCTGTCTCAAATAAAAAAAAAAAAAAAAAAGGCATTTCTCTAAAGATCAGTGATGTTGAGCTTTTTTTCATATGTTTGTTGGCTACATAAATGTCTTCTTTTGAGAAGTGTCTGTTCATATCCTTTGCTCACTTTTTGATGGGGTTTTTTTTTCTTGAAAATTTGTTTAAGTTCCTTGTAGATGCTGAATATTAGGCCTTTGTCACATGGGTAGATTGCAAAAATTTTCTCCCATTCTGTAGGTTGCCTGTTCACTCTGATGATAGTTTATTTTGCTGCACAGAAGCTCTTTAGTTTAATTAGATCCCATTTGTCAATTTTGGCTTTTGTTGCCATTGCTTTTGGCATTGTCGTCATGAAGTCTTTGCCCATGCCTATGTCCTGAATGATATTGCCTATGTTTTCTTCTAGGGCTTTGATGGTTTTGGGTTTTACATTGAAGCCTTTAATCCCTCTTGAGTTAATTTTTCTATAAGGTGTAAGGACGGGGTTCAGTTTCAGTTTTCTGCATATGGCTAGCCAGTTTTCTCAGCACCAGTTATTGAATAGGAAATCCTTTCCCCATTGCTTGTTTTTGTCAGGTTTGTTGAAGATCAAATGGTTGTAGATGTTGGGTGTTATTTCTGAGGTCTCTGTTCTGTTCCATTGCTCTATATGTCTGTTTTGCTACCAGTACCATGCGTTTTGGTTACTGTAGCCTTGTAGTATAGTTTGAAGTCAGGGAGCATGATGCCTCCAGTTTTGTTCTTTTTTCTTAGACCATCTCATGCCAGTCAGAATGGCAATTATTAAAAAGTCAAGAAACAATAGATGCTGGTGACACTATGGAGAAATAGGAATGTTTTTATACTGTTGGTGGGAATGTAAATGAGCTCAACCATTGTGGAAGACAGTGTGGCAATTCCTCAAGGATCTAGAAATAGAAATGCCATTTGACCCAGCAATCCCATTACTGGGTATATACCCAAAGGAATATAAATCATTCTACTATAAAGACACATGCACATGTATGTTTATTTCAGCACTATTTACAACAGCAAAGACATGAAACTAACCTGAATGACCAACACTGATAGACTGGATAAAGAAAATGTGGTACATATACATCATGGAATACTATGCAGCCACGAAAAGGAATGAGATCTTGGATGAAGCTGGAAAGCATCATCCTCAGCAAACTGACACAAGAACAGAAAACCAAATACCACATGTTCTCACTCATAAGTGGGAGTTGAACAATGAGAACACATGGACACAGGGAGGGGAACAACACACACCGGGGCCTGTTGGGGGGAAGGGGGGTTAGGGGAGGGAGCTAGATGATGGGTCAATAGGTGCAGCAAGGCACCATGGCACACATACAGCTATGTAACAAACCTGCACATTCTGTACATGTATCCCAGAACTTAATGCTACAAATAAAAAGGCAGCTTGAGGAACTAGTATTCTTAATTTTGCCAAATAATCTACCGTAATTAAAGAGGAATTTACAGTATTTTAAAAGTTATTTAAGGAATAGATTACTCTTAATCCTTGATTCATCCCATTTAGAATCCTATTTTTGATGGTAGCTTTAGCAGATGGTTGGAAACACTTAAAGGCTAGGAGGAAAGGTGTATCAGTGCTTTTATAATTGATTCCTAAAGGCTAGGTATATCCAGCCTCCCTCACAAGCTAATTTTGATAACTCACGGATAAATTTGTCCAAACTTTAAAATTTCCTTTATTCTAATTATACAGTGGAAATAATTGCACAACTCTATACATTTACTTAAAATCATTAAATTTTACCCTTGAAACAAGTGTATTTTAGGGTATATAAATTATACTTCAATAAAGCTGCTTAGCCCTCTAAGTTTATTATTTTTAGAGTGAAATAGATGATGAACTTCATTCCACTGTCTTAATCCAGAAGAAATCTTAATGATTTACTTAAGAATAGGGCTTTTAAAAATGTGAACTGTTTTAAGACACTGAAATCCTTTTACCCACATGAAAATAGATAGGGGCTTTAAACATGTACAGATGTGAAAATGATCTGGGGGAATTTCAACACAAACAGATTAAAGATTCTTTCATATCATCACTGACACCTGCAAGGTTTAATTAAGCTGAAAGTCACCAACTTCTCCTCAAAATGCTGACTGGTTGCTTGTTAATTAGTTGCTTTTCTCATTGATTAGCAACTTATGCAATACCCTGTTATAAATGGCTGTAATGCTTGCTTTGTTTCAGAGCCTAATTAATATGATACAGACTATTTAACAATTGTGTCCTTGTTTGATTTATGAAGCAAATGCAGAGAATTTTATTGCTAACCCAAAACAGTGATGTGCAAAAACAAATTTTCAAAGCAAGCCAAAACTAATAATATAAAACTTTCTTTGTCTTTTAGGGAAACTTTGATGAAATGAGCCATCACTGCTTGTCATGAACTATCAATTAATTTCTCAGCAATTGTGTTGTCAACAAATTTTCAAGACAAATGTTTCAATAAATAAGTACCCGTCAATTTTCAGTTCTCCAAATTATACTTTAAAAGCCTCTGTGGAATTAATTAAAATAACTGTGTGAGCACTTCTTTGCTTCTTTTATGCAGATGAGTACCAAATCTCTATCTCCAGGCCTAGTCTCTTCTTGGAACTCCAGGCTGATGTACCCAACTGTTTATTTGGCATCTCTACAAAGATGTCTGACAGGCATCTCTATTTCAATAGGACCAAAACAGAACTCTCAATTCTGCCTGCTATCTCTCCTCAATGAACCTGCTTCCTACTCATCTCAGAAAAAAATTCATCATCTATGCCGTAGCTCAAGCCAAAAGTTTGAAAGTTAACCCTGTTCTCTCATTTCCTCACTCCTTCCATCCTATCTCCCAAACATCCTGAATCTGTTCAATTTTTGTACATTTCACTACACCAGTTTGGTCTTTCCCACCATCACCTCTCACCTGGACAACAGCCTAACTGTACTTCAATTGTTTCCCTATGATACTGTTCCCATACCTTATCCAGTGTGTTACCTTGTCGCTTTTTGATCAAGTGGATCTTTCCAATGACTTGCCACTATATTCGGAATGAAAATCAATCCTTTTCACCTGGATTACAAAATCTCACATGATCTAGTCTTCGTATACCTCTCTGACCTCATCTTCCTCTTTCCCACTTGCTGGCTACATTTCAAGCTTATTCCCACCTGAGGGTCTTCGCACCAGCTATTTCCAATGCTTAGAATATACTTCTCTGGTGTTTCCACGGTGGCTCCTTGTTGTCTTTTAGATTTCAGCTTAAACTCTGCTTCCTCAGAGAGGACTTCCTTGACCCCTAAAGTAGTTACCCACTGGCCTGCTCTCACATGCTCTTCAGTATCTCACATTTTTTGTTTTTGTTGACTTCTCTGATTATTCTGTTTTTTTTTCTCACAATAGAATGTTAGCTCTTTGAGAAAAAATACTTCATCTATCTCATTCATTACTGTATCCACAAGGGTTAGAACAGTGGTCAGCATATAGAAGGTACTCAGTATTTGTGGATTGAGTATCTGAATGTAGGGATAGATTTGGTATGGTATATTCAATGTGAAGCAGAAAGAAACTCAATGCTCATTTTCCTTAAGAAAGACAAACAAACAAACATTTAAGTTGTTGATCAAACTTTTAGAGCACCCAGTCAGGTTCTCTATTCAACCTTAAAAACAAATGCTTATGACACATCCGATAGTGATAACTGGTAAACTAAGGCTAATATTGATATTAGAGTTGAGTCTTGTCTTTTTCATGAATTATAGTGTAACTCTGATCATATAGCAAAAATTGCAGTCAAAAATAGCCCTACAAAAAGTCCTTATATTGCCCAAAAAGTACAATATACACGGTCTTAAGTACACCATCTTATAAAGTAATATGAATGTATAAATGTGAAATACAAATAGTGCTTTATAGTACATTAATGAACAAATATGTTGCAGCACCTACCTAATCAATATTTAATCTCTTTTCTTTTTTTTCTACTGGAATCCAAAATTTTCCTTTGACTGGCCATGTGCATCATAGAAGATGGGCCCATCCACAAGCCTATGGTTGAATCATGGTTGATCTAAGTAAATGATCATGATACCCTTTTCCTTGCCAGGAATTGGTTTGGCTATGTGATGTCATTCTTGCTAATGAGAAGTGAGAAGAAACAGTTTGGGGGAGACTTTAAGAAAAGGTGTCATCATTAATAAGATATATGGAAATAAATAGAACTTTTTCCTCTGAACAGGGAGTCTCCACGTGTGCTTAGAACTATGGAAGCTATCTTAAGTAAAACTAAGTTGCCACTCTCAGGATAACAAATTAATGATAAAATGAAAATCCTAGTTCACCGATGATGTATTGCACCACTGATAAGCAGACAAAGCCCCTGGCACAATATACAAGAAATACTCCTACAACGTTGTGTTCTTAAACGTAATGCTCACATGCAGCACCCTAAGATGCTTCCTCTAGTCATGCATGGAATAAAAAGAGATCTAAGTGATTCACTTCTTCTATCTCAAGGTCACTAAGGCTAACACTCTTGGGGTGAAATAGTGTGAGAAATTGCTGATGCCATTTAAGTTGTTATAACCTCCTATTTCCTTTCATTTTAAGTTTCCATAGTTGAATTTGACAAAATTAAATGCCTATATGTTGGCATATTACTCTATTTTATTCTGTAATAAAGACATGAAAAACTTGTTGATTTCTTTAAAGAGTAAGAAATAAGATACGTAGCAATGTAGCTCATCACATGAAACTCCTAAATATATTTTATCTACATCATTCTACCCAGCTAAAAGCAGTATCTTCCTCACTGAATTCTCATAGCGATAATAATGGCCTTTACCTTGTGAAACCACTATTAGTATATGCTGTATCTTGACTTCGAAACTGCTGCAAAAGCAACTGTGTGTGTTCCAATTCACACGCACACACACATATACACACGGTCCCCCAAAACAATACACATTCGGTAAAAATTGTACTTTAAGTATCACATAACCATTCTGTTTTTAAGTTTCTGTACAGTATTCAATAAACTACATGAGGTATTCAGCACTTTATTATAAAATAGGCTTTATGTTAGATGATTTTGACCAATGTAGGCTAATGTAAGTGATCTCATTATGTTTAAGTTAGGCTGGGCTAAGCTACGACATTTGGTTCGGTTAGCTGTATTAAATGTAATTTTTGACTTACTGTATTTTTAACTTATGATGGGTTTATCGGGATGTAACCCTATTGTAAGTCAAAAAGTATCTCTGTCTCTCTGTTGTGTGTGTGTGTGTGTGTGTGTGTATTATATACATATATATAACTGGTTACATTGAGTAATAGATTTTTCTTTGAAAGCATGTGTTATTTTTAGCCATTAAAATGTTACCATCTGAGAATATCTAGTAAGGATCTTCATGAATGCAGCTTTATAATACTCCATCTCCTACATATCCTGAATAAAACTGGGCCACCTAGTAGTGTGTCTCACCATAAGTTTATTGCACTCAAAAGAAATACTCATCCAACATTTTAAAAAGTGATTAAAAATTGTATAGCCACCTGTATAAGAGATGCCACAGGGCAATCTGTTATACAATAGACAGACAAAACATCTTAGCTAGTCTTCTCACCAATCTCTATTCCCCAAATGTTCAAGACAGCTTCTTTAAAATTTGTTGTTCTCATCCTTGTTCTCTGCCTCTGCCTCCATTGACCCTTGCAGGTTCCTTCTCACTGTATTCCATCCATGCATCGGGTATTGGCAATAGTCAAAGCCAGGTGGACACCAGGTAACCCAGGAAAAAAGAGAAAGAGAGGAATGGTGTGAACGTATCTAAGTCACATTTATTTTTGGACCTCACAAAGTGAATTCACGCAATGGCTCTCCCAAGCAGGTTCTATTACCCAGAGGCTACTTAGCTTTCCCTACAATCCTGCAGCTTAGGCTGAAGAAGGTGATGTTACTCTCCTTGGCCCATCACCTTTACCCATCCTTTCCTCTGTCCCATGGCTATCAGTACCCTTGAAAGAGTCTTGTCTGTGATGAAGAAATTTTTAACAGGTTTTGTTTTTTTGTTTTTGTTTCTTTCTTTCTTTTCTTTTTTTTTTTTGGTCCCAGGTGCCGTGAGTACTTTTGTCCCCTAAATGTTCTGGTCTTTATGAGTTGAAAGTCTCCACTCATAGCAGGTGCTATACGATTTAATGAATGTTCCAACAAAATAGAGGCGAAGAGCTTGAAGTCCATCACTTTGAATCAATGTAACTTGCTTACACACCTTTAACTTTGCCTATAACATCTGTAAAATGGAGACAGCAACGATATCTATTGAAAATAGTCATCACCTGAATCAAGCGAGATAATACATCTAAAGCATGTTATAATGGAAGTACTGTTTTAAGATGTATCGCATTGTTACACGAAAACAACTCTGGCAAAAAAGGAAAAAATATTTACTTATCTTTCAACAATCAATGAAATCTAAGTACCCATTTTAGGTCAAGTAACTCCCTGCATTGCATACCTGAAAAAGTATTTCTCCCAAGTTACTAGTGGAAAACTATGTGCATTTCTTTTTGGCAATGGAAAACGCCACCGTATTATCAGACAATACACTCTGAAAATACTCATAATGACTGCCCTCTTGCTTGGCTGCATGTTTATAGTTTTTAAATTTTCTGGTATTAGTCATATGAGATACCTATTAATTTTCTCAAACTAATACAAATCAAAAAAACATTTCCATGGTCTGTTCTCTACCTAGAATTTACTGTGATAACAAGAATTTGTACATTTATAGCACATTAACTCACTCCCATAATGGCAAAATGCACAAAGTGTAAAGTGGTATAAAACAACACGTCATCATGAGTTTCTACACAGGCTGAAACGTGACTCAGTGGAAATAGTTGCAGAAATGGTGAGGGTGCTACCAAGAAGAGATGAACAGATGTCAGAACTGATTGACTGAATCATTTTAGAAGGCCACAGGCTTAAAGTTTATCATATGAAGCAAAAGCAATTTAAAAAAAAGAGGTTTCTAAAGACTTAGAAAAAGTGTTTGCAGGATGGCAACTGAAGAAATAAAATTATCCCATTATACAAACAAGAACCAAGCTATCAGAGACGCTGTTAAACATTTTGAGTTTTCTCTTAAGAGAAGATTATAATAATTTCAAGAATGGAAGTGAGCAAACTTCCCCAGATGATCTTAATAACATTTTAATAATAACTTATACTATGGTGAAAAATAAAATAGAGTGGGAGTGATAGACAATATGGAATGACTGTTTTGTAAAACCTGGCATTTTGTATTTACTTGTAATACAGATAATTTAACCAGTCAACAGACAGTTAATTACCTACCATGTGTGGGCACTGTGCTTGGGAGAGACAGAGAAATCAATAGGGTATCATCTCTAACCTCAAAGGGACAAAGACAAAAGCTACTTTTATTTGGTAATTGTATTCAAAATTAAGGTGAAGAAAATAAAGTTTTACACTAATGAAATCAATGACATTTGTTTAATGAAACAAAGTGCTATATATAAAGTACAAATCAAAAAATACCTCTTTATTGATAGTAAAAAAATTATTTGAAAATTATAAAATGGAATTTTTTAAATGGAAAATATGTAATTTTAATTATAGGTGCCTTTGGTGCTACCCAAACTACCCTAGAAAGACGTTTTATAGCACTGAATTTTTCAAGGCTCAAAGGTATATTTTCTTTATAGAAGTTCAAAGAGAGGAAACTAAAACTCATTTTTAAGCCATAATGTTTAATTAACTTTAGAGATAAGTTAGTGAGCTACCCTACTAACATAATGCTTTTGAGAACTACCTATATTTTAGAAGTACAAATAGTTGTTTCATTGGTTGGGATTCCATACTAAATCTCTCTTAGTCCATTCCTGCTGCTATAACAAAATACCTGAAGCTGGGTAATTTATAAACATGAATTTATTTTTCACAGTTATGGAGGCTGGGAAGTCTAGGATAAAGGTGCCAGCAAATCTGGGGTCTGGTGAGGGCCCACTCACTGCTTCCAAGGTGGCACCTTGAATACCATGTCCTCACATGGTAAAGGCAGAAGGGCAAAGGGTCCTGAGCTAGTTTCCTCCAGCCCCTTTCTAAGGTGCTAATCCATTCACGAGGGCACATCCTTCATGACTTAATAACCTTCCAAAAGGCCACACTGCTTAATATCTCCACAATGCAGATTACATTTCAACACAAATTCTGGAGGGGACACATTGAAACCACAGCAATATCTATCAGCCCATGAAGCATATGTGTTAATATTTATTCTCTAAGAAAGCCTTGTAGAAAAATCAGTGTTTCCACAGAGTAGCTGAATGTGACTTGTCTAAAGTATTAGGGTTTTTAAAAAATTTCTGTTGTTGATTATCCTTTCTCCAGAGAGGATGAAAGGAGAACAAGACCAGACTCTTTATAGACTGTAAGCATCATCAAGCATGCCCCTGTCTAGAAAGAATATTTGGCCTATGAAATCTCCCAGTAGTGGAAGAATAGAAGACTCAGATAGTTCATGCCACAACTTCCTTTCCTATTCATTATTCTCAAACAAATGCATTTTTTAAAAAGAGCCAAGGGGCGGGGCGCAGTTGCTCATACCTGTAATTCCAGGACTCTGGGAGGCCAGGCCGAGGCCGGTGGATCACGACGTCAGGAGTTCTATATCAGCCTGGCCAACATAGTGAAACCCCATCTCTACTAAAAAGACAAAAAATTAGCCAGGCATGGTGGCACATGCCTGTAATACCAGCTACTCAGGAAGCTGAGGCAGGAAAATTGCTTGAACCCATGAGAACCCATGAGGCGGAGGTTGTAGAAGCCGAGATCATTGCACCAGACTCTGTCCGGGGAGAGGGGAAGGAAGAGCCTAGGGTTTCTTTTCTTTCTTTCTTTCTTTTTTTTTTTTTTTTTTTTTAAAGAGACAGGGTCTCATTATGTCGCCCAGGCTGTAGTACAGTGGAATAATTATAGTTCACTGCAGCTTCAAATTCCTGGGCTGTAGTGATCCCCCCACCTCAGCCTCCTGAGTAGCTGGGGCTGCAGGTGCATGCCACCACTCCTGGCAAAAGAGCCTAATATTAATAGTGCTCAATTCAAGTTGTTCATGTAAGTGGACTTGGGCACCTGGGATAATTCTTTTTCTCTGCCTCAGATTTCTCCAACTTGGAGCACACATGTTTATCTGAGTTGATTTAACAACTGTATCAGTAGATCATGTGGTCTTTAAGGTGGCTGAAACAATGCCTCAAATTTCACTACATTCAATTTATTTCAGTCCCCTGGTTAGATCTTACAATAAATTCCTGTGATTTTACTGAAGAGTCAACCTAAACGTCAAAAATTAAGCATCACGCCTAAAGATGATTCAGCAAATCACAAGAAAAAAAGAATTTTATGATGTGACTAGATGTTATGAGCTACCCATAAAACCACAGAAGTGATCAAATACAGCTTTTAGGAAGAACTATAAAAGACATGTTTTTATTATATATTTCAAATTATTAAATATTTCTATCATACGGAAAAAATCATAAATTGATACCTTATGTAGTCAAAAGCCAGACATAATAGATAAGAACAGTGTACAGATTGGTTAAAAATATATGTATCTATTTTTTAACATAGCATTTAAAAAGGGCACATTCAACTAGGTCCTCCTTTCTCTCTTCTACCTGCTTTTATTCACAGAAGTTTTCTGAAATGTTTATGTATCATTACCATGTTTTTATACTGTATTAGCCATTAGTTATTTGCATGTGTGTGTGTGTATGCATATGTATATACACACGTATTATTTTGGTATTTCTAAAATATATATAAAGAGCATTACATTACATTTTTATATCCTTTTGAAATTTTTTATTTTCACTTTACATTTTTGCAGTTATTCTTATTGATACATATAGCGTTAATTCAGTTACTTTATTATGCAATATTCCATTATATGAATAAACAGATTATTTATTCATTCCCTTTTTGTATGGACAGTTAGGTTGCTTCTACCATTTTGCTATTACGAATGATGCCTTGGTGAACATTCCAGTAATGTGTCTTCTTGTGTATATGTACCTGCTTTTCTAGGGCATATATCTAGAATTATCAGGGCTGGATGGTAGGTAGCACATATCCAACTTCAGTGGAATGTTCAAATTGCTCTGCAATATGACTATAATAATTTCTACTCTTTCCTTTATTCATATGACAGTTTCTAGCAAAAACAGACATAGTTTGAACCAGATGCCAAAAGAACGTGGCCTTGGAAGAATGTAACAGTCACCAAGTCCATCAAATACTCAACAAGAGAAGTAGCAATGTATCAAGAAAGAAGATTAAATGTGTCCTAAAAACCTGGGGATAGGAGATTGTGGAAGCGAAGCACAAGGACATCACAGTCAGGAGCCAAGGGAAAAAGAATAGAGCTAGCATCTGTAAAGCTCATGGGTCTGGAGATCTGAAGTCTCTGAAGTCATCATTTTTAACCAACACCAATACCGCCATGAGGCAAAGGAAAAGTTTAGGTTTTACTCACTATCTTCCATTTAAATGGTAAGTATGTATTAAATATTCAGAAAAACTTTCACTGAAATGGACCATGTGCTTTTAAAGATACAGACCTTAAAGAGGGAAACCCCAGCCATTTGGGAAGTCTTCTGTGGATCATTTCATTCCCTAAGAATGCTGACGAAGAAGCAGTGGTAGGAGCATGGAGGGGCAAATATTTGTTTCACTTTAAAAACAAAACCAGTGTGAACTTGTTGTGTTCAGATAAGAAAAGCACGTGGAATTAGTCATAACACAATAGCTTCCTAAATGGTTTCATTGTCAAAGTGCTCTTAAAACCCATTATCCACCCAGCAGTCACTGTGAGTTATTGTATTTTATTTTAAGTTCTGGGATACGTGTGCAGGATGTGAAGGTTTGTTACATAGGTAAACGTGTGTCATAATGGTTTGCTGCACCTATCAACCTATCACCTGAGTATTAAGCTGAGCATACGTTAGCTATTTTTCCTTATGCTCTCCCTCCCCCTCGCCCCCTGCCCTACCACAGGCCCCAGTGTATGTTGTTCTCCTCCCTATGTCAAAGACAAATTAGGTTATATTGTTCTCTGTTTGAAACCTTACAATAACTTCTTATTGCCAAGGAATCATGATAATCTAAAATTCTTCCCTGTCCTGCCAAGCCCAGTGTGATCTGGTCCATACTGACCTCCCTAGTAATACAGAAGCACTTTGTCCCCCCATTTGATGTTTAAACTGCAATGACATAGCTTCCCCTATTACCCAAGCCTTAAGATCCTTGCACTACATGTGTGTCTGCCTCGAGTGCTGCCCCACCAAATCCCCCTGCTTCCCCCATCACTTCACATCTCAGTCCTCTTGGCTCAGGCCTTAGCTCCCCAAGGCCTTGACTGTCCAATGTAGCCATTTACATCATTCACATCCCCTTGATTAAATTTTATTTCTAGCACTAACTACTGATTATTATCATATTAAAATTATTATTCAAATTATTTATCATTTGTCTTCTTTAACTAGAATTCAACATCATGAAAACCCAACTGCTGTAACCCCAACTGCGGAACAACACTAGCATCTGACAGGACATCAGTTGGTTTTGTGGTGTGAATGAATGGCATCTATATCCAGTAATTACTGTGGTAAACTCACATCTCTCATTCAATCCATTCACAAATCTGATAGCTCCACCTTCAAAATGCATCCAAAATCTGGCATGTCTCCCAATCTCTACCTCCACCACTTGGGTCTAAGCCATCCTTATCTTACATCGATTGCTGCAATAGCTGTCCAGCTGTGTTCCTGCTTCCATCGCTGCCGCCCTATAGATTATTCTCCACAGAGAAGCCAGAGAAAATTTAGATCATATTATGACACCCCTTTGTCTAAAACCCTACAATGCTTCCCAGCTCATTCAGAAAAAAATCCAAAGTTCTTACCTTGCCTACAGGGCTCTCCCTGCATGATCTGACATGTTGCCTTCTCTCTGATCCCTTCTCCCACCTCCTAACACTGTCCTCACTCACTGCACTCCAAATATCCTGGTCTCTCTGCTTCTCAAAATGCTTAGCAGAGAGCTGGGCATGGTGGCTCACGCCTGTAATCCGAACTCGGGAACACTTTAGACCAGGAGTTCAAAACCAGCCTTGTCAACATAGTGAGAACTTGTCCCTAAGGAAATAAAATATTAGACAGGCATGGCATGCATGCCTGGAGTCCTAGCACTTGGGAGCTGAGGTGGAAGGATCACTTGAGCTCAGCAGTTCGAGGCTGCCGTGAACTATGATGACACTACTGAACTCTAGCCTGGGTGACAGAGTAAGATTCTGTCTCTAAATAAATGTTTAAAAAGCCTAGCAGAACAGTTATGGAAAATATTAATAAGTTCTGGAGATCTCCCCTACAATATAGGGCATATGATTAACAATAGTGTACTAGTTACTTAAAAAGGTACTAAGAGGGTAGATCTTATATTTCCTTTTTTGCCTCTTACTATAAAAGGAAATCAAAACAAAATAAAAACAACAAGAGGGCAGGAGAAAACTTATGGAGGTGATGAATAAGTTTACGGCATTGACTGTGATGATGGTTTCATGGGTATATTCTTATCTCTAGATAGATCAAGTTGTATCTCTTAAATATGTACAGCTTTTTATATGTAAATCATACCTCAATAAAGTAGTTTAAAAAATGCCTAGCAGAATGCTGCTTAGGGCTCTGCATTTCCTATTCTATCATCTAGAAAGCTTCACCTACTGATATTCATATATTATTTCTCCCCTTTTCTTAAGTTTTCCTTGAAACAAATCTGCTCTACTTTATTCTTCCTCTTAGCATTTTTTTACCACCTGAAATATTACATAGATATGTATCTATTTTGCTGATTGTCAATCCAACTGAACATAAGACCTGGGAGATGAGCCTTACCTATTTTTGCTTTCTGCAGCGTCTCCAAAGCCTAGCTGGTACCTTACATAGAAGGAGCTGAAAATTATTTGCTGAATAAATAAATCCTGGTGACTAGGATACACAAAAGTTCAGAGGAGGGTCACAGGAAGAGGCATCAAGTCAGGGAAATCCTCCACTTTTTAAAAAAATAACAGATTAGAATAATGAAGCTCAGACACACTAAGAGATTTATACAAAAACACATGGTGTGGTTGTCATTAGTGATATCTCTCTGGATGTATGGTAGAATCCTACTTTCTTTTTCTTTGACAATGTGTCTTACTCTGGCAGATGAAATGTGACAGAAATTACATCTCACTTCCAAGTAGAAATGTTAAGAGCCTGTATGATTGGCCACATTTCCCTTTCCACTCTCGACGGTGTTTGAAGCAGGCATTGACAGAAAGCCTCCATCAGCCCAGGTCTCTGAATGACCCGTGGGCAGAGGCCCTCTGCCAATTTACCTTGGATAATGCACTGTGAGTCAAACATACACACGTGCAGTACTGTGCCAGAGAAATTTCAGAAAGGGTTTCTACTGTAGCACAACTAAACCATGTTGTATATCCTGCTTGATTCACAAAGCTATTAAGTAGAAGAGCTGAAACACACATCTGTTTTATTTCTATCATACTAAGCTGCCCCATGACAGTAGATAGAGCTTTGTTGAAGAAGTAATAGACCAGCCCATAATGGGCTGTTTTTATTCCACTGGAGCTCTCATATACACTTCACTTTGTTTTCAAGGATAAGAAATAAGGTGAAAATCTTTAAGCCATATGACATGAAATGTAAGTAATTAATCAAAACTTTCTGAATTTAATATTTAGAAACTACAATTTCTTCTACTTATATGCTCATTCTTTTTATTTACCTAATCCATTTTATTCAGACACTTTAATCAGCAGACCGCCAGCGTTATTTTCTGCAGGATTTTGTTTCTGTAAAGATTTGATTATCTGCTTCTCTTACCACAGAAAAATATCGATAAACCAGAACTTCCATAATGTTACAAGAGACTGACAATTTCTAATGATTTTCCCATGCTAGGAAATCCTAAAGTACCTTCTGAGTCAAAGATAAAATTTCATGTTGTATATTTTCGATATCAAGAAATACACTGCATTTCAAATCTCATTAGTCTTCTATTTTTGGGATATGGGAAAAATCATTTATTATTCAATTCACCTAATACATCATTCCCTAATCACATAGAGTAGCAGCAACTTTGTTCCATCCTAACTGAAAAATACAAAATTCTCTGACAATTACTTTTTTTGGCAGAAAATAGAGAGGCACAGAAAAATGAGAAAATACTCAACAATTTCAAAATATATGTGAACAACAAATTACAGTCAAGTAAGTGAAGAAAACATTTCTTCTTATAACTGTATTTACTAAGCCACCTAAGCCACCCTGAGAGTTAAACTTTCAAACAGTTCGTTCAGTTGCCTTCATACAATAGGAAATACTCTAATATCTGCTCACTCAAACCCCACTTACTTAAGCCTTGCTTTTTCACAAAGCTGAGACTTAAGAAAGCACATTCAGTGGGCAAATGTTGTACTTGCTAAGGAAGATAACTTGTACTTTAGTTTTCTCTGTTTCTTCACGTATTATTACCATATAATGCTTGTAATCCTCCAGTGAACTAAATCTATCTATTCATAAGAATTCCATAAACCACTGGTAGCTTGATGGGGATGGCACTGAATCTATAAATTACCTTGGATGGTATGGCCATTTTCGTGATATTGATTCTTCCTATCCATGAGCATGGAATGTTCTTCCAGTTGTTTGTGTCCTCTTTTATTTCGTTGAGCAGTGCTTTGTAGTTCTACTTGAAGAGGTCCTTCACATCCCTTGTAAGTTGGATTCCTAGGTATTTTATTCTCTTCAAAGCAATTGTGAATCGGAGTTCACTCATGATTTGACTCTCTGTCTGTTATTGGTATATAAGAATGCTTGTGATTTTTGCACATTGATTTTGTATCCTGAGACTTTGCTGAAGTTCTTTATCAGCTTAAAGAGATTTGGGGCTGAGATGATGGGGTTTTCTAAATATACAATCATGTCATCTGCAAACAGGGACAATTTGACTTCCTCTTTTCATAATTGAATACCCTTTATTTCTTTCTCCTGCCTGATTGCCTTGGCCAGAACTTCCAACTCTATGTTGAATAGGAGAGGTGAGCGAGGGCATCCCTGTCTTGTGCCAGTTTTCAAAGGGAATGCTTCCAGTTTTTGCCCATTCAGTATGATATTGGCTGTGGGTTTGTCATAAATAGCTCTTATTATTTTGAGATACGTCCAATCAATACCTAGTTTATTGAGAGTTTTTAGCATGAAGAGCTGTTGAATTTTGTTGAAGGCCTTTTCTGCATCTATAGAGATAATCATGTGGTTTTTGTCATTGGTTCTGTTTATATGATGGATTACGTTTATTGATTTGCATATGTTGAACCAGTCTTGCATCCCAGGGATGAAGCCAACTTGATCTTGGTGGATAAGCTTTTTGATGTGCTGCTGGATTTGGTTTGACAGTATTTTATTGAGGATTTTTGCATCAACGTTCATCAGGGATTTTGGTCTAAAATTCTCTTTTTTTGTTGTGTCTCTGCCAAGCTTTGGTATCAGGATGATGCTGACTTTCTTCACAGAATTGGAAAAAACTAATTTAAAGTTCATATGGAACCAAAAAAGAGCCCGCATTGCCAAGACAATATTAAGCCAAAAGAACAAAGCTGGAGGCATCATGCTACCTGAATTCAAATTACACTACAAGGCTACAGTAACCAAAACAGCATGGTACTGGTACCAAAACAGAGATATAGACCAATACAGAACAGAGCCCTCAAAAATAATACCACACATCTACAACCATCTGATCTTTGATAAACCTGACAAAACCAAGAAATGGGGAAAGGATTCCCTATTTAATAAATGGTGTTGGGAAAACTGGCTAGCCATATGTAGAAAGCTGAAATTGGATCTCTTCCTTACACCTTATACAAAAATTAATTCAAGATGGATTAAAGACTCAAATGTTAGACCTAAAACCATAAAAACCCTAGAAGAAAACCTAGGCAATACCATACAGGACATAGGCATGGGCAAGGACTTCATGTCTAAAACACCAAAAGCAATGGCAACAAAAGCCAACATTGACAAATGGGATCTAATTAAACTAAAGAGCTTCTGCAGAGAAAAAGAAACTACCATCAGAGTGAACAGGCAACCTACAGAATGGGAGAAAATTTTCACAATCCACCCATCTGACAAAGGGCTAATATCCAGAATCTAGAAAGAACTCAAACAAATTTACAAGAAAAAAATCCAACAACCCCATCCAAAAGTGGGCAATGGATATGAAAAGAGATTTCTCAAAAGAAGACATTTATGCAGCCAACAGACACATGAAAAAATTCTCATCATCACTGGTCATCACAGAAGTGCAAATCAAAACCACAATGAGATAGCATCTCACACCAGTTAGAATGGCCATCATTAAAAAGTCAGGAAACAGCAGGTGCTGGAGAAGATGTGGAGAAATAGGAACACTTGTACACTGTTGGTGGGACTGTAAACTAGTTCAACCATTGTGGAAGACAATGTGGTGATTCCTCAAGGATCTAGAACTAGAAATACCATTTGACCCAGCCATCCCATTACTGGGTATATACCCAAAGGACAATAAATCATGCTGCTATGAAGACACATACACACGTATGTTTATTGTGGCACTATTCACAATAGCAAAGACTTGGAGCCAACCCAAATGTCCATCAATGATAGACTGGATTAAGAAAATGTGGCACATATACACCATGGAATACTATGCAGCCATAAAAAATGATGAGTTCATGTCCTTTGTAGGGACATGGATGAAGCTGGAAACCATCATTCTGAGCAAAGTTATTGCAAGGACAGAAAACCAAACACTGCATGTTCTCAATCATAGGTGGGAATTGAACAATGAGAACACTTGGACATAGGATGGGGAACATCACACATTGGGGCCTGTCTTCGGGTGGGGGGAGGGAGTAGGGATAGCATTAGGAGATATACCTAATGTAAATGACGAGTTAATGGGTGCAGCACACAACATGGCGCATGTATACAAATGTAACAAACCTGCACATTGTGCACATATACCCTAGAACTTAGAGTAGATAAAAAAGAAAATCTAAGCTGCCTCCAAGGTCTAACAATCATATAATTAGAGCCCCAGAAAGAGAGGAGAGAGTAGTTTGGGGAAAAATTGTATTTGAATAAACACTGGACTAAATTAAAAAAAAATACTGAATGTTTAAGAATCCAAAACTTCTGCCCTTTATTAACCAAATAAAGAATGTTTTGGCAAAAAAAAAAAAAAGAATTCCATAAACCAAAATAGAGTGGGGTAGAATCCCCAGATGAAGGTTGAAAATTTTTGTCACTTGAGGAACAGATAGCTCCAAACTTCAATAAAGAAGATATTTTGGACTCTTGCTAATAAGTAACTCAAGCTTCAGGCAACATAAAACCTCATCCAATTCATACCCAATGCTTCTTTCTCCATCTAATTCCCTCAGGAACTTGATCTCTGCTAGAGAATTGACAAAAATACACTCTCTAATGCAATAATGAATAATGCTGATGTAATTTCCTCTAAGGAATTACTGTCTCTGACTGTTTAGCTAGGGATTCTCTGGCATTACAAACTTTTAACCAAGAGAAGTTTGATAAAGGCTACAAATCATTCTACAAAAGATAGCCATAATACAGAAACCGATGAAAGCCACGCTCTGAGCAGATGGGCTGTCTGAATGTCTTCTGTCTTCTGACTGTGTACAATAAAATCACACATGGGGCTAGTTACTCACCATCACCTTTATAGTTCAAAAGAAGGTTTAGTTTAAGCAAAAAAAACAGAATGAAGAAAAAGGCATCAGAATAAAAGTCCATACATTTAGGCCCTCTGAAAAATAAATCCCCAAAGATTGGAAATGGCAACGCTACATGTTAGTCAACAGCTCGGATTCTGGATTCAGATATACTAGTTTTAAATTCTTTCTTCACTATTTACCAGCTCTATGATCTTGAGAAATCATTTAAATTCTATAAGCCTCGGTTTCATCATCCTTACAACTGTGATAGAATGGAACCTACAACTAGTAACATTGCCAAGGAGTGGCTCAGGAGGGCTTTGGCCAAACCTCCAACTCTATACTCCATGGTCCCTACATGTGGATACATGCTAATCTCTGAAATAAACTACCCCCTAATCTCTGAAATAAACTACATACATTTTCCCAGTCTTACCTACAGTGTTGCTATTTTTAATGACCTATAAGGTATACACCAAGCTATATATGTTGATCACATAATACCCAACATATGTCAGTTATTACCCATAATGTATTCCGTTGTATAGATGTTAACTTATTTTCCTTAGATCAGAAATTATTTTAAAAAAAGGAAAAAATAACAATCTTCTTCCCTCATTTGAAAATGTCCTTTAAATAGGAAAAGTTATTACCATTAGTAACAGCTTGAGGCAATTTGTTCAGCCACAAAACCAAGAGAGTGGATCTTTATTACCCCTTTCATGTATATATGTTGGAGCGACATTTGTACAAATGCCATGGCTCTACATGCACAAATAAACACATCAACTAACAGAACTGATTTGCGAAGCCTTAGCTGCTGGCAGCCCTTTCTATTTTTTTGCTTTTACTTTCTAATTCTACTGAATTTCTATTACGGCTACATAAGTTTCCCTATATTTTTGAATTATGATGTAAAAGTGGTCTACATAAAATCAAGGAAAGAGTACCGGCTTCATTGCAGTTCAAGTACCATATTAAAATTATATATATGTGAATGTGTGCAAAAATACATACTCACTCACATATACCCTAAATTCAATTCTATATTGAAACATCAAATTGAAATTGGTTCCTGAAAATTCCAGTCCTTGGTGATTAGAATATTGAGAGGGAGAGTTTGCTTTGATTTTTTCCCTCTTTACTCTTTAAAGCATTTTCTCCCTTAAAATACACCAGATACTTCTCATATAATAAGGGCGAGATGATTGAGAGTATGCAATTGTACTTGCTAATACCACTGCAATTTACAGAGTGTGGAACTACTCAGACCTCCTAACATTGCCAACTGGGCTCAGTGATAGGACTAACAAGGTTGTTCGGTACCACAGCAAGTACAAATTAAAATTGGAGGAGCAATCATGTTTGATACTGGGGGTCACTAAAGGAAGTCGGAAGAAAGGCAATAAGATGCTGCCAGGCTTGAAGCACCTGCTGAATTCAGAGTGTGCTGCAACCTCAAAATAGCCCGGTAAGGGAAGGCTGCAAAAGAGAATTACAAAAATCAATTCTTGAGGAAACCAAGGCATGAATAAAAATTTCAGCAGCTGCCTCGTTAGAAACTGATAGATGCAAAAAAGTTCATTAGGTAAGGAAAAATAAGAAGAAAAACTGACAATTTTAATACAGTACTTTCTTCCTCCTACATATAGATTGTTCAAATGTGTTTACTTTTAGAAGTACTCTCCTACGTTCTAGTCACATGATTAGATGGGAACAAACATAGGATGTTTTATGGGACTAGTGAGAACGCTGTCAGGTCATTATCCAACACCTCAGGCTTGAGAAAGTCCAGTTTTCTCATTTATGCTCCCTTGATGTGTGTGCATCTCTACACTGGGGGATGGTTCAATTGAAGTCTGTACTCCGCTGACTGGGCTCTTCCATAGGTGCACAGCACCACTTCTCAGGTGCTGTCTTTTATGCATGCCTTCAGGCTGATGATTCTCAGTTTTGCACCCTTCCTGGGGAACAGCTGGGTTACAGACACCAGATGCATCATGTTGCTAGAGCTCTATGCTGAAGATCATCAGAATTATGACTCAGGAGCCTTATGTCAAGACAGAATACTTTAGCATTTTTATTAACTTTTCTTAAGGCTCCTTCATTGAGGCATAAGGCGCTCCCTGCCAAAGGCCCTTAAAAGCTCCTAATACTTCATAAAAATTGTTAATGCTGAACCTAGAGGACACACTACAAATTGTAGTAGAAGAGGCATTGTCCCTTCCTTTGCAACCCAATGTTGTAGTCCTTATTAAATTTCTAACGAAGTACTGGCCTCAATGTAATTTTCATAACAATCTCTGAAATCTTGGCTATGGAACTGCTAAGGAAGAGGTTTGGTGGGTAGTAGTAGCTGCAAAACAATGTAGGTGCCTTGGAAATGCTATGGAAAGGACAGTGGCTGCTAAGAGTAGCTGCTGCAGCATTTGCAAACTAAGTATGGGTGACCTGGTCTTATAACCCCTTCCCACTACAAAGCTTATGATATTTCATTCAGTGACATCTCCAAATAACCGGTTTCTGAGTTTATATGGGCTATGTGCAGAAACCAGAGAAACTCAAATTAAAAAAAAAAAAATGACCAGGGATGTTTTTACTTAATATCTAACTGTGTCCTGGACACAGTACCGAAAAAGATGTGGTTGACAATAAGATAAGTAGCCAGTTTACTGCAGATTCAAATTTTAATCTTTAAAAAACACTCAGCACATAGCATTTATTGTATTAAAATTACATGGATAGAATGGCCTTATAATTTACATCTGCAGTATTGAATAGTGATAAAGAGCATGGACCTTTACAGTCAAATTGCCTAGATTCATATCCTGCTTCCGCTAGTAGAGTGAACAGGGGCAAATGATTGCACTTCCCTAATTTGCCATTTATCTGAGAAGCATTCATAAAAATAAGTTACTCCTAAGGGATGGTGTGCAGATTAAATGAAAAAAATACAAAATGTGCATAAATATATATTATTATATATGTATGCATATGTGTATGGTTATAGATGGTAAATATATATGGATTGATTCCTTACTACCACCAGAATATTCAATACATGATTGCTATTTCTATTACTAGGCTTCAGATTATTGTCAACATTATCATCTTTATCTAAATGAAAACACAAAGAATTTGGAGGACAACCAATGTCCATTTTACTAGTATGTTAAAATTAAATAAATATGCTTAATGTATAAATGTATAAAGTATAATTTGTTTAGTAAATTAATTTGTATGTAAATCAATGTTTGTAGGAATTAGGTTATGATTCAATATGCTTCCCTCACCTGTTTCTCTCCAGGTAAATACATAAATCAAGATGGGTTTAGGGTCTATTTTTAACATTTAATCCTATCTACAGTCAAACCGCAGGATTCTTAAAAACATATTCAGTGACATTAATGTTGAAGCATATGTAGTCATTCATTGCTTTTAATTAAGCCTTCATGGAAAGGCACATGCTATAGTGTTATTTTTTATTCACAAAGTTTAGACTTTGAGAATGATGTCATCTAATAAACTCTTAGAAGAGAAAAACCATGACAGCCTTATTTGTTTTATCCAGTACTAGCGCAATGCCACCCACATACGACAGATGATGATAAATAATCCTCATGGCGATTACAGTGAGGTTTCCACTAAATGATGAGATTGTCTAACAGGTGGCCAACTTTGAGAAAATGTTATACCTGCCTGTTTGGGGATCATGCGGGTCCACTGTGGTAAGTTTAAATGAGCAGGACTGACTCAAAATAACGCTGGATACTCACTCTCTGAACTCTGGACAATATGACAACTACAGCCAGGGACATCCTACCTTCTCCCAGTAGGAGGGGCTACACCCAAGCTCAGCTTATCATACAACCAGGGGCTCTCCTCCATACAAGGGATACTTTAGTATCCCACAGCGCCTGAGGGTCTCTGGGAGCCTAGAGCCAAGGGGTCCACTTATCCTTCATTGACAAGGTAGGCTACCGGACAGAACGGACCCTTGCCAGGAACACAGAGCCACAGTGCAGGATCAAGGCAGCCAGGCCCTGCCACACCTTTAGGTGGGATGTGGAAGGTTACAGGACCCCTGGCTTCTCTTCTCATTGTTAAATCTTGACATATGTAAATTTCTCAATACGCCTTTTCTCTAGGCCATGCATGATATGTGACATTGTGGAATTTTTCCTGAAGTATATGAATACATGCAGACTCAGATGGGATCTAACTGGCATGAAAACTAAGGATAATATCTTTAAAACGCCAACATCAAATTATTTTACCATGAAATTTATTGGCATTTGGTATTGACAGAAAGGATGCATCAGAAATAGTCAATTGTGTATTAGCGAAGATTTTGAAGGAGCTAATAAAAGCATGCCAATGGAATCTTAAGACATTCAAACAGAATAGTGTCACTATCAAGGGATGTACTATTCCCACTAATATATAACTTGGATCACATCTGAAGTTCTGTATTTCTAATATTTCACCTGGTTCGAGGCTGGTCACATACCCAATGTGAAATGGAACTGTGACTAATATAATAAATGTTACTTCTTTTAAAAGGTGATGACGTTTCCAATTATGGTTGAATCTCACTTGTTTCCAATAATAGATTGGGATCACAGGCAAGAAATAATGCAAAATTTATTACTTATTTTTGAAAATGAATAAGAAAAAACTACTCTAAATGCAAACATATACACATGACAATTACAGGAGGTACAGACACACACACACACGAACACACATACACACTTCTTCTGATCTAATGTGAAGGAACTCTTCAAGATCCATTTTGTTGGCCAGGCTTGGTGGCTCATGCCTATAATCCCAGCACTTTGGGAGGCTGAGGCTGGCGGATTACCCGAGGTCAGGAGTTCAAGACTAGCCTGGCCAACATGGTGAAACCCCGTCTCTACCAAAAAAAAATATAAAAATTAGCCAGGTGTGGTGGCACATGGCTGTAAACCCAGCTACTCGGGAGGCTGAGGTATGAGAATTGCTTGAGCCCCGGAGAGGGAGGTTGCACTGAGCCGAGATCGTGCCACTGCACTCCAGCCTAGCTCACAGAGCAAGACTCTGTCTCAAAAGATCCATTTTATTATATCCTGGTTAACCAGATACTTCAGAGCAAACAATCCTGTACCAAATTATCTATTTACTAAATGGAAAGAATTTTTATGTTTTCATGGAATCAATGGATAAATATGTACTTGGTGTGTAGAACTGGCCTCAAGGGATCTTAATCAGTAACATTTCAAATTGTCAAAAAACTAGTTTCTCCAAAACTGTGTTCAACATTACTCCAAGAAAATGTAGCTCTCCAATCAAATGCCAGACTAAGAGCCAAAACTATGTAAGCAAAGTGATGAATTATGCTCCCAAAATAATCTCCTGCTTATAAAACGTATCTTGAATATATGCCAATAGATTTTCAGGCAGGAAAATTTTCATGCTGTTCTCAAATAAGTCAAGGTCTTTAAGGTACTATATATTTGGAATACAAAAATAACGAGACTGTCTGAAAACACCTATTTGTGTTAAAATAATGTAATTCTTACAAGGCTGCAATATTTACTGAAATATATGATTTTATATAAATGTAACTGTTTGGAACTAACTGGGACATCACAGGAAATGCAATATATTTGATGACTTTAGATGGTGATGGTACTGATGACTTGGCTCCACTTCTCTTCTTTATAACAAATGGTTAGTTTTTTATCAGATACTTTTAGCTACAAGGCAAAACTGGCTTTAATCATTCAATCCAGAAGCAGCTGATACAAATCTATCAACATATATATTCTCTTCCCTAAAATATTTTCAACATGTTTAGGTATAAGCTGTGGCAGTAATATTCTTATAAGAGCTTCATCTGCCCATCCAAAATATGACCTATTCCTTTCTATCAAAAATACTCAGTCCTGATTTCAAGATCAAACATTTGTCATTACATGAACATAAAAATCAATAACTATTACCTGATCATTTCAGAGGCCACAAACCCAAGTTTCAATTGCAACTCCGCTACTGGTAAGTGGCATTACCATGGGAAAATTATACCTAACCATCAGTTTTCTCACCTACTAAGCAGGGATAATCTCAATGTATCTACCTACCTGATAATTGTGAAGATTAACAGAGGTAGATTCATTTAGTAGGTGCTGAATGAACAAATGTTATTTATTGGAGTTAAATATTTGAATACATGTGGGATTTTGCTATCCTGACATTGACTTATTAGCTATTAGCCAGTCAACAACCACCAAAATATAAAAATGATTTCAATTTCAGCTATAATATTCTGCTTGCTACATAAACGGATGTTTCCATACATTCAGAAAATGTATAGACCAAATATCTGGTCTTTTTATCTGTGTGTATTAAAATTAGTTGGGAAAATCCAACATGTGAGTTCAGGGAAAGCTGAATGGGTATTATGTATTCTCAAATTAATTAGGGCTGGTAAAGAGACAAATTTGCTTAAACATATCCAATTCAAATTCAGACTTCCCATTCTGACACTGCTTTTCTCTTCACCTGATTAGAACCCCTCAGTACAATATAATACAAAAATAAATGTGCACAAAGGTTCTATTTTGTTGTATACCAAATATATTTCCTAACATCTATGTGAGCATTTCTAAGGCTGTGAAAACTTTAAATTATAAATGGTTTATCTGTTACCAACCCATGAATAGAACACTCCAGAGAGTGGTTAAACTAACTGTATTAGTCAGTTTTCACACTGCTGATAAAGACATGCCCAAGACGGGGCAATTTACAAAAGAGAGAGGTTTAATGGACTTGCAGTTCTATGAGTTTGGGGAGGCCTCACGATCATGGTGGAAGGAAAGGAGGAGCAAAGTCCTCTCTTACATGGATGTCAGCAGGCAAAAAGAGTTTGTGCAGAGAAACTCCCATTTTTAAAACCATCAGATCTCATGAGACCCATTCACTATCATGAGAACAGCATGGGAAAGACCCATCCCTATGATTCAATCATCTCCCACCAGGTATGTCCCACAACATGTGGGAATTATGGGAGCTACAAGATGAGATTTGGGTAGGGACACAGAAACAAACCATATCACCAACCCTCCAGTTTCAGAAAACTTAAACACTTTGAATTATATTTGTCTTTTCCTAACTTTTCTTCCTTATTTGCAATGACATAAATCATGCAGATAGGTAAAGTACAGGTCTCTAAGATATTCATATGTTTTCTTATCTATCAGTGCCATATTAATTGTCCTGAGGCAAAGCCAAGACAATAAAAAGTCAGGGCCAAGCTGAAAACCTTTAAGGAAGGCCAGGTGCAGTGGCTCATGCCTGTAAGTCTAACACTTTCAGAGGCCAGGGAGGGAGGATTGCTTGAGGCCAGGATTTTGAGATCAGCCTGGGAAACAAAGTGAGACCTCATCTGTACAAAAAATTTAAAAAACTAGCCAGGTGTGTTGGCATGCACTTGTAGTCCCAGCTACTTGGGAGGCTGAGGGAGGGGGATCCCTTGAGCCCAGGAGTTTGACGTTTCAGTGAGCTATGATTGCACTACTGTACTCCAGCCTGGTCTCATAGAGTGAGACCCTGTCTCAAAAAATAAAAATATAAAAACCTTTCAATGATTGCTTCTTAGTCTCGACTCAGATAAAGAGCAGACTACTGCATCTGGCATTCAACACTTACTTTTCTTTACCTCCCTCACATGACAGTCAAATTGGGACCTCATTTTTCTTCGTTTAGGCCTTTCAAAAATGCACCTCATTTTTTTTTTCGCTTAGTTTCAGAAGGCTACAATTTTAAAAACTCACAAATCTACTAGTTCTTCAAAGGGCAGACTACATCAAAAGTATCTAAGCACTTGACTTGTATTTCTTTAAGGGACTTTATCAGTTTATAATACAAATAATTATTCATATATTCAAAAATTTATTGAACATCTGGGCAATGTGATCATGGAGATGTAGCAATGAACTCTACAGACACATTTTCTCTTCAGATAGAGCTCCAGCCTAGACGGTGAGATGCACAAGTGAGTTACTACAGACTGAGACGAAAGTGATTAGCAATTATAAATTGTAAGAAATATTACGATGGTCTAGGCACTGTTTTCAACTTGGAAAATAACAAGGATCCTCCACGAAGGGACCTCCTGGAGTGATGCATTATTTCGAATATTGAAGATGATTTCACAGTTATATGCCTATGACAAAATGTATCAAAATGTACACCTTAATGTTTACAGTTTATTGCATGTCAATTATACTTCAATACAGCTTTTTTTTTTTTTTTAAGAAAAGAGAAAACAAATGATACAGTGCGATCTAAGTTTTATCAGGAAAAGTTTTTCTGCTGGAGAGGTATTTAAGAAGAAATCTATAGTATAAAGCCAGGCATAGACAGGCAAGGAGGAAGGGGAAAGACCATTCAAAAGAGAGAGTAAATCGCAGGTATGAAGGCCCTGAGTTAGGAAGCGGTTGACATGATTTAGTAATGGAAAAGAAGATTAGAATTTCTAGTGAGCTCAGAGGGAGTTGCATGAGATGAGGTTAGAGAAGGCAGCAGGAAATAACTCATGTAAGACATTATATGCCTTGAAAAGATCTCTAAATTTTATCCTATGTGTAACAGTAAGCCACTCAAGCAGAAAAGTGCGAGGGAGGCAGATTACTTGAGGTTAGGAGTTTGAGACCAGCCTGGCCAACATGGTGAAACCACGTCTCTACAAAAAATACAAAAATTAGCTGGATGTGACGGCATGTGTCTGTAATCCCAGCTACTGGGGAGGCTGAGGCATGAGAATTGCTTGAACCCAGGAGGCATAGGTTACAGTCAGCCAAGATTGTGCCACTGCATTCCAGCCTGGACGACAGAGCAAGACCCTGTCTCAAAACAAAACAAAAAAAGAAGAAAGGTGATATAATAGATTTGTGTTTTCAAATGATCACTTGGGATTCTCCATGGAGAATGGATTAGAAATGCACAAGAGTGGAAGAGCAGTGAAGATCAAGGAAGACCAGCCAGAAACATATTATGTTGTGTAGGTAAGAACTGACGACAGTTTGTCCCAGTATGAAAACAAAGGAGAGGAAAAGATGGCGGTGGTTTGAAATCATGTCCAAATATTCTTTGACATTCCCCCTTCTAAAAGATGGAACTTATTTCCCTTCCCTTGAGTGTGGGGCAGAAAATAATGACTTGCTTATAATAAATTGAATATTATGGAACTGACAACTGTGACTTCTGCAACAAGCCACTGTGGCTTCCTCTTGCTTTCTCTCTGCATCATCTGCTGAGGGAAGCCACAGGCCATGTCATGAGGACACTCAAGCAGCCATAGGGAGCTCCACGCAGAAAAGAAGAGAGGCCTCCCGTCAACACCAGGCCTGAGCCTGCCAGTCACATATGTGACTGAGCCAACTTGAAAGTGGGTGCTCTAGCCGCAGTCAAACCTTCAGCAACTGCAGCCCCCAGCTGATATTGGACTATAATTTCCTGAATCAGAACTATCCAGCTAAGCTGCTCCCAAATTCCTGACCCAAAAAGTTTGCATGAGATCATAAATGTTTGTTTTTATTTTATGGAGGTGAAAAAAAAGTTGAGAATGACACTTGCATTCTTCCAATGCCTGCACAATTCAGATATCATATTTGTGGAAGGGAAGGAATGGCTTGAGTAGTCTTGAGTAAGGAAGAATTACAATCTAAGACACACATGTTTGAAACACTGGGCTTATTACGGTAATAGCAACGGATGGCTAAAAACAGAAACAAGATTGCACTTTAACAGATCAGTGAACAAAATGGCACTTCAAAGAAAGGTAAAAATAAGGCACTGAAACTAAAGGAATTCCAAGTTGTGTTTTTAAGAGCCAACTGGGCTCCCTAAGATTTTAAGAATGGTTTCTGTGTCAAATCTCCTACTACTAATGCCGCAACTACTCAGCACTCTGTCAAAATACTATGGTGATTAAAGGATCTCCAGTCACAATAACTTCATATGCCAGGCCATTGCTGTTCTAGGGCTGCAGTTCACAGGTTAATCTGGCCCCTTTATGTCACTCACTGCATGCTGTTATGGATGGGGAGAGGTAAGGAATAAAATGAGCTATAGTTTTACTACTTAGAAAGCTTTTCAACATCATTAAATTAAACCATAAAGGCAACAGCATTATTACATCTTAGCCCCAAACTGATTTACATCAACTTTTACCTAGTACGTGAATTAAAATACACAACAAATATTTACATATATGAAAAATGTAGAAAGAAAAACTGATCAAACACAAAAATATGATTCATCTGGATCACTGTTGCCAGAATATATTATTATTACACTGGGGCATTACAGCATCCACTTTTTTTTTTTTTTTTTTTTTTTTTTTTTTTAGAGCTGGAAGATGCTTCCTCTTTACATTAGCATTTCCAAAAATGCAAGATGCACAACACTGGCATGGGAGATAATTTTTAGATTGTACAAAGATCAGGCATTAAAAAATACTAACTCATGGCCGGGCGTGGTGGCTCACACGCCTGTAATCCTAGCACTTTGGGAGGCCGAGGCGAGTGCATCACGAGGTCAAACATTCAAGACCAGCCTGGCCAACACAGTGAAACCCCGTCTCTACTAAAAGTACAAAAAATTAGTCGGGCATGGTGGTGAGAGCCTATAATCCCAGCTACTTGGAGGCTGAGGCAGGAGAATCGCTTGAATCTGGGAGGCAGAGGTTGCAGTGAGCCAAGATCACACCACTGCACTCCAGCCCAGACAACAGTGCGAGGCTCGGTCTCAAAAAACAAACAAACAAACAAAACAAACAAACAAACAAAACCTAACTCACTTAAGAATAACTCACTCCTCTTTCACTTAATTCTCTTTGAGTTCTTCTGATTAAACTAAAAATAAAGTCTCACTTGGTGCCAGCATGTCTTTAAAACCTCTCTGACACTTGACAGTCTTACATTTGTGGTGAACTATCAAGGCTCAGGAACAGAGTCTTCTGAGGACATGCCAGGCTTTAATACATTTGTTTCTGTTGTCTTTATTTTTACGGCTACTTTTTACTTATAACAAGTGATACTGCTGTGATAAAGTTCCTTCAAGTAAAAAAAAAAAAACAAAAAAACATAGTTAATAAAAAATTAAAGTGAATAATAATGCAGGGAGTGTAGAGACTGGACAAAAATAGATGATAAAATTTTTGGAAATGCTGACCTAGAAAGCTCACTTGTGCTCCATCTCATTATTTACTTGTGCAGAGCCTGAAATCCTGAGAGGCAGAGTGATTTGATCAAAGTCACAAAACCAGAAGGTAGCAAGTACGGTTCTAGACTCCTTGGGTTTCTATTACAATTATAGCAAGAAAAAAAGAAAGAAAGAAAAAGACTAAAACTCAAAAGTAATTTCTAATAACTGAAAAAAAATTCATAATATTGATTTCCTCTTAAATTTATTTACTGAACTGGAGAGCAAGTTTAAATAATACGAAATCCATAAACAATTATGAAATGCAATTGATAATCTTCTTAAATTCAACTGAATCGAGCACATAGCTGAAATCATAAGGGAGGTATAAGAAATCTAGAGAATCATCTTCAAGTCTGGTTATATCTGGTTAGATAAGTATTACATTAAAACCAAAGTTTTCAGGTAAATGAGAGAAGAGCATTCCCAAAGAGGTTGTCCAAGAACCCAGCTGAAGAACTAAAGAGGATAAGGGAGAATTTATTTCCCCTTGAAAATTTTTATTTTGCAAGGATCATTTGTCTGCAAATAATATTTGCCTGTCTTACCAGTACTTCATAACTTCCCAACAAAATTCTATAGAGAATATCACATCAGGTTCTAGCAAAACCTGTTGACCCTAACAAACAATACTTCTGCATTTTTATTATGTACTCTTTTGCTCAGAAAAGATGTGAATTTAATTTGGTTTGGTTTGTTCTTTGAATTATCATAATTCCCCTGAGAGTGGTGTGTCATATTTTTTTTTTCTAGGAAGTACTTTGTTAGAGAATTTCACATTTGCCTTTAAAGAAGTACAGAAGATAATGTATATGGAATAGATTCAATATATGGATATATTAGCCTACTGAATTTTAAACAAACATAATCAAAACTTTACTCATTTTAACTCAGAGGGAAATGAACAGCTGGGGTTTGAAGGCATGTTTGAAGAAAATTTCATTAGCTATAAGTTTATATTCTAAGCTAAGATATAATTAGACTGAGAAATCAAAGGAGGGAAGGAGGAAGGGAGAAAGAACGTACCAGAGTAAGTCAGGAGGAGACGTAATGACTGCTACTGTAGGGGCTGCAGAGTAAATAAGGTAACAATTCAGAGATAAAACGTTGGGTGTTGGAGGACAGTTGTCTTCTTGGAGGGAAAGCAGAAATCACTATACTGTGGTTGCAGTTACAGAAATAAAGCAACGAGAAATGACATCTACACAGTTTAATCTGGTTGTCTCCACAGTCATGTAGCAAATCAGTAACTGAGGAGGACGCTATTGAAGGACTAGACTGAAGAGGCACTGGGACAGGGGACAAATGGTTTGAGTTTCTGCACAGAGACTATAAAAAGAAGAGTGTTGGTGGAGGGGTGCAGGCGGTGGCTCACGCCTGTAATCCCAGCACTTTGGGAGGCTGAGGCGGGCAAATCAAGAGGTCAGGGGTTCAAGACAAGCCTGGCCAACATGGTGAAATCCCATCTCTACTAACAATACAAAAACTAGCCAGGTGTGGTGGTGGGTGCCTGTAATCCCAGCTCCTCTGGAGGCTGAGGCAGGAGAATTGCTTGAACCTGGGAGGCAGAGGTTGCAGTGAGCCAATATTGTGCCATTGCACTCCAGCCTGGGCAATAAGAGCAAGACTCTATCTCAAAAACAAACAAACAAACAAAACAACAACAACAAAAATGGAGAATGTTGCACTGGAAGGAACACGGTAAGGTCTGAAGCTAAGGCTGACTAGGACAAAGTAGGTGGGAAGTATCTGGTTCTGGGGAGGCCATGCTTGTGTGACCTTCATCCACTTACTTAACCCAATTTAGTTGCCCCATCTATAATACAGAGGTACAGAGGTACCAATATTAGCCATATTAGAGCTACTCTGAGCCCAGTATAAATTATATAATGTATTTGAAGCATTTAACAGAGAGGAAGGAGGATGGTAATTATTGTTTTTTTTTAAGCATTTATTATCTTTATTGATGAAATATATGATAAAAGTCACATAGTTCTAGTTACATCATTCCTAGAAACACTGAGCCTAGCCTCATTAGCTTTTTTTTCCCCCCTCTGTACTGGGTTACTTTTCTTTTTTTTTTTTTTATTATACTTTAAGTTTTAGGGTACATGTGCACAACGTGCAGGTTGGTTACATATGTATACATGTGCCATGTTGGTGTGCTACACCCATTAACTCATCATTTAACATTAGGTGTATCTCCTAATGCTGTCCCTCCCCCTTCCCCCCACCCCACAACAGTCTCTGGAGTGTGATGGTCCCTTTCCTGTGTCCATGTGTTCTCATTGTTCAACTCCCACCTATGAGTGAGAATTTGCAGTATTTGGTTTTTTGTCCTTGCGATAGTTTGCTGAGAATGATGGTTTCCAGCTTCATCCATGTCCCTACAAAAGATATGAACTCATCATTTTTTATGGCTGCATAGTATTCCATGGTGTATATGTGCCACATTTTCTTATTCCAGTCTATCACTGATGGACATTTGGGTTGGTTCCAAGTCTTCGCTATTGTGAATAGTGCTGCAATAAACATACGTGTGCATGTGTCTTTATAGCAGCATGATGTATAATCCCTTGGGTATATACCCAGTAATGGGATGGCTGGGTCAAATGGTATTTCTAGTTCTAGATCCCTGAGGAATCGCCACACTGACTTCCACAATGGTTGAACTAGTTTACAGTCCCACCAACGGTGTAAAAGTGTTCCTATTTCTCCACATCCTCTCCAACACCTGTTGTTTCCTGACTTTTTAATCATTACCATCATCAGTAGTGAAAAATTTGCCTAGGACTTTTAAGTCATGTTTTGATGTAAAAACATCAGGTAAAATAATAATTATTTGTAGTTAATGACAAAATATTAGGTGAATGATGTAGTATTTCCTCTATTTCTAAAATTATCTAGTTCAAATATCAACAGATTGCCCAACAGACTTGGTAAAAATACAGAAAAAAGTGCTTATATACATTTTTTCTATCTATCTATCTATCTATCTATCTATCTATCTATCTATCTATCTACCAACCTACCTACCTACCTACCTTTCTACTTCCTATCTACCTACCTACCTACCACTGTAGAGAACAAGATACAGTTTTACCCTAAGACTAATATAATTAAACAAAATAGGCATCAATCTTGTTTTCTTCCTTCTTTGTCTTAAATGCAAATGATTATTTGATAGCAAGAGAAACTGTGACCTGTTCCCTTTTTTTTTTTTTGAGACGAAGTTTTGCTTTTGTCATCCAGGCTGGAGTTCAGCGGCACGATCTCAGCTCACTGCAACCTCCACCTCCTGAATTCAAGTGATTCTCAGCCTCCTGAGGAGCTGGGACTACAAGCACCTGCCATCATGCCTGGCTAATTTTTGTATTTTTAGTACAGATGGGGTTTCGCCATGTTGCTCAGGCTGTTCTCGATCTCCTGACCTCAGGTGATCTGCCCGCCTCAGCCTCACAAAGTGCTGGAATTACAGGCATGAGCCACTGCGCCCAGCAGACCTATTCCATTCTTAGTCAACTTTACAACAAAGCTAAACACCATCACTTTTGACCCTCCTACTTGGAAGAATAGATACCTGGAAAATGACAGAAAAGCCAGAAGGCATGCAGCTTATGGCATTCTCTCTTTCCTTCCTACTCCCACAATTTTCCTTTTTTCTTTATTCCTACTATGTAATTTAGGACCCATTGAAGGTAAAGTAGATGGAAGTGTTTTACTTGCACTGGAGCTCAGCGATAAAGAGAGGAGGCCATGCCCTTTTGCTATTAATAAATGACTACAATAGACATCATTATTAAGTGCTGACTATAGGGCAGTTACTGGGCTATTTTAAATGTTTTCTCAGAGAATTAAGCAATTTCCTCAAGCTCATACACTTAGCAACTATAATTAGAGGTAGGTTTTGAACCCAGATTTTTCTCAGCCCCAGGACCATGATCTTATCCACTGTGGGCTGTACCAAGGCAGCAGCTTCTGATATTGTAACAATATGGTTCATTGACAGAAACATTGTATTTTGCCTGGATTTCTCACTTCAATCTGGCAGAACAGAGTTTGAAACAAATTGTGTCAGCCCACAAGATTATAAGCTCCTTAAGTTCACAGACTAAATCACAGATATCTCGGTACACCCAACATCTGTCAGTACCCAATAATATCATAGGTGTTTAACAAATTATTATTAAATGAATGAACAGTTATTTTATTCATAAATGAATTAATAAACAATGTGTAAATATTTTCTAAGGAATTATAAGTTCTAGAGTTTAAAAAGGCATATCTTCTACAAATATTATCTGCCACTGTATCAAAAACTGCAAGGGCATTCACCAAGTTCCCAAAACCACTATCTGAAATCTTTTGACAAAGCCAATAAAATACTAAAACACTCTTAATAAAATTCATTTTCATTTATATAGAGCTTAGACATGTTATAATGTAACTAGAAAACCACTATCAAGTACAATTCAGGAAGACATTCTTACTATTTTGATTCAAGTAAATCAAACATTCCCAGTATCTGAAAGCAGTTAGCCATGTGAACTTGGGCAAACGAATTAATCTTTTTGCTCTTCGGTTTTCTCATCCTCCCCCAAGATAGGTTGGATGGGATGAGAACACAACTTTGACAATCTGTGAAATGCTCCCTGTTGAAGTAACATATTTGCTGCAATGAGTTGTTCCGTCAACCATGGCCAGATCTTCAAAGCTCCTTAGAAAAGAGCAGAGCAAAGCTTTCTTCTCTAGCTCAAGTTTATCCCGAGTTGTTTGTTTTGACATTTGTTTCCACTCCAAGACGAATGCATTTCTAGTTGTGTTCATTTTTTTCTGGTATAGATGTCACGCATGTGGAAACAATATAGTTGAAACTGGGGAGTTTAGATTGATTTTTGTCTCTTTTTACTTAAGCAGCCCAAGCAACATATATATTGCTGCATTCATACGTTTTAAATCTATTTGACATCATTCTTTCTTCAGATAGTCTTTCTCCATTAAACTGCTTTTTGTTGTTGTTGTTGTATCAGAACTCTTTTCAAAGCATTGGTCTGGGACATAACCCTCAGGTAGGGGGAAGTTTAATTACAGACTCAACATGGATTTTTAATTTTGCCCACCAGGAGGTTTGGCAGGAAATGAAAAGATATCCTGCTTCCTAGGGATGCCAATCTAGGACAAAATTGAAAATAGGTGAAGTGACTGCCTATCCTGCGTCTTCAAGATCACTCTCACACCACAGAGGCTGCCCTCCTTCTCCCTCCAGAAGTCTTAAGTCTCCCTGCTCTTGGGGTGGAATCCAACATCACACCTCAGGTGAATTAACATGAGAGAGTTCACTCTCTGAGGAAGGTTTGTGCTTTATTCCTTTTCTCTAATTAAAGAAGTTGCACATTGTTGCAGGGCAGGGTGGTGCTAAGAGACCAGTGACTGCCCCTCCCCGCCCCATCCCAGCCACCTTCCATGACTATAAAACACACAACTGGGAAGCTCCGTAACAGAGGAGTGGAAGACAGATTGGGATTACAGTTTGGGAAACTTGGAATCTGATTATGCCACTCATTATCTGTGGGACTTTGGACAAATCAGTGTACTTGTCTGTAAAATAAGAGAACTGGGATAGGACTATAATTATGTAATTCTGTTTATCATGTATCAGGGAATTTGGCTCTGAGCAACTCTAACTTCCTGACAGCAGACAGTGTCTCTCAGGAGACAGTAGTACTTTTTTCTCCTCAGAATATTTAATTGTTTTTATGGAGATATAATTCACACATCATACAATTCAGCCTTTTAAAATGTACAGTTAAGTGATTTTTAGCATACTCACAAGGTTGAGTGACCACCACTTTCTAATGCCAGAATATTTTCATCAGCCTAAAAAGAAATCATATATCCAACAGCAGTTGTTCCTTATCCTCCTTCAGTTCTTGCTCTGGGAAAATACTATTCTACTTTCTGTCCCTATGGCTTTGTCTATTCTGGATAGTCCATAAATGGAATCATACAATATGTGGCCTTTGTCTCTGGCTTCATTCGCTTAGCATGGTATCTTCAAAGTTTGTCCATGTTGTAGTATCAGTACTTCCTTTCTTTTTATGGCTGAGTAATATTCCACTGTATGGGACTACCACATTTTTTACTTATTTATCAATTGATAGACATTTGGATTCTTCCCACTTTTTGGCTATTATGAATAATACTGTTACGAACATTTGTGTACAAATTACTTCTGTTTTGGTCAATGCAATTTGCAGGTTCTCTGGAACAAACTTTACAAGAGAAAAAAACTCTGGTCTTCACTGTTTTTTCTAAATACAAGACTCTGACATTCTCTCCTCTGTGAAGGTTAGTCTTAAAGGGGATAGGTTAAAACAGTATTTACCTTGTTCTTTGAGTCAACCATGACTAATACATCTAGAGTCCAGCTTTGCTGTTTATGTCAGCCATATAACCTTGAGCATGTTTAGTCTGCTCTCAGATTCTCATATGTAAAATTGGGATACTGATAATTTCTGCCTTACTTGTCTTTCAGGAGTGCTGAATGTGGCTCTCAACCTTTCCTGAGCATCAGAATACCCTTATACATTAAAGTCTCTGAGGTCAGACCAGTGGATTCTAAATGGATTCTGGTCTGACCTCAGGGTCCTTAATGTATAGCTTTAGCTGAGAAATAATTCCCCTCTTTCCTTGTCTTCTTGGAGTAGAAACCCAGGCTGGTAAGATGGAGAAACACAACCCTTGGAGGGCTTGTTAAAACAAGGACAACCCACTTGCAGAGATTCTAATTCTGTAAGTCTGAGCCTGAACCCAAAAATCCTCATTTCTAATAAGTTGCCAGGTGACAATGATGCTGCTGGTTCATGAACTAAATTTTGGTAACCATTGGTTCAGAGTATTTTACAAGATGGTAAGTAAGCTTTATGAAGACAGGTACTCAATTTCAATAGTTATCATCATAGCATGACAATTAAAAGCCCAGGCTTTGGACCTGGGCAGATCTAAATTTAAATGCTGCCTTGGACTTCTACAAACTCTGGTTTTGTTAGTAGGTCATGTAACCCCTTATCTATGAACTTAGGATAATACCTCTCCCAGAGGGTTGCTTTGAGTTTAAGGGTAATAGTGCATACAAAACTGAGGTGCTGTATCTGGCATATAAATGCCCAATAACTTTTTACTCTTACTATTATTATTGCAGTTGTCTCTAATTCCTAACAGCCTTCTTAAATAGACTGTTCAGCAAATACCTTATAGACTCACAAGGACTGAAAGAATTAAGGTCATTATTAAGTGGGGCTACATCATCCAACAAAGTTTCTTCATTTAGGTGAAACATCTGATTAAAATCAGCAAGGGGAGTTCGCGTGTGGAGACGAATGGAAGATTATGGTAGAAAATGGAGTCTGTGCTGCAGCATATTCCAGTACAGTAACATTAAGGGCTTTTATGTGCTATTTTCTTTATGTTAGTTGTTGTTGTAAAACGCATTTAAAAAGTCATCATTTTGAACCACTGGATCCTACTCTGTTTGGAACCCTATCCTCTTACAACTTGATAAATTTCTGGAAGTACCATTACAGACACCTCCTCAGCTCTCTCCCACTGCCAGGCCCCCAGATGGATGTCTCTAATTGGCACTTGTCCTAGCTGCTTTGCTGTCAGGAGGCAGACCCTAAATGTTCTGGCTGTCACCAACACCACTGGTTTGCTGCTGTTGCTGCTGCTAATGATGATATTAACAGCAACTGATACTTAGTCCTGATATTAACTGATATCAATAACAACTGTTACTTAGTCCTGTACTAAGACAGACCTTCCTGAGTGCTCTACCCACAATTACATGTACATACACATGTATGTACATACACACACACACACACACACACACACATATACACATACAAGCTTAACCAATTTAGGTATTTGTTCTTCATAGGTATTTATTATTGTAACACCAATGTATAGATAAGGTCCAGATGTGCTGTAAACCCTGTTCTACAACCTTCGACCACTGAAGAATGGCCAGAAACTAATGTTCTAAGAAACTAATATGGCAACATCATCATCAACATCATTGTCACCATAATCATTATCATTGCCACAACAGGAACTATGTTTACCTTTGAACTAAGCTATTAAACATTTAACATATACATTAACATATATTTAACATTTAACATATATATTAAATAGCTTAGTTCTAAGTTAAACATAGTTCCCACATATGGAACCTCTGACATATGTTAAATTACTCAATGAAAAATAGCTCATTAATCAGTGGGTTTGCTAAGTATCAGATGCTGCACCAAGTGCAAAGAATATATGCATGTTCTCAATCCTAACTGATAGACTAAAGAAGTAAATACAGTTATTTTGCCTGTTTTACAGACAAAAAAAAGAAACCCATGACCTAGGGGGATGATGTACCTTTATCACACAACTCATAAGTGGCAGACCTATCTATGTAATTTTGGAGTCCATATTCTCGACTTTCAGCTCTGCAGTGTCTCCAGCTGGTGTTTTTGGCAAGATACCAACTGCCAGACTGTTCCTGCTCCCGTCATCCTCAAGCTTTGAGGCAGCATCACTGATCCCACATTTAAACAGAGAATGATCACGCAGGTTGACATTAGGTATACATAATTGGATTTTCACTTGTCTGTTTTTTTCCTGTCTTCCTAAATTGTTTCGTTCAAAAGAGTTCTTCCATTTTTTTTCTAGATGCAGTATGTCCTAGACTCTATCAGTAAGGGAGTTTTATTTATAGTTAAGACATCCAGCATGGCTGAGCATATCTAATGGACTCATTAACAATTTTGCTTCAGAAGAGGTCTTAAACTGAATATTTCTAATAACTTTTGGGTTGTGTGCTTGCTACTGTATGTCCATGCCTATGGGGATATAAAATCGATGTCAGTTCCTCTATTTACCTCAACACCTTCATTACTGATTAACATTTTCCCACTGTGAAATGGACTGAAATACTTAAATTTATGTTGAAAAGAAGTTTTGCATTTGCTGTTTTTTATTTTCTGGGTATACTTCCTTTATTTTTTTCCTTAACTTCCATCAATGGAGTCACTGCTTTTTAATCTAGTTATTAGCTGTCTTCTTGACTAAGTCTTTCTACCACGTGGGCTTCATTTTATGGCCATAGTTATGAGAGAGCACAGAGCAAACAGGAAATCCATGCTTTGGCTTCGGTCAGCATGATTGTAAATACACTGGGAAGTCATTTTCTTACAAACAGAAACAATAAAATATAGGACTATGCTTTGCAGTAAATAAATGAAAACTAACACTCAGCTCTCTATTGGTCTTAATTGAATATTTGTTACTTTTGCAAGAATAGGGTAGTACTAGGTTGAATACATGGGTAGAACTGTGAATTATTTGACTGTTGCCTGTGTCTCTGTTTATTCTAGGGGAAAATGTGAGAATCTTGGAAATTGAAATATTATACCTTGCTGTGCAGTGAGGTCAAGCCTTGAAATGAACTTCTGTGTGCTCTCCATCCTGGTGGGGATAAAAGGGAGGATGCTTGAGGGCTGGTCATGTGCTTTAATGAAATATTCTGAGTAGGTAGAAAAATGGTGCTCACTGGGTCCTATCATCAACATTAACAAATACTGGGAATTCCTCTTTTGTGTATTTGTGCTCTCAGACTTAGAATAAGCCCAAACTTTAGACAGCCTACTTCAGTCTTAGTGATGAGACTTCCTGAGCCTCAAAAGCCTTCTGAAGACCAATGAGCATTCTTTGTATGTGTTCTGATTGCAGGTTTGTATATATTTTTTTCTATCATAGATTCAAGCTACATCCTGTGATTGACCATTAAATCCAAGGGTCTTCCTTGCTCTATTTTTTTGTGAACACTCACCCATCTCAGAATATGTCTCCTGTGAATTATACAAGAACTTTCTCCACTACATGCCCCCAGATGCAGATATAATAACGACATAGATTTTGTGAGCAAATCAACAATGCTTGCATTTGGAGAGGATGCACTTTCTCAAAAAGAGATTAATTGCTGAAGTTGGTAAACTGTACCACAGAGATGGGAATAAATTTAGCCTCCTTAAAACCTAGATCAACTGAGAACGTATCAAGCATAAATTTTTGCGCTCATCCACAGAGAGTTTTTAAAAGTCTTCACGCCTCTTGCTGCACATAAACATATGGAGCAGCCATTTTCTTCTTTCTTTCAAATGCTGCCAATGTGAACAGAATCAATAGCACATGGTAAAGCATATGACCTATGTGAAATTTCATATTAGTTGAATAGAATTCCAGGCTGAGCTCTAACCCTATTGGCATACATATCTTCCTCTCAAACTATGTGTACAGATAGAATTGTAAATTATTGAAATTGAACAGGACTCTAAAACCATCTGTTCAACTCCTTCATTGTACAGAAGTATAAGCTGAATCTTAGGTAAAATGACTTGCTCAACATCTGGTTAACAATAAAACAAGCAAATACTAAAAAGAGTAAAACTCCCTAATTGCAGGACCCACATAATATTTATAGATATAACGACACAGTGGTTTGTGAGCATGTATTATGCAAATACATGCATACACATACATATATAGATCTATTAATACATACACAGTCAACTCTCCAGTCATCTCTGTTAAAGCTGCTTTTTCCCACCTGGTTTTTTTCTAATTACTGACATGACCAAAACTAAGCTGCCTCTCTGCTATTAGCTGGTTTGGACTCCCCTAAAAGTAGACGCTAAGAGCAGGACTTCCAAGCAGTTCAGTTTATTTAGGAGGTGATATTAAGAAGCAGAAGTAAGGAAGAAAAAAGTAGAAGGAGCTACTGTGGGAAACTGAGACTCAATCCAACCGTGAACCTCTAAGAAATTATGTTAAATGTGCCTAAGAATTGACTTCCCAAAGGACAGGAGACAGAGGCATTTATCTACTGATTCTCATGCCCCCTTAGCTGAGGGCTGTCCCTAAGGGCAGGGTTAACTCCCCATAGTTTTCCTTGCATGTGACTCAGATAAAGACTTGAGGCAGAAAAATACAAAAGGGGAAGAGTTCTACCCCAGTTAATGGGCGAGGCGTGACCCAGTGTGGTGGCTCATGCCTATAATCTCAGCACTTTTGGAGGGCAAGACAGGTGGATCATTTGAGGTCAAGAGTTTGAGATCAGCCTGGCCCACATGGCAAAACCCCATCTCTACTAGGAATACAAAAATTAGCTGGGTGTGGTGGTGGGCACCTGTAATCCCAGCTCCTCAGGAGACTGAGGCAGTAGAATAGCTTGAACCTGGGAGGTAGAGGTTGCAGTGAGCCAAGATCACGCCACTGCACTCCAGCCTGGAAGACAGAGCAAGACTCCATCTCAAAACAAACAAACAAACAAAAAAAAACAGTAATAAAAAAAAAAATGGGAGAGGCAGTGTTGCACCAAGATATAGACTTCAAGGCACACAAACCAATTTTAATACTTTAGATATTTACATCTAATTTTTAAAAATGTGTATGGATTAGCATCATAGGATGGCTAGTCCATAGAGTTAGCATCAAGGTGACTACAAAGCACCCAGGGTCTATACTACAGCTTGAAATTGGAGGTCTAGTTTCTTTCTCTCATGACCAGCCAGGTTGTAGCATTAATTCATTTGATATTTATTGAATTGCACTATGTGCCAGGCATTTCCCAGATGCTGGGAATATAGCAGTGAACTAAAAGGACAGAAATAGCTATCCAAATAAACCTTACAGTCTAGTAGGGAAAGATATTTTGTACAAAAAGAAGAAAGCGGCTGGGCGCGGTGGCTCATGCCTGTAATCCCAGCACTCTGGGAGGCCGAGGTGGGCAGATCACAAGGTCAGGAGATCGAGACCATCCTGGCTAACATGGTGAAACCCCGTCTCTACTAAAAATACAAAAAAATTAGCCGGGCATGGTGGCATGTGCCTGTAGTCCCAGCTACTTGGGAGGTTGATGCAGGAGAATGGTATGAACCCAGGAGATGGAGATTGCAGTGAGCCGAGATCATGCCCCTGCACTCCAGCCTGGGTGGCAGAGCAAGACTCCGTCTCACCAAAAAAAAAAAAAAAAAAAAAAAGAAGAAAGCAAGATATATCATTATTCAGATATTGATGAGAGCTCTGAAGAAAAATCAAGCAATAAAAGCATAGAAGATGTTGGTCAAAATAAATATTGCTATTTTAATGTATTTACTGTGTTCAGGAAAAGCCTCACCAATTAGGTGACATTTGAGCACAGATTTAAAGAAGGTTAGAGGGTGAGTCCTGGGGACATTTAAAGCAAGAGCATTCTTGACAAAAGAAAGTTAGTATAAAAGCCCTAAGGCCTAAGTGTATGCAGTATCATTTTATTTATTTATTTATTTATTTATTTATTTATTTATTTATTTTTATTTATTTATTTTTTTGAGACAGAGTCTGGCTCTGTCACCCAGACTGGAGTGCAGTGGCACAATCTCAGCTCACTGTAACCTCTGCCTCCCGGGTTCAAGCGATTCTCATGCCTCAGCCTCCCGAGTAGCTGGGATTACAGAGGTGTACCACCATGCCCAGCTCATTTTTGTGTTTTACTAGCGACTGGGTTTCGCCATGTTGGCCACACTGGTCTTGAACTCCTGGCCTCAAGTGGTCCACCTGCTTTGGCCTCCCAAAGTGCAGAGATTACAGGCGTGAGCCACTGTGCCTGGTCTTATTTTTTAAATTACTTTTTATTTTTATATAATAGATGTACATATTTTGGTGATACATATGATAATTTAACATAATCAAATAATTTGAAAAGATCAAATCAGTATAATTGGGATAACCCAACACCTTAAATATTTGTTTTTCTTTATGGTAGAAATATTAGAATTCTTCTCTTCTACCTATTTTAAAATATACAATAGCTTATTGTAAAGCAAACATTTGAAATAAAGTGTCACAAAGTGGTGGACTAGGAACTGCATCTAGCCTGCAGACCATTTTGGTTTGCTTTATACAGACTCTTTATTTTTACTTTTAAAACCAATTTAAATTTTATTCATTAACCTTATGGAAATCCTAGAGAATTAGGAGATTATAGATTAAAAACAAAAAACTGGGAGACCTGTCACAAAGGATTAGAGCCGGGCACAGATAATATTTTAGTGGGGCATGTTGTTTTCTAGTTTTCCACAGTCACTAGCATTCCCTGTTGCACTGTACACTTTTACTTCTGTAAGAGCATTTTACTCATTTGTTAGCTGCCTTGCTTTTTTGGGTAGTAGGGTTTTATGATCTTGAGTTTAAATTGGTTAAGAAGAAGAATAATGAAGCCAATTTTCATAGTGACTGAATTTTTAGATTATTGGCATCAATAGTTTTATTAGAAAATCATTGCCAGACACTGAGTCATTTGGCAAAAAAGAACATTTCCATTGTACCATAAAGTACTAATAAATGCCCTCAAATAATTAACAGATCTTATCAGATGCATCCTTTGCAGGATTAGCCTGCTTGTATATTTGGGTCCTGTCTTACTTGGGGAAAAAAAAAGATCAGGAAAAGGCATACGTGAGATTCACTAATTATGGTAAACATAACAGGTGTAAATACATTCCTTGCCAAAAACTCACCAAGAAACCTCAGACTAAAGATGTATAGAAAAGTTATGGATGATACACAAAAGGAAAAGAATGAGCAGTTTTTTGTTTTGTTTTGTTTTTGTTTTTGTTTTTCGTTTTTGGTGAGATGGAGTTTCACTCTTGTTGCCCAGGCTGGAGTGCAGTGGCGTGATTTCGGCTCACTGAAACCTCCCCCCACAGGTTCAGGCGATTCTCCTGCCTTAGCCTCCAAGTAGCTGGGATTACAGGCATGCACCACCATGCCCGGCTAATTTTATATTTTTAGTAGAGACGGGGTTTCTTCATGTTGGTCAGGCTGGTCTGTAACTCCTGACCTCAGGTTATCCACCCACCTCGGCCTCCCAAACTGCTGGGGTTACAGGCATGAGCCACCATGCCTGGCCTAAAGCAGTTTAAAAAATCAAAATTCAGAGAGTGGAGTGCTATGTAAATTAATGAAATCAAGACAAATAGCAAGAAAACAAAAACATTAATTAAAGCTTGACTTTACCTACACTGAAGAAGGCATATGGTAAGGGAATATTAATGCCATGTAAAACAGGTCACAAAAAAGTCTCACAATCAATACACTGATTCTCTATAAAAAGCTAAGTGAATAAAAAAGATATAGTTACACACACACCTTAGGTGAGAATTCCCCCAAGTTTTTCAAAACACTACTGAAGAGAGTAGTGGCTTCCTTGATTTTCAACCCTTTCATATCTTGATATTTACTTAGCACATTGGGTTAAATAAACATTTTGCTGTGGCCAAATATGAGAAATCAATTCACTGCTTTATGGCTTAAAGAGTACGTTTATACCAGAGTCATTAAGAGAAGTTAAAACTCTGAAGTGTCAGTTGAATCCCTTAGGAGGGTCAAGGTCCCAGAGAAAAACAACTGAGGTATTAGAGCCTGGGCATACTGCTGGGAGGAAGATGAAGGTTCTGACCAGATGGGGGAAACAAATAATATCACTAAGAGGGATGCCAAGATATTCACAGTCATGCAGTGGGGAAGATGTTGTGAACTCAACTAAGGCAAGAAGTTTGAAACATGAAGGTAGACGATTAAAAGATGTCTAAGTAAATGAGGGTCTACATTTAGAAAAACATAGGAAGAATGAAAACAAAAATCTCAAAACTAAATTTGCAACCATAAACTTGCCAAATCCGCAAGACAACTAAAAGATCATATACTATGAACAGGCAAGACTATAGTCGGCTTAAGTTTAAATCTTAGCTCGACCACTTACTGGCTTTGTGAATTTGTGTAAGTTTCTTAACTTCTTGATGCTTCAGTAATAATATTAATATTCATAGTTAATACAGTAAAATAAATAATAAATGCTTCTTAAGGGTCGTGGAAGAAAGAAATTAGATAAAGGATACCAAGTGCTTAGCATAGTGCCTAGCATAGAATAAGTGATCTATGCATATTAGTACTACCATTATTATTTTTGATTTTATAGCAATTGCAAATAATCTACTATAATAAGTTGTCAGAAGTTACAGGACTCAGTTAATAGAGCTCTAAGAGAGCAGCAGCATGTCTGTTTTGATCAGGATTATATTCCCAGATCCCAATACAGGGCTGGCTTGTTACACGGTACTCAGTAATGTTATTTGAGTGAATGCATAAATCAAAGTAATGGTGATCCAAACGTCATTTTTGCTTCATGTTGTAAAGATGTAAATATATTCAGATATCCCTCTTGGACTTGACACTCTGAATAACAAAACAAGTCAACTAGACTCCTTTCAAAGGGGCCTGGAATGATACACAGCAGCCCAAGCTGCAAACCAATTCCCGGTGCATGCTGGACTTCTGATGCATCAGCACTTGAATTATGTATGTCAACTGCTAGACTCATCTCTTCCAGAAAATGGAGAAAGCAATGCAGAGTATGTGTGAAGTTTTCTTTTCTTTTTTTATTTTTTTGAGACCGAGCCTCACTCTGCTGCCCAGGCTGGAGTGCAATGGCGCGATCTCGACTCACTGCAACCTCCGCCGTCTGGGTTCAAGCAATTCTCCTGCCTCAGCTCCCCAAGTAGCTGGGATTACAGGCATGCACCACTGCACCCGGCTAATTTTGTATTTTTAGTAGAGATGAGGTTTCGCCATGTTACTCAGGCTGGTCTCGAACTGTTGCTCAGGCTGGTCTGAACTTCTAACCTCGGGTGATCCACCCACCTCAGCCTCCCAAAGTGCTGGGATTAATGGCCTGAGCCACCGTGCCCAGCCATGTTTGAACTTTTCAAATCCCTTTTCTAGTAGTTGGCCATGAGTATATGGTAAAAACCTCCTGTGTTTTGCTTTCTAGTTCCTACTAAACTGTAGTACATTGAAATGAAAAGGAGAGTCAGTATCAGAAGATGGAGTGATATCAACAAAGACACTGAAAGAGCTATCCAGATAAACATCCATCCACTGAAATGAAAGTAGGCAACACTCCAGACTATATTATCAGTTTTATTGCCCAATATCGCTGTGCGGTTGGGCACTGGGATAAGCAAAAATAACAACTTTCAAACTAAATAATGGCTCAAACGACTCTAAAAGGACCAGATAGACAGGTGAAACATCGGTGTCTATCTCTGGATACAACACCATGAAAAGAGTCACTAAAAGACCATCAGGAAGGTATATTCAACAGTCACCAAATGCTAGTCATAGTAGCATATACTCTTGCGATTTTATCATTGCCATCTAAAGTGAAGGCCCACTTTTGAATTAGTGTGAAATACAGTGGCATTTCTAAATCAAAAAGTTTTAAAATGACACTCTACCTGCAAGGCACAACATGAATGATTGCAGTACCAGCAGTTCCCATGGCAACTTCATCTTCAGTTTCCGAGGTCAAAGGGAGTTTCAAGTCCAATAACAAGTGAATAGAATCGCTGCTTCTTTTAAGTTTTGTATAACCTTTAATCTGTGGGAAAGAAGAGACATTACAATGAGATTTGGGAATATTTCTCCTTGTGGTCTCTGCAAGTTTATCTTTACTTGAATATCAATAAAACTCACTTTTGGGAAGGTACCATTGGAGGGGAAGAAAGGGACATGTTAAATTATGAATATAAAGCAAATAAGCCTCCTATTGTTTTCTTGCAAATAATAATTGGGCAGGGATTGGAGCTGAGGTGTCCCTGTGGCTTCTGGGTGAAGACAAGAACAGTTTCTGATTAGGCATGAACCAACCTGAAGGCAGGGGAATGCACTATGCTTTGCAAGGTCCCTCTGTGTCCAGACCCTGTTCTTATTTATTTTCCAATTAGTTAAAAAAAAGCAAATACAGAACTGCCACAGAACAAGATAGGCTTAACACTGGTGGACCTCAGGTAGAAATTCCCAATTTTTCCAACGGAGTTATATCGTGTGGGAAAATTGTGACTACCCCATTAATTCAAACTTTTTTTTTCCCCTTTGCCCCATGTTTCACTTCTCACGTGCCATAGATGTATGCAGCTCCAGTGCCTAATGAGAGAAATCCAACCAGCTATCAGTAGCTGCCTACTAGGTTCATTTGGATATATCCAGAACATGATTAGGAACACTAATACTTCTGCTAGCCAAGAATACTGAATTAGGAGAATTCTGCAGTAAAGAGAGGCTACTCATTACCTTTACCAAAAGCTACAAAGTAAGTAACTTAGTGAAGCTGTGGGCAGACACTGTTATTGTGGGGAATGTCCTTGCTTAAGGGAACAGGTGCCTCTCAGCTCAGGCAGATGGATAATGTGGAACACAGATCCAGGGTTACAGGGGCATCTACAACTTTTCAAAGAAAAGTTGAAAATATTACTGTATTTTGAAAATCTCCTAAGTTTTAAGTATTGAAAATTAGTTTAAAATACTTTTTAAGACCAGGTGCAGTAGTTCACACCTGTAATCCCAGAACTTTGGAAGGCCAAGATGGGAGGATCTCTTGAGGCTAGGAGTTCAAGACCAGCCTGGGCGACACAGCGAGACCGCCACCTTTACAGAAAATTTTTAAAAATCAGCCTGGCATGGTGGTGCATGCCTATAGTCCCTGCTACTCAGGAGGCTAAGACAGGAGGATTGCTTCAACCCAGGAGTTTGAGGCTGCAGTGAGCCATAATCACTCCACTGCATTCCAGCCTGGGCAACAGAGGGAGACCCTGTCTCAAGAGAAAAAAAAAATAAACACTGTATGACTCAAGTAAAGCCAAATTTCCCTCTGGTGCTGAAGGATTGCAACATGAAGTTAGTAGAACAGAACTCTCAACTGTAGTTCCTCTCATCCACTCATCCCTTCTCCCACCCATCCTGCCAGCCCGCCATGTGTGAATGTATATATGAAGCATCTTCTGCTTGCCAGACGCAAGGTGAAGCACTGGGCCCATCAAGAGGAACAAGACACAATCTCTATCCTCTAGAGTCTCTTTATGCAGTAGGGGCTGTTACCGAGAATTTCATATAATTGCAATATGACATCCCGTTATCAAGGAAGGAGGAAACTTTTTGTTTGGCAATCTTCACAAAAGAGGTGAGCTTCCCTTGGGGTCTGAAAGATGAGCAGGGTGCTACCTATTCATCAGTTAATCAAATACACCAGAAATCTAGGGAACTGGGAGACCTCATTCTATTTACAACTCTGGCAGAAACTCGTTATGTGGTCCTAGGTAGACCACTCACCTAGCCTCTCTCTGAATCTTGTTTCAAGGGAAACCTCCTGGTTAAGTAAATGAAACTTCTTTGAAAACTCTACAGCACCCTACATTGCCAGATATTACTGTGGTCTCAATTTGTTATTTTAGCTTTCATGTAAAAAATATATTACATTTATATTATTTTTAAATTGACAAATAATAATTATATATGTTTATGGTATACAATGTGATGTATTGATATATGTACACACTGTGGGAGCCCTAATATTTTTAAGCTGAAAATAACCTGGAGTTTCTCATCTTACTCCCACTTATAAGAAAAACACTGTGAGCAAACACAGGCTTACACGAAAACATGGGCCAACACAAGCTACTTAATAATGGGCTCTCAGCGTTAATTTAAACCATGTGATCACTGCAAAGCCTGTATGTTTACCAGGGAGCTAATAGAAAATGAACAACCATCATTAGAGAACTTGCCTTTCTTTTGTGCCCTTAAATAGCTTAGTTTCTGATAAAGCTGGACTTAATATAATGTGAAGACAAAAGGGACTCTTAACTTCTGATCTGCTGATGTGGCAGAAAGCCGGCAGTATCTCTAATTGGATATGTTCAGATACTCTTCTGACATGCATGGTGATTAGGCCATTTTAGATAAACAGGATGTGCTGATCAATGAAAACTATTAATGTCTTAAGCAAATGATCAGGGTATTAATAATTAATTTTGTGAGAGAAATGTCATCTCGGACCTCGGGATTGATTTACAATGTTAAGCAGTTTCTTGAAGCAATTAAAATTAGCTTAGGAAATGCATCCAACTACATGATAAAGATTTAGTTCATGATATGATAGTATTTACAGTGCATGTTCTACTAAGGGCTGTAGATTTTTAAGGATGAAGAATTTCAAGAATCCTATTGGCATTTATTTACATTCAGGTAGGTAAGGTTCTCACCTCTGCTAATCAGAAATAATGGGGTCATGGACAGTAATTTCTCAGTGGGCAGTGGTAACCAAAGCATCAGGTTTTCTGAAGGGAGCTGAAGATTCATGAATCTCATGTGGGACTGTGGTGCAGGATACAAAGTTTCATAATTTCAATTTTTCTGTCAGAGTCAAAAAGAAAGCTGCAGGATGAGCCAAGAGTTATGGTGGCAATAGATCTCCCCTGCAGCTGTGAGCTCTCTCTGGCTTATCCAACGGTGGCTGTAGCAAAGGTAGTGTACTCAGCACTCATTTTGAGATCCTGCTCAAGAATGAGACTCATAAATCCTAAGAAGGAAGCCACACAATAAAACAGGCCTCGGTTGCTTTCTCTCATTGAGCCAGGAGGAGATGAATAACCAAGAATTGTACAGGGTGATTTTTTTTTTTTTTTTTTCACATTCTTGCACAGAACAAAACTTCCCTCAACCCTTCAAACAATTCTCATACTAACAGTCACACTGAAGACCTCAGTACAAAGTGCTGAAAACAAAAGCATGAGTCAGTTTTCCCTTAAGAGTCCTGGTTTCCAAGAATCTACATGCAGGGCCTGGTCATGTATTTATCTGTTTTGGACACTCTGCTGAATTAAAATATTGCTGGTATCCAAACAGTACTAATTCAGCTCAACAAAAAAAGTAGTTGTGTTTACCATGTGGCAGGGACAGTGCTAGGTGTTGGGTTTGCAGAGGTTAGGGAGGTGTGGGTCTTGTCCTCAAGGAGCTCACCGTTTACTTGGCAAGAGGTGCTAATAAACCCAGTAATTATAATATGGTGCAATGTGTGTAGTAAGTTTATTAAGAACAAGATGTTAAGGAAGCAAAAGATTATCATTGAACTGAGCTGGGAGGCAGGGTAGGGCAGGAGTTTCAAGAAAGCTCCTCAAAGGGGCTACCATTTTGAACTGATTCTTAAAGGATAAATAAGAGGGACGAAGGCCATTCTGAGCCAAGTGACAAGGAAAACGAACTGGCAAGAAGCTGTGAGAACCTTCAAGTTATAGCAGTGCAAGATAATGAAAAGCGTAGTCTGCCGAATCTAACTTGTGCTCTATTCCTAGACTTCCATTCTCCAGCTGTGTGGTCCATCTATAAAATAGCAGCAATATACATATCTGCCAAACTTATGGTAAGGATTAGTGAGAATGCATGGAAAGCACTGAGCTTAGGTACTGGCACAAAGTTGAAACATCACAGCTATCTATGTCAATGACAGCACAGTGCAGCCTGAGTTTGGGAGTTACAGGCTGAGGGGGAAAGAGGCTGGAAGGTAAATCACGAGCCTGGTCTCCAATCACCTTTGAAGGTATATTAAAGATTCTGGACTTGAGGCCAGGCACGGTGGCTCATGCCTGTAATCCCAGCACTTTGGGAGGCAGAGGTGGGTAGATCACGAGGTCATGAGATCAAGACCATCCTGGCTAACACGGCAAAACACCATCTCTACTAAAAATAGAAAAAATTAGCTGGGTGTGGTGGCACACGCCTGTACTCCCAGCTACTCAGGAGGCTGAGGCAGGAGAATGGCTTGAACCCGGGAGGCAGAGGTTGCAGTGAGCCGAGATCACACCACTGCACCCTAGCCTGGGCAATGAGCAAGACTCCATCTAAAAAAAAAAAAAAAAAAAAAAAGATTCTGGACTTGATTCTGAAGGCTACGAGGAGGGTGAGAATGACTTTCGACAAGGGAAATACCTAAAAAGATTTTATTTTCCTGTATGAAGATGTGCTTAAAATGCAATCCCCCGAAGGACATAATATCTATTTTACCTTTTTGCTTTTCTCCTCTGGTTAGCAAGTTGACTACATCTCTAGTTACTAAGAATATTTCCAAGAATATATTTTTCAAGGCCTCATGGCAGCAAGACAGAATGGGAAAACATGGATTCACGCACACTGAGTTCTTCCTGGATTTACTACAAATTACCTAACTTTGGGAAAGACACTTAATCTCTGTAAACATGTTTGCTTGTTTGTAGGTTAGGGGTCATGCCAGAAGCCCTACCTTTCTCACAAGTGTGCTGTGAAGGTCAACTGGCTTGTTTTGTATGTCAGCATTAACTATTATCGTTGTTTAAACTTGGATTCAAATTCTACCTCCTGGCACCCACCAAATAGATTTTTAACTTTATGAAGGTAGGAATCTTTATATTCTTGATTGGCATTTAAGAGGCACATAGAATAGTGAACCACCAGAGCAGGCAGCCAATCAATAGCTGATATGTAAATGAAAGAATAAAGGTAGCTAACATCTCTTGTGGACCTGCCATGTGATCTTACATTCACTTCTCATTTAATCCTTATAACATGGCTGGGAGTCAGGCATCATCATCCTCTACAAAATTAGAGCCTTGGAAATTAGAATATGAGAGGCTATGAAACTTGTCCAAGGTTAAATATCTGGAAATCAATAGAGCCAGTATTTAAATCTATGTCTTCATACTTCAAATACTGAACTCGTTTCTAAAGGTAATGAACTCTTCTAAAAGTATTGTGTCTTTTAAAGTGTGACATAACATCCTGATGGTGACTCCTTTCTCTCTAACTTGGCTTTTCATGTTGTCCTTCTGCAGAAGTGAAGCCAGGTGCCAGTAAGCCAAGGTGCAGAATCTGTAATACTCATAATGTAAAGGATAGCACAGGTTTCAGAGCTGAGACTTTGTCGGAAGGCTACGTTTCACTAGTGTTAATTCAGAAGTTTTTTGTGGTAGCATAACTGTGAATAAGTGTCTTTCCTCCTAAGTGTAAGAACAGTATAAACATTTTCTTTCTTGCTAATTATTATTTAGAGTGCTACCATTCTTAAGGCAGAGATTTTTAAAAAGGATCATCTGCAGTTCCCATCTGTAGAGTTGAGAGTTTCCTAACTCCACAATCAGCTAATGAGGGGTGCAGTCAATCACAATGGCGAGGAAGTGGGAAACAGAAATGAAAGCAAGAGATAAAATAGGCTTCCTCAGAAAGCAATATGCCAATAATTTTAAAGGAAAATGGCATACAGTAAAATCTTAATGTTCAATCAGTCAATAGATATTTGTTGACTGTCCATGATTCAATTGGTAAAATGCAAAATACAAAGAGTTTTGGGTCAAGGTCTCTGCCCACAAGGACACTACAGCTCAATTGGATAGAAAAGATTATTGACCATACAAGACAGTTTATATGTCAAATGAGTAGTACGGATCATCTATATGTCCTGTGATTATGGTAGCTAGCCTGTAGGTTCTTCTTGGGTAATGAAAATTCATATCACATCAGTCAATCAAATTAACTTGCTGGATTTTCTTTTACCAGCTTTATACTCTAACAGTAAAAACAGATTTTCATTCCTATAGGTGATATCTTTCAAACTTGACTGGAGATTGCAGTAAGTAAGTAGTCTGCTAGGAAGGATGAGAAAATATGTGTTGCTTGGTTTTTATCATTAGATTATTTGTGCCAAGCATCTGAAAATATGAATAGAACAGTGCAAAAGAAGAGAAGATAAAAGGGACCCAGATGATGTATTCGGGAAGCTACATCTATTAAACAAGAGGCAGACATGTATAGGATGGAATCCCTTATTTAGACCATACTCACCTACCCAATGGTTGATTTAGACACTGTTTCCATCACAATACCACATTAAAGAGGATCTTGAGGAATGATGGAGGGTCAGCTAAGGTACACAGTTGCTCCGCATTTTAAAAGACTTTCCACTAGTGATGATTCTAACCATAAATATAATGCTTACATTAGGCAGAAATCCTCTGAAATAAAAGCCAGGTAGCTAATGTATCATCATTTCACTTACTGAAGTATCTCTTCCATAGCCTGAGAGTCCACAGTTATACAGATCAATTTGGAAATGTCTTTCACTGAAATTTCTTAAAGTATATACCCACTACAGATTTCTCAAAATATACTTTCCCCTTATAGAAAACCTTATTCTACTTTGATGTTGGACCTTTATATTTTGCTACTGAGAAGACCCTCTTCAAAAAATGGAAGTAACCTCAATAATCACAGTGATATTTCAAAAGATCACTGGGATAAGATTCAGAATAACTGGGTTCCAGGCTCAGTGCTGTTATTTGCTTGCTGGACAAGTTTCCTCATGAATAGAAGACAGGACTGGGCCAGATTGTTTTTAAGGATTCTTGAAACTTTGAATTACGTTATTCTATAAGAAGAAGGGTATATATGCCAAAAATATTTAATTAGTTAAATGAAGTAAAGACTATGTCTTTGTCATCCCCAGAGCCATTTGAGGCTTGTAACAATTTTTCGGATTATATCATCTTCCCATCCATTAAAATTGTTTTAGATATATTGCTTTTAACTTCCATGTATTAAACCGTTACTGAAAATTTAACTCCAAGCCACAAGTCCATATTCACTATCCACAGGCCTTCACTAAGTAATCACTTATTGTAATTTTTTTAAGTTTTATTTAACTTTTACTTTTATTAAGGGAATGCTTGAACATAGCTTAAATACTAGCTGTTAGTCCCCAGAGGGAAATATTGTCCAGGGGCAACAAACTGCTTTTCTGTTAAGTAGTTCAACGATGATAATTTGAAAAAATAACACGCTTATACTACTATTTCTTGATTTTTTTTTGTCTTATGTATTAAGTTCTTTTATGAACGATGATATTCAACTCTCTCAATCATTCCCAATGACAGACAGGCATACACAAACACAAACATACCTTGCTTCACTGTTGTCTAAACTTAGTTATAGCACATAATCTGGTAATTTGTTAGCTGAGCTTGAGACTATACTGCTTTTATTTCTTTTTTTTATAGTATTTGTTTTTTGAGTTATTGTTATTTCCTCTTTAATAACAGGTTTCTAAGTATATACCACAAATTCATCCTAAACATTCTATCATAGCTAATGCTTTCGATATTTTCAAACACACCTTATAGTCCATCATTTTTAGTAAGTATTATTTATTTGGACATATAGATATTTAACACTTGAACAATTCAGTTGAAAAACAGACATGAATGGTTCTAGTCTTCTAACATTGTTTAGTTAAAAACAGAAGAGCCATGTATTCAAAGCTATGATTTTTTTCACAATTATCCACACATATGAAGCTTACGTATCTGTGAGAGTATACAGTACAATGTAGTAAATCAGCAACATAAAAGTGTATGTGATTAAACTGGTAAACAATGTTGGAGATGATGTAACGGTAGAATATAGTACAAAACAACTGGCGAAATGGTAAATAATAGATACCATTTACAGAGCACTTACTACACAGTAGTTTCTGTATTATTTGTTCACTCATATAATCTTTGAAACAACCTTGAAGGTAAACAACAATATTATTTTAATTTTATGGGTTAAGTTGAAATTAATAAGTAATAGATAGAACTTCCTCTGATTTTCCCTAAGTTTATTGTATACTTTATGCACTGACATGCATTCTTTTTATGTATAGTTTGATGAGATCTCAAAAATTTATACAGTCATACAACCACCATCACCATCATGATGTAGAATATTTCTATCACTCCCAAAATGAACCCTTAGAATGTTCATAAACTTTTAACGGGAATGTAAATTAGTTCAGCCACCGTGGAAAGCAGTTTGGAGATTTCTTAAAGAATTTAAAACAGAACTACCATTTGACCCAGAAATTCCATTACTGGGTATATACCCATAGAAAAATAAATCGGGCTGGGCACAGTGGCTCATACCTATAATCCCAGCATTTTGGGAAGCTGAGGCAGGAGGACTGTTTCAGTCCAGAACTTCAAGACCAGCCAGGGCAACACAGGGGGGTACCATCTCTACAAAAGAAATTTTAAAAGTTAGCCAGCCACGGTGGCTCCTGCCGTTAGTCCCAGTTACTTGTGAGGCTGAGGTGGGAGGATTGTTTGAATTCAGTATTTGGAGTCTGCAGTGAGCCAAGATCGTGCCACTGCACTCCAGCATGGGTGACAGTGCAAGACCCTGTCTCAAAAACAAGAAAAGGAAAAAAAAGAAATAATTCTACCAAAAAGGACACACGCACTCGTATGTTTGTCACAGCACTATTCATGGGCATAGAATCAACCTACGTGCCCATCAATGGTGGATTAAAGAAAATTTGGTGCATACACACCATGGAATACTATGCAACAATAAAAATGAATGAAATTATGTTATTTGCAGCAAGATGGATGCAGCTGGAGGCCATTATACTAAACAAATTAATGCAGGAACAGGAAACAAATACTGCATGATCTCACTTACAAGTGGGAGCAAAATATTGCATATCCAGAGACATAAAGATGGGAACAATAGACACTGGGGACTACTAGAACAAGGAGAGAAGGAGGGGAGGAAGGGCTGAAAGCTGCTTATGGGGTACTATGCTCACTACTTGGGTGATAGGGTCATTTGTACCCCTAATTTCAGCATCACACAATATACCTATGTAACAAACCCACAAAAGTACCCCCTGAATTTAAAATAAAAGTTGAGATTATGAAGTTTGACTTAATATTATGGATATTTAAACACTCCGTTGAGTTTCTCCCAAATAGGTATATGTAGCCTTATTATTAGAACAGCAGGCAATTGTAGTTTATATATAAAATACGTGGTATTTTCATCTTGCATTTAGATTGCCCCTCAGATACTTCATCCTTCCTTTAGAATGTCATTCCCATGTTATTACACTCTTATTACAATAAAATCAAGAACAAAAGTAGATCATAGTTCAAGACAGGAAAATACATGGCACCTCCACTCCTCCTTCCCACTCCTATGGAAAGCAATGCTAACTGATTATGGCACTCTTTGCTGCTTAGCCCAAGGGCAGCCTCAGAATCCTCTCAACATGGCATTTCAAGTACACACGACAAAATCAATACAGGTTGCAAGTAAAATAAAAATTCCTTTGCTTCCCTATGGCAATGAGATCATTGGCTCTAGAATCACACAAGCCAGGTTTAAATCCCAGCTCTACCATTTAGCTGTTGTTCTTGGGCAAGTCATTTAAGCTCTGTTAGCCTCACTTTCCTCTTTCGTGAAGTGACAGTGAAAATACAGGATTGTTGAAAGGAATATAAGAGAAAATCCATATAACTGGATTCTGCTAGAAAAAGTTGACTATGGCTTTGAGTCGGCAAACTTGCTGGAAAAAAACAAGAGGGGCAAGCAGTGGAAGGATCTGCTTCTGGGACGCCACAAATACAGGGAGCACACTGTGCCAAAGGGGGAAATCCATGACTCCCTTGGATTCCCCACTGAGCCCTGGAGGAGAGTGGATGCAAGGTACTTGAGGGAAATTACAATCCCCAGAAACCCCACTCTTTCCCATGCTTTCTGGGTACTCGGAAGTAAACCTTGCAAACTCTTAAAACTTCTATCACCAGAGCAGGAAAGAAGGATTTCTTAGCAATCATCTCACGTTTGTTTTCCTTCTGCTCACTGGCATGCTGCTGAGTGCCAATTCTGCTAACCTCCCAAATAAATCACCGTTAATGAAGCATGCTGCACATACAGACAGCAACAGGCATTTTTTAATCACCTAAACTAAAGAAGAGCTAAAGGTAAGCACAAAACACTCTAATACCTAATATATTAGGTGTCAGATTAAAAGTGGCAAGAACCGTGTGACTTTCAGGGCTTTTACTGGGATACACTTAGTGGGGAAGTAAGCTTACTAGTATATTCATCACTATACACAGCTTGCTGATTGCTCGGAAAGCCAAATCAGAAAATCAGATAACTGGTAGCCTAAAAGGGAGTCTATATCTGCTTAATCAGAAGCAGAAGTAAGATTTCAAACATAAAAATTCAAGTTATAATAGGCTATACCAAAGTAGGGGGTTAAATAAAATCTACTACGGCACTCTATCCTTTACTTACAAATTAGTGACTGACCATCTAGTAACTGACATGCAGTATGATATAGCAATGAGTAAGACAGGGTCTTCCCTCATGGAGATTATTTTACTCTACTGGGGGAAAATAATATAATACTCTAAGAGGGCTGCAACAGTGGACAAATGCAACAGTATCAGTCAAGAACATAAATGGTCTTTGTAGATGGACTGAAGTTCAAGTCTTGGACTTGTATTGTTTTAGGCAAGTTATTTCTGATCCTCCAATTTTATATCCATAAAACGGAGATACTGAGCCTACTTTAGAAGTTTGTAGAGAAGTATATGAGATAATGCAAGTAAAATGGTTACCACCATAATGCAAAAGGAACATAATCTTAATATGTGTCGTTTTACTTAGAAGGAAGTCAGAAGTCATTCTCTTAAAATAAGTGGAGTTGGCCAGGCATGGTGGCTCACATTTGTAATCCCCAAATTTTGGGAAGCCAAGGCAGGCAGATTAGTTGAGCCCAGAAATTCGAGACCAGCCTGAGCAACATGGTGAAACCCCATCTCTACTAAAAATACAAAAAGTTAGCTGGGTGTGATGGTGCACTCCTGCAGTCCCAGCTACTCAGGAGGCTGAGGTGGGAGAATCACCTGAGCCCGAGAAATCGAGGCTGCAGTGAGCCATGATTGCGCCACTGCACTGTAGCCTGGGTGATGGGAGTGAAACCCTGTCCGAAAAAAAAAAAAAAAAAAAAAAAAGAAGAATAACAATATAAGTGTAGGCTGGGACAGGAAATCCCCCTACTTTTTAGCTAAACTATACTATGGGATCTCCCATCTCATGTAATGGTAAATAAACTCTGTATTCAAGATCCTGTGCCATTATATATTTATAGCTAAATATTAGATTAGAACATTCATCTGAAAATATTTGTTGAAACATGCAATATGTCAAGCACTGTACCAATAAGCACTGGGTACCACGGTAAAGTTGAGTCCTGCTTGCATTCTTCTTCATTTTCTACGTTTATTTGCCTATGAACACATACTCTCAAAGAGCAGAAGCACATCTCACTATCATTATGCTTTAGTTCATGACGACATGCAGATGGTGGGATATTTCCACCCCATTTGACAAATGCTATTGAATTGTTATTTGGTATAAAACCATTTTCCAGAAGCCTCCTACAAATTAAACCAAACTATTTATGCGAGCCTCACTTCCATTTTCTTGTCTTTTGCACCCAAATCTGGGTCTCAGGTATGAAAGATGATAAAGTGATAAAAATGACAAGCTTTTTTTTTTTTTCTTGAGTACTTACTATGGGTCAGTTACAACACAAAGGTTTTGGACAGATTACCAAATGCTTACAATAACTTGAGGAGGCAGGTATATGATTATTTCCATTTGTCAAAGAGGAAAGCGGGGCTTGCAGGGTTATGTGAGTCACTTATTTCTTTAGTATACCTTTCCCTACCTACTTGCCTCTAGACCTGTAAGTGGCCAATTTCCTCCCAGTGTATTGTGTCAGGGCTGATAGCACTGACATTCAAAAATAAAAATAGAGTAGAAAGCCAGTAAATCACTTTGCAAAGTTTGCCATTCTCTGCAATGGTGGGGTACTTTATTATCAGATACAAACCAATATGACAGAATTACAGCACATGGATCCAGAATCCTTAGTATGTCAAGGGACATTTTTCCCTCTTACATGAACAGCAGAAACTGTGAATTTGACAGTTTTTAAAAAGTTATTTATTGTCCTTATCAATGGGTGGTTATCCATCTAGTTAGTGTAATAGCCTTTTAGGTAGCAAGTGATAAATATGTTCTTTGTCTAATCCGGCTGACTTAGGCCAAATCGGGCAAACGCTAACTGGTTCTGAGAGAACCAGATTTCAGGCCTGGCCTGTCACATATATAACAGATGTCTCTGTAGCTCTGGGTGTGAAATGAGTACACGCTGCCAATCTACTTTTAACCATTCTATTTATGTTCTTCTTTAAAATGAGATAGAGTGATCATTTCCAGTTATACAGTGACTTTTATCCAAGAATCTCCAAAGGACGGCACATTGATTCTTACTACACTGGTTGAGATGAGGGTTAGGGTTGCAGTATAATAATTTTCAGGCAGGGAAACTGAGGCATAAGAGTATAGTGAGTATATCATATTTAGGAAATTAAGAATTTATGTGTCTTTTTCTAAAGCTAATGTGGAAAAACACTAATATCATGCTGGGAAAACTCAGTAGACTCCATATTAACCAAATAGCCAAAATTAGTATCACTAGTGATAAGACATACTGGCCTCGTGTGCCCTTTGATAGGGTGCACTGAGAGGGACGTAATAGTCTTCTGTGGTATTTTGCCAACAATGCACGACCTCAGTAAAAAAAAAAATGAGGAAACATCAGACAATTGAGTAATATTCTACAACAAAATTGACTAGCGGTTTTCAAAAGTGCCAGGATCACAAAAGGCAGGCAAAGGCTCAGGAACTGGCACAGACTCAAGAAGACTAAGAAGAAATGAATGCTATAAACAATGCAAGATTGTGGATTGCAGCGTGGACGTTATGGAAAAACTGGTAAACTCCTAATAAGGTCTGCTGTTTAGTTAACAGTGCTATACCAATGTCAGTTTTCTGGTTTTGGTGATCATACTATACTTACGTACAATATTAACATTAGTAGAATCAGAGTGATGGGCATATGGAAACACATTTTTGCAACTTTTCTGCAAGTATGTATTTTAAAGCCAATGATGCATAAATAATTTCCTAGCTTGAAAATCACAGTTTTTAATATCTTTTTGTTTTTACATCAGTGGAGCTATCCTTGAAAGACACGTACATACAGTATGCCATTGCAGATTTTATATTTATAGTTTGCTGCATCATTTCCAGAAAAATTTCAAGGATCATAAAAGTTTGCCCACAGAAGACAAGCTAGTCATAGGAAAAATCATGTGAAAAAATAAATTCTGAATTCCCAAGATGCAATCAATATAGTCCATGTTGTTACTTTGTTATGATTTAAATAAAATTAGACTGCTGAATGGTCAAACTTAGGTATGAAAAGAACCAAGGTTACCGTGCATTCTTTTTTTTTTTTTTTTTTTTTTGTGTTGGAATCTTGCTGTGTCGCCCAGGCTGGAGTGCAGTGGTGTGATCTTGGCTCACTGCAAGCTCCTCCTCCTAGGTTCACATCATTCTCCTGCCTCAGCCTCCGGAGTAGCTGGAACTACATGCACCCGCCACCATGCCCGGCTAATTTGTTTTGTATTTTTAGTAGAGACGGGGTTTCACCGTGTTAGCCAGGATGGTCTCAATCTCCTGACCTCGTGATCTGCCCGCCTTGGCCTCCCAAAGTGCTGGGATTACAGGCATGAGCCACCATGCCTGGCTTACCATGCATATTAATGAAGAAAAAAATAAAGCCAGAATTTTGTACTTCTTGTATGCTAAAAATGCAGCTTGCAGGTTTCCCCTAAATTTCTTATTTACTACTAGCGTACGCTCCTTGCAATGCAATGTGAGATCTACGTAAAGAAAGATAAAAGTGGGAATAACTGTTAACACTTCATTTTTGCTTTGTTTGTATCTTTTTCTGACATGAAATTTCCTCCTTGAATTAGCAGCCTAGGCCTATTGTTGGTAGGAGAAACTGTAGTAATTTTAGTTATCTGTGGAAACTAAGAAATAGTTGAATCATCTGCAAAAAAAGTCTGAGGAAAGAATCCTAATTAGCGATAACACGAATTTTGAGACTGAGGCTATTTCAGAGATCTGGCAAAGGACAAAGAAAATCATAAATAGTTTAAGTTGCTTTAAGAAACAAATTTCATGATTTGTTAAAGATCCATGCCTACATACAGTTTTTCTTTTCTTGCCTACCAGCCCCTCTTTTACTACATCTTAGCTGCAAATTTCAAGACAGCATTTTCAAGCTTAGAAAAAACTTTGTTCCATTTCTTTTCAACATCTGACCCTCCACCAACAACCACAGAAGCCGCTAACTAAACTACACACACCCTTCAGTTTGGATCTTAGAACTTGTGTTTCTAAGCATTGTTGAGTAGACATTCCTCATATGGTTAGAATACAGGAAAAATACAGAAATCACATTTCCAAATAATATATGCATTATATGCATATACACACACACATATAAAATCTGATTTTATATATGTATGTTTGTGTGTGTATATGTGTTTGTAGGTACACATATATAAAATTTACCAGGGACAAGCTGTTAACAGTATAATTTGTTGTGTGGAAGAAAAAGGTTTATAAAAAACCTACTTGTTTATAAAAAACCTACTTCACATCCTTTTAAGTGCTTCAGTGTGCTAGACTTGATAAGGTGTGCATATTTCATATATCGTAAACACAACATTATGCTGCATCCTGATTGAGGATAACTTCCTGAAATATCTCATGCATTTGTAAGTAAACCATACAGGTTCACAAGGACAGGCAGGGTGTGTAATTAAACATTTGTATATTTATATGCCGACCAGTTCTGCTGTCTTAAAACAGATGTTAAGGTGAGGCTCTTCTTGGTTAATTGCTGTTGTGCCCAGGTTTGCCTCCACATTTCCTTCAAGTATAAAACTCAGGCCAGCCTCTTGGTGCCAATTTTTGTTTCGCCATAAATACATAATAAAGCCTCCTTTGAAGTTTTAAAAAACAGTCTAAAATTATTCCCTTTTTATGATATTTCCAATAACCCCCAAATGGAAAGACAGTTTAATGTTTACACTAGCAAACAGATGGTTTCAGGGAAAAAAACATTACCTAGCTCTTGGTTTCTTGTCATAAGGTGGGAGTCTTGAGAGCGCTTTATCTGTCTAAGGGATGAACCTGGGGTAATGGGTTACCCATGGCAGATTCCCTGGGAAAGCTTCATAAAAGCTTAAGAAATTCTCGCTTCTGAGCAGCGTGCCCCTCCAGGCCATTCTCCACATTCCAGCCATAGCTATATTACCACAGTACAATTCTGATCAAGCCTCCAACTTTTCACCTACCTTATATAGTTTTACAAAGTCAGTAAAAACCTGCTTAATCCAACTCACCGATCTGTGCAGCATAAATCTATATCAGAGTTGTACTATGCACTGGCTTGATACATCAGAGAATCTTGTCTCTTTACCTTTGTATCTGCTGTTCCCCTGTCTCTTCCCTTCTGTGATTAGCTTCAAATTTGTACCTTAGATGAACTCCAGCTAAAAGCTTTCTCTGATTTCATAATAACAGTTTAGTACTTCTCATATGGGCTTTGACAGCATTCAGAATTTCTCTTATTAGAGAAGTTATCACATAATATTCTAACCTTTGTCTTTATGCCTTTGTTACTATCAATGCCTTAAAGGGAGAGACACAGTCTCTCTCATTCACTAATTGGTGTGCTTGGAAAATATTGTACATGGTAAATATATGTTGAACTGATTTAAACTATAATGGATGTAATTACTGAGGAAAAAGCAGAATAAGGCCAACAGCTCAAATTGTCAGCAGGAGCTAATGTGCTAGAACCTAAGAAAGGACTAATCAGGAAATTATCCAGAACCGTTTAAGAAGGTTAGTATTTTTCCTGGTTACCTTTGTGGATAAGTGACTCAAGAAGTTGACTCGGATTTAAAATGATATTTCAGTAAAGATATGCATATGACAATCTATATAGATATCTAAATTATCAGTTTGGAAACTTGTTTCAACATCACAGATACTCAAATTATCTATGACAAAAAGAATTTCAAGGTCACACATGTTTTGGGGAACTGAGTTAGCCAACACAGACAGATCACTTTATTGTAAGATGTCTTATAGCCTTTAATAAGATGACATTGAATTTCACTGTGTAAGAAGAAAGGCATTCTGCGCAGTGTTTCCTAGATTTACTTTTTTATCCATGAAAATCCCATCGGACAAACGTTCTTCAGAACTCATTTTGGGACCTCATTTGGGGCTCCTGTCATGTTTAGCAACTACTAGGAAACTATGAGCTTTGGCCAAATCCCTTACAAATTATGGCCTAAATGCCAAATCCCAGACCCAAAGGCCAAAAGTCTAACATCTATTTTTGTAATATTGGAACACATCAATGCTTGCTCATTTTGGCATTGCCTATGACTGCTTTTGTGATACTATAGCAGAGGCAAGTAGTATGACAAAAATCATATGGCCTATAAAATAAAAAATATACACATTTACTACCTACCCACCTACAAGAAAAGTTTGCTGATCCTCAATTTTCAGTAATTTTTTTTCTGTTCTCAAGCTTTAATTGAAAAGTCTTCTCTGGTTATAACAAAATCAGCTGGCCTCAGTACTGATGTGTTACTCAAAACCATTGTACAAATGCAGGATGAAATGAACCACAAACTGGAGAAAGTAGCACTGAGCTGACCAGTGGTGCTTTGTAAAGTGAAATGTGGACTAAGCAAAGTATGTTTGGGTTTTTTTGCTCTAAATCCTGTTTAGAAATTAATATATACTATAAAACTAGCAAGTTAAAACTTACAAACATAAGTACATTTACCAAAAGGAAGTCTGAAACTAATACCTTAAAATACCTATTTGGATAATTTATTAAAACACTGAACATGCCAGAAATTTTAGCGAAGACAACTGAATTTTTATTCGATCACTTGAATACATACCGGTATCCTAAAATACCTAAGGTACTTCATTATAAAGATTAATTTTGGCCAGACAGGAATAAAGCTGCACAAGGTTTGTGATATAGATTAATTTAAATGAGATATCAATTCATATACAGTACACTGATTATTGAGATAACTTTTTTATTCCAGTTTGGTAGTTACAGAAAACACATAGCTTTAACTCCTGGTAAAAATGAGCCTTTTGTGTTTCTTCAGTTGTTAATCCATACAGTTAAACTAACTCATCTATTGGTTTGGTTCAAGACATATTAAACATCATTTTCTAAGTGGCTAGAATCAACCTGTTTGATCATTAGTTTAATAGAAAATAGTGAAACGAAAAGAAATAAGTAACTTTTCATGATATATCAGCAGAAATAAATATTTCCTCTCTTTCTATAATTCAGCAAAATTAGTTTGAAACCCAGTTTTCATATGCTTTTCTCTTCCTCATCCTTTTCAGCTTCCATCTCCCCCCAAAATACTGGAAGATACTGCTACTGGTTTCTGGCTCTGGTCCTTTTCTCCCTGTGTGTTAGTAACCATCATATTTGACATTTGATCCCTTAGGACACACTGTTAAATGCCTTTAGGTTACTTTTAGAAGCCAAAGTTGATATTGGAGTTTTGATACTTATTTCAAGGCAGTCCTTTGACTAGAGTTTTAAAATAAATAACTTTGGTTTCCATATGCTTCTTCTTGAGATGAAAGGCCCAAATGCATCTTACATATTAACTTAAATGAATTCCACTATACGTGCTGTGAAAAAGAATAAAAACAAGCACATCAAAACACACCTATAGAGATAGAAGGCTGTAGATAGCATATGCCCCGGAATGAGTGCTAGTTGGAACATACAAACCCAGTTCACCATTCTCATGGGAGGTTTCAGTTCCTGTGTCTCTCAAATAATGTGAGTATCTCCCCAGGCTGAGTATGACTCTTCTCTTTAAAGATGTAACAGTTTTTTCAAAACATGGTTCCCAAACTCAAGCCAATTACTTTGTGTGGTGTTTAATCAATAACCTGGTGATCTACCCCAAACCTGGAAGAAAAATTTGCTGTATGGAATCACCGTGAGTTGATATACTGGTCTCCAACCAGACACCGTCATTTTCCAGGTAAGATGTGTACTTGCCAAGGAGGTCAAGTGGTCCTCAAGTACACACAGTGAGTAAGTGACAGAGACTAACTGAAACTCTAGTCTCTGGATGCCTACTCAACACTTCACCACGCCGTAGCACTTCACCTTCCTCATAGGCCATCTGCAGTCAAATTTCACTGACTCTTCTGAACACATCTCCCAATTTCCCTGACATCCAACCATGTTCCATCAAATTGGTTTTTCCATTCAGCAGCTTGCTGCATATTATACTGCCTGCATAGCTTTGTTTTGACAGTCTCCTCCGCCCCATACCTGCCTTTTAAAATAAAGTCTCCTCTCTTTGACACCCAGCTCACCTTCCAAAGAGATAACTTTTCTAGATGTCCACAGATCAAAGTTACCACTTCTCTGAATAATAAATCACCCTTTCTGTGCCTTTCCAGTGCTACTTGTCAAATCCCAATTTATAACTGCATATTAATTTGTTAATTAGCACGTAAGCTCTTTGAGGTTAGGTAGAGTCCATATGTTTTTAAATTTTGCTTCCCCCACAACATGAGGAGCACTTTGTCTTGTACTCTGTAGGTGCCAAACCTATGTTCCCTAATTTACAAGGGCAGACAAATATTTCTGGTGACATCTGTATTTTCCAGAATTTATTCTTTAACCTTTTCTTTAAAAGTCAAAAGAAGTGAAGTTGTTGTTCTGTGAGCTCTCTGGAATTTTCGCTAATCTACAGCATTCCTAAAACACTTTTCTTTCGGTTTCTACTGAAACACCTGAATGTTCTTGTTTTTTGTTTTGTTATGTTTGTAAAAGTATCATGCGTTTTAACAGTTAACAGACTGCAGCCTAGACATATGAATCTATTTAAGTGAGGCTTGGTGCTCCTTTACTCTGGCCTCACTTATCTTAAGATTTAGTTTATCTTAAGTATGTTTTATTCCTCACTTTATATATTGAGAAAATTATTTTCCTTAACAGAGTGGATAGTGAAGACAAATAGTTTTGTGTTCATGAAAAGAAAGAAAAGGTATCCTGTTTTAAGTAATGGTCAGGTAGCAAGACATTCTGAATATTTATTTTATCCCATTTTATTTCCTCTCTGATACTTTACTGTTTCTCTAAGATGACAGCAATATTTAGGCTGTAAATGAAAGATTCTATTAATAACTAAAGAAAAAACCTTTAAAAAGTCATTGCAATCGAGGAATTCCTGTTAAATACACAATATATTATGCATAATCCTCTAACAGAAACTGAGATGAGAGAAAAGTTGTAAAAGCACTGATGATAAACATGTTTCTGTACATCACCATCAGGGAAGGTATTTTTTTACTATTCTGCATTACTTAAAATCTTCACATGCCTAACAAACTGATTTTGCATGGGATTCCCTCTGCTATTACTATTTTCAAAAATCATTAGGGCTTTTTCTTTTTTTCAAAAAATCCTTTCATGATCATTACAAAGTATTAAGGTGATGAAAATCATTCCACTCACTCCCATCCTAACATAATTTAGGTGTTCATATAAATTTGTGCATCTTTGGCCATCACAAACTGTCTTGATCCATTATCATGTGGATAAATATAAGAAAATCTTGTATTTGTGTGTGCATGTGTAGGCCTACATACACTCAAGCACACACCTGATATACAAACATATACAGCCACTTTTCTTCTCCTGCCATTCATATAACATTTCGGATTTTTGAGCTGACATTCTTCTCTTTTCAAAATATTGCATTAGACATCAAAAAAACCATAACATTTCTCAGTCAGTAATGTTTTCCATTAAGCAATACCTTTCTCTGGTTCTGAAGGAATTAATGCAAACTTGTACAACATGCTCCACAGACCTCTGAAATGAAAGGGAGCTAACAGATTCTGCTTGCTTTACACCTAGCATTTTTTTTATTATTATACTTTAAGTTCTGGGATACATGTGCAGAATGTGCAGGTTTGTTACATAGGTATACACGTGCCATGATGGTTTGTTGCACTCATCAACCTGTCATCTACATTAGGTATTTCTCCTAATGCTATTCCTCCACTAGCTCCCCCACCCCCCCGACAGGCCCTGTTGTATGATGTTCCCCTCCCTGTGTCCATGGGTTCTCACTGTTCAACTCCCACTTAAGAGTGATAACATGTGGTGTTTGGTTTTCTGTTCTTGTGTTAGTTGGCCGAGAATGATGGTTTCCAGCTTCATCCATGTCCCTGCAAAGGACATACACTCATCCTTTTTTATGGCTACGTAGTATTCCATGGTGTATATGTGCCACATTTTCTTTATCCAGTCTATCATTGATAGACATTTGGGTTGGCTCCAAGTCTTTGCTATTGTGAATAGTGCTGCAGTAAGCATACGTGTGCATGTGTCTTTATAGTAGAATGGTTTATAATCCTTTGGGTATGCACCCAGTAATGGGGTTGCTGGGTCAAATGGTATTTCTAGTTCTAGATCCTTGAGGAATCACCACACTGTCTTCCACAATGGTTGAACTAGTTTACACTCCCACCAACAGTGTAAATGCATTTCTATTTCTCCACATCCTCTCCAGCATCTGTTGTTTCCTGACTTTTTAATGATCGTCATTCTAACTGGTGTGAGATGGTATCTCATTGTGGTTTTGATTTGCATTTCTCTGATGACCAGTGATGATGAGCTTTTCTTCATATGTTTGTTGGCTGCATAAATGTCTCCTTTTGAGAAGTGTCTGTTTACCTAATATCAAAATTAAAAGAACTAGAGAAGCAAGAGTAAACAAATTCAAAAGCTAGCAGAAGACAAGATATACCTAAGATCAGGGCAGAACTGAAAAAGATAGATACATGAAAAACCCTTCAAAAAAATCAATGACTACAGGAACTGATTTTTTGAAAAGATTGACAAAATAGATAGACTACTAGCCAGACTAATAAAGAAGAAAAGAGAGAAGAATCAAATAGACACAATAAAAAATGACCAAGGGGATGTAAACACTGATACCGCAGAAATACAACCTACCATTAGAGAATACTATAAACACCTCTAAGCAAATAAACTGGAAAATCTAGAAGAAATGGATAAATTGCTGGACACATACACCCTCCCAAGACTAAACCAGGAAGAAGTTGAATGCCTGAGTAGACCAATAACAAGTTCTGAAATTGAAGCAGTAATTAATAGCCTACCAACAAAAAGAAGCCCAGGACCAGATGGATTCACAGCTGAATTCTATCAGAGGTACAAAGAGGAGCTGGTACCATTCCTTCTGAAACTATTGCAACCAATAGAAAAAGAAGAACTCCTCCCTAACTCATTTTATGAGGCCAGCATCATCCTGATATCAAAACCTGGCAGAGACACACACAAAAAAGAAAATTTCAGGCCAATATCCCTGATGAAAATCGATGTGAAAATCCTCAGTAAAATACTGGCAAAAGGAATTCAGCAGTACATCAAAAAGCTTATCCGCCATGATCAAGTGGGCTTCCTCCTTGAGATGCAAGGCTGGTTCAACATATGCAAATCAGTCAATGTAATCCACCACATAAACCGAACCAAAGACAAAAACCACCTGATTATCTCAATAGATGCAGAAAAGGTCTTCGATAAAATTCAACACCTCTTCATGCTAAAAACTCTCAATAAAGTAGGTATTGATGGAACATATCTCAAAATAATAAGAGCTATTTATGACAAACCCGCAGGGAATATCATACTGAATGGGCAAAAGCTGGAAGCATTCCCTTTGAAAACCGGCACAAGACAAGGATTCTTCTCTTACCACTCCTATTCAACATGGTATTAGAAGTTCTGGCCAGGGCAATCAGGCAAGAGAAAGAAATAAAGAGTATTCAAATAGGAAGACAGGGAGTCAGATCGTCTCTGTTTGCAGATGACATGATTGTATATTTAGAAACCCCGACATGATTGTATATTTAGAAACCCCAACGTCTCAGCTCCAAATCTGCTTAAGCTGATAAGCAACTTCAGCAAAGTCACAGGATACAAAATCAATGTGCAAAATCACAAGCATTCCTAAACACCAAAAATAGACAAACACAGAGCCAAATCATGAGTTAACTCCCATTCACAATTGCTAAAAAGAGAATAAAATACCTAGGAATACAACTTACAAGGGATGCAAAGGACCTCTTCAAGGAGAATTACAAACCACTGCTCAAAGAAATAAGAGAGGACACAAACAAAAGGAAAAACATTCCATGCTCATGGATAGGAAGAATCAATATCATGAAAATGGCCATACTGCCCAAAGTAATTTATAGATTCAATGCTATCCCCATCAAGCTACCATTGACTTTCTTTACAAAATTAGAAAAAAACTACTTCAAATTTCATATGGAACCGAAAAAAGAGTCCATATAACCAAGACAATCCTAAGCAAAACGAACAAAGCTGGAGGTATCATGCTACCTGACTTCAAAGTATACTACAAGGCTAAAGTAAACAAAACAGCATGGTACTGGTAACAAAAAAGATATATAGACCAATGGAATGGAACAGAGGCCTCAGAAATAATGCCACACGTCTACAACCATCTGATCTTTGACAAACATGACAAAAACAACCAATGGGGAAAGGATTCCCTATTTAATAAATGGTGTTGGGAAAACTGGCTAGCCATATGCAGAAAACTGAAACTGGACCCCTTCCTTAGACCTTATACAAAAATTAACTCGAGATGAATTAAAGACTTAAATGTAAGACCTAAAACCATAAAAACCCTAGAAGAAAACCTAGGCAATACCATTCAGGAGATAGGCATGGGCAAAGACTTCATGACTAAAACACCAAAAGCAATGGCAACAAAAGCCAAAATTGACAAATGGGATATAATTAAACTAAAGAGCTTCTGCATAGCAAAACAAACTATCATCAAGGTGAACAGGCAACCTACAGAATGGGAGAAAATTTTTTGCAATCTATCCATCTGACAAAGGGCTAATAATCTATCTGAGAAAGGGATAATATCCAGAATCTACCAGGAACTTAAACAAATTTACAAGAATAAAACAAACAACCTCATCAAAAAGTGGACAAAGGATATGAACAGAACAGATACACCTAGTCTATTCACAGTCATTTTGTTTTCCTTTTTGCCTTCTTCAGTTACCTTTAATACGCATGTCTCTATGAAAAGAAGGAATAATTTCTTGGGGATTTGTGGATTTTGGACAGTATCATGAGAAACATGAGGGTTATTAAGTTCTCTTTGGACTTAAATGAAAATTCACTTTGTTTCATGGTCCTCTAGATGTAAAACTTCTAAAGGAGGTTCACAATTTTTGGTTTCATTCTGGTTCATGAAGCTACCTTCCCTAGGCATTTGAGTGTTAACTCTTTTTCTAGTTGAGCCTCTCTGGAATCCCAGGTCCCAACTTTCTAAATGCTTACTGAATATTTCTTTTGAATCCTTGAATTAAATTCATTAAAAATTATCTCATGGCTAGGCATGACGGCTCATGCCCGTAATTCCAGTACTTTGGCAGGCTGAGGTAGGCAGATCACCTGAAGTCAGGAGTTTGAGACCGGCTTGGCCAACATGGCGAAACCCCATCTTTACTAAAAGTACAAAAATTAGCTGGGCATGGTAGTGAGTGCCTGTAATCCCAGCTACTAGAGGGAGGCTGTGGCCGGAGAATCGCTTGAATGCAGGGGACAGAGGTTGCAGTGTGCAGAGATCGTGCCATTGCCCTCCAGCCTGAGAGACAAGAACAAGACCCCGTCTCTAAACCAATCAATCAATCAATCAATCTCATACAAAACCCTGATCTCTTCTCTGTAAACCAGGTCTGTCAAAAGACACCCGTACTTCAGTAAATCTATACCATGTTCTTCCAGCTAACCAGTCTTGAAGACCTGGAGTTTTTGCTAATTTCTCCCAATGTTTAGCTTTCTCATTCCCTTTATTTTTATCACCTACATCGAATCTGTGGCTAAGGTTTTCCACTGGCATGTCTTAAATTTGTCTTAGATGTTCTGGTGTAGATTAATCAATATTACATGGAATCTCTCAAGTACTCAGTAAAAGTTAACTATTATCATCATCATACCCAATGATTTTACATTTTCCTGCTTTTACTTTTACGCATGCTAGAACATCTGCTTGGGATGAAATTAGTGTAAATCTTACCAATCCTTTAGGATTCTGCTCAAATTCATTTTCTTCCATTTATCTTAAAGGCCAGGATAGCCCATGGCCATTTCTTCTTCTTCTACTCTGCTAGAGTATTTATTATTCCTGCTACCAATTGAATCAATATCTGTACTTAATTGAACTGATATTTGTCTCTTATATTGGCACTTTGTTCATATTTTGTTTTGTTTTTTTAATTTTCATTTTGGTTCAGGAGTACATGCACAGGTTAACAAACATGTTATATAGGTAAACTGTGTGTCATGGGGGTTTGGTGTGCAGATTACTTCATCATGCATATAATAAGCAAAGTACCAAATATTTTTTTCTGATTTTCCACCTAGTCACACTCGCCACCCTCAAGTAGGCCCCAGTGTCTGTTCTTCCCCTCTTTGTGTCCATGTGTTCACTTATAAGTAACAATATGCAGTAATCGGTTTTCTGTTCCTGCAATTAGTTTGATTAGGATGATAGCCTCCAGCTCCATCCATGTTGCTGCAAAGGACATTATCTTGTTCTTTTTTTTTGGCTGCATAGTATTCTATTGTGTATATGTACCACACTTTCTTTATCCAGTCTACTGTTGATAGGCATTTAGGTTGATTCTACCTCTTAGCTATTGTGAATAGTGCTGTGATGAATGTGTATTTAGGGCGGAATGATTTATATTCGTTTGGGTATATAACCTGTAATGATGGGACTGCTGAGTCAAATGCTAATTCTGTTTCAAGTTCTTTGACAAATCACCACATTGCTCTCCATAATGGCTGAACTAATTTACATTCCCACCAGCAGTGTATAAGCATTCCCTTTTTTCCTGCAACCTTGCTAGCATCTCTTATTTTTTGACTTTTTCATAATAGCTATTTTGACTTGTGTGAGATGGTATCCCATTGTGGTTTTCATTTGCATTAATCTAATGATTAGTGATGTTGAACATTTTTTCATATGCTTGTTAGATGCATACTGTATGTCTTCTTTTGAAAAGTGTCTGTTCATGTCCTTGGAATTAAAAGGCACAGAGTGGCAAGTTGGATAACAAAGCAAGACCCAATGATATGCTGTCTCCAAGAGAGGCCTACCTCACACGCAATAACACTTATAGGCTCAAGATAAAGGGATGGAAGAAAATCTACCAAGCAAATGGAAAACAGAGAAAAAAGGAGAAGTTGCTATCCTAATTTCAGACAAAACAGACTTTATACCAGGAAAGATGAAAAAGACAAAAAAAAAAAAGGCATTACATAACAGTAAAGGGTTCAATTCAATAAGTGGAGCTAACTACCCTAAATATACATGCAACCAAGACAAGGGCAGCTAGATTCATAAAGCAAGTTCTCAGAGACCTATGAAGAGACTTGTATTTCCACACCATAATAGTGGGAGACTTCAAAACCCGACTGACAGCATTAGACAGATAACTGAGGTAGAAAATTAACAAAAATATTCAGGACCTGATCCCAACACTTGACCGAATGGACCCAAAAGACTTCTACAGAACTCTCCGACCCAAAACAACAGACTGCATATTCTCATCTCCACATGACACATACTCTAAATTTGACCACACAATTGGACATAAAACAATCCTCAGGCAAATGCAAAAAGCTCAAAATCACAGCAACGACTATAGCACAACAAAAATATAAATGAATCCTAAGAAAATCTCTCAAACCCATACAATTACCTGGAAATTAAACAACCCGCTCCTAAAAGACTTTTGGGTAGATAATGAAATTAAGGCAGAAATCAAGAAATTCTTTGAAACTAGTAAGAACAAAGATACAACATAACACAGTCTCTGGCACACAGCTATGACAGTGTTAAGAGAAAAGTTTATAGCACTAAACACCCACATCAAAAATTCAGAAAGATCTCAAATTAACAACCTAACATCACAACCAGTGGAAATAGAGAAGAAAGAACAAACTAACTGCAAAGCTAGCAGAAGACAAGAAATAACCAAAATCAGGGCTGAACTAAAGGAAATTGAGATGTGAAAAACCACACAAAAGATCAATGAATCCAGGAATTGGTTCTTTGAAAATATTAAGAAGATAAATAGACCAGTGGCTAGACTAATTAAAAAAAAAGTGGAGATCCAAGTAAACACATTTAGAAATGACAAAGGGGATATTACCACTGACCCCACAGAGATATAAAAAACCCTCAGGGACTACCATGAACGCCTCAGTGCACGCAAACTAGAAAATCTAGAAGAAATGGATAAAACCCTAGACACATACAATCTCCCAAAACTGAACCAGGAAGAAACTGAATACCATACTTTGTTTTCTTTTCCCAATTATAAGTTTCTTGAGGACAGAAACTCATATTGTTTTTATTCAATCAAAATGTATCCTCATATTTTTTGTATCCCATCAGAATGCCTAGCACAGTATACTTTAAAGGTGCTTAAAATGTTTGCTGATTTCTTGATGACTGGGCAATATTCTATTCAACTATTTTTGGTGAGACCAAGTTTGTTTAATAATATACTTGGATTCTTGGATGGCCACAGTCTGCTTATGATTGCATAAGAACAATCTTTCTTCCCATGTTCTCCAAGGAGGACTAAGGCACTGAGGAGTGTGTCTCCATCATTTACCAAAATACTTAAGCTTGATGCATGGATAATTGTACAAGATAAAGACACCACTCACTGTCATGGGACAATCATGAATATTGGCACGTGGGGTCTGAGAAAGATTTAATTTTATTTGTTAGGATTACAGGTAATATCAGGTTCTTGATTTGTAAGTGTGAATTTATAAAGATATGCAGCTAACTTAAGAAAGGTTTCTGAATTAACAAATTAATAATAAGGATTCTCTTGTGTGTTCTCAGAGGAAAAAAGAGGACAGATATAGCCGAAATACGAAAAGTTCAGTGTCTACCACAGGGGCTTGTCACTTCCTCACCTCCATACCAAGATAGCTCTTGACTGAATGTCTTTTTTAAAGTCCACTGTGTGAAAATCAACCAGGTAATATTTGTCTTAATATATGCAAGTAAAACAACACTTAAAACAACTTAAATACTCTATGTATAATACAAAGTTAAATAATGTGTTAACTAATAGAGAAAATATCATTGTGATTCTTAATTCAGTCTTGGACCATTTGTGAACACAGCAAAGGGTTTTCTTTTTCTGTCTGTCCCATGAACTCTCTGCAACATCTAAATGCATACTGAGGAAAGAGAAATGAAGTAGCAGAGATGGAGCAAGGAAATTGTCTTGTTTCGGCTCCCTATTATCCCCACTGAAGCAAAAAATCGATGAAGCTGTGAAGCCTGTGAGCTCCAGTTGGCCTATGGTATCTCCAAAGATGAATGCACAGCAGAGTCCAGTGCTAAACCCGTAATCACTGTTACCCCCTCCCAGGGCCCAAATCCCAGGTGACCCAGAGCTCTGGCTAAGTGGAGCAAGCACTAAGACGGAAACACTTGACTACACTTGGACTCCCACAACTGCCTCTCCAGCATGCCTTATTATTTGTTTATTAAATGGTTTTCCTCTGGGTTTTGTTTTTAAGGATTGCTTCTGAATCTGAGTGCTTTAAGTGAACACCTCTGTCTTCACCTGGTGACTCTTTCAAGCATAAGGTTAGGTGCTTAGTTCTTTATTACAGCTGCAATAACATTAGAGCTCTGCTCCTTTCAGGCCAAAATATATCCTCTGTTATTTTTCAAACTAATGGTAGCCATTGAGCTATATATTTCCTGTAACTGACAAAATATAGGTTTCCCAGAGCAATGAAGAACAAAATAAATTGTAAAGATTTATCTTGGTGCATCCTACGGCATGTCCATGTATACAATCTGGCTGTGACCTTTCATAAAATTAATCTGTTAATGCTGATGATTTCCATTTCTATTCTATTAATGCATGTTCAGTATAGTGGTAACATAATGGGTGGAAACGATTTTTTCAAGCCATCATGAATACAACATAAGCATGATCAGTTGTTTTCTGATCTTCTAGTTCCATAGAGAGCACTGAGTCAGTCCCCTTACTGAATCCGGATCCACTATCTGGCCCAGGAAACATGCCACTCACTCCCCAGAACAGCTAAGACAACATTTTGCCTTCTTCCATTTGACTCAGGTGGCAATTTTGCCAGTTCATTTACAAGAGAAAAGAAAGTACCACAGAGCATCTCTATGATGACAGAAGCCTCATGCTGTGAGTTGATCTTGCCACCCTGAAACAAATCTGGAAATATTTGTACCTTAATCTCCTGCAGATATAAACCTTCCAGAGTTCTCGATCTGACATTCGGCAAAATTTGTACTATATCAGCGGTTGCTAGGCACACTGTTAGGAATAGAAAGAAAATGCAGAAGCTTAAATCCTGTGTCTTGGAGATTATTTCTTGTGTATATTCTTTGCAGAAGATTTTCTGGTGCTAGTTCATTACTGAGATTCTGTCTCCTATCTATACTATTCTCTCTTGGCTATTTCTCTTCCTTTGGCCTTAAGTCACAACTCACAATCAAACCTTTTAACCTGAGTCCATGGAAGCCCTGTTTTGCCTATCTGACTATTAGAGATTTACAAAATGTAATTGCAGGCTTCTTATTTATCCAGGAGATAAGAATGGTGGCTGAGAGGCCAGTTGGCTGCAGCTATTTCACAGTCAGTCCTACTTCTAGCATCTTTGCTGATCTTATCAAGAAGAGCTACTCCTCACATAATTTAACCGGCTGTTATGTCCAGGCTAAAATAAAAATGAGGCCTCTAATGTGGCGGCAGAATGCAAGGGGCACTGTGCTACTGCCCCAAAGGTAGACTGATACCTGAAGAGTACCCTGAACCAGGTCACTGTATACACTGGTAGTTAGTTTTAATGGCCTAAATGTAGTCCCTACATTGCTGGTTTAAAATATTTGGAAACACCTGTGCAGTGCCTTTTAGTTTCACAACTCAGTTCCACAGAGATAAATATTAGAGTTGCCAAGGTCAGTGGCCCTGCCTAATGGTTCCCAGAGAGCCAGTCAAGATGGCATCTCCACTCATTGCAAGCTAATTAAGAGTTAAAGAAGGCCTCCAACACAGTGGCACCAGTACAGCCTCCCTCAGCACATATTTTTGCCCTTGGCGGTCTGAGAACAATCTGACATATACTCTGGTAGATGCTACTGTGCTTGCTTCAGCAAATTGAAGTGACTCTACCCTTTGCCATTGACTGCCAATTAATTTTAAACCAAACGTCTTGGAGAGGTTATGTCAGATATCCTGAGAAAATGATATGTGACAAATGTAGGATAAACAGTGTCATGAACAGTGAATAGTCTTAAAATTCCAAAGTTTACCTTCTATTTTACCTACTTTAGGGAGAACGAAGCTATACTAAGTGCTATCAGAATTTTATATAAACCCTGACTATCCTATATGATTCCTTAATATGGAAAAATTGTTTTTCTCTTGACTTATTTGCAAAATAAGGTGCACAATAGTACACTGAGAGGGTTTGTTGGCATGGAAAAGTATTGAATACATAAACGACTATACGGTTTAATATTGTCTATTTTTTATAGCCTCACCTCACTCCAGAAAAAGAAAAAACTAAGAGAAGTGCCCTAGAATGCCCATACTCCACATTTCCAATAACCATTAGCCAAAGTTGCCCTGTGCAAATGCGACATCTAATGTGAAGTTACTATACTTAAGATTTTACAAAATTCAAATGAGTTTAAGGGTGCAAACAAATAATTCCCCAAACACCCTAAATCTGGCCCCAAGACCCAGAAGATAGCTGAAGAAAGCTAGGAGATTAGACTAGGAAATATGGACTTGGGTGTAAGTTCCAGCTATATAATGAGTGAAGAAATCTCATAAGCTTCCGTTTACTCATATGAAAAACAGATGCTTTGAAATCCTAATATGTTTTTCAATATTTCTGTACTCTCCAATATAACATCACAGGTACAATCGGGTCCGTTGTTAGTTTGACAATATTGGCTGCTTCCCTTCTTCCTACCTGATCCTTTTCATTTATCTCCTCTCTATTAATTGGCAAATAAACAGAAAAGTAAGCACAGGATTTAAACTACTTTATAAAACCTTGGATCAAGACAAATAAAAAACATAAAACATTGTTTAAAAAATTGTACTTTTCCTTGTAATTGGACCCTGAATATTTTTGACTCACAATTAAAGATTATGTTTATGAAATTGACTATTTAATATCTATACTTCTATATATTGTATATGAACATGATCCACATTAGGATTTCTGTAGACAATGAATAAATCATACTGAAACACCTACTACTTTTTAAAATAAACTGTCCATAGCAGTAGGCAATATCTTATGGCATCCAGTACTGGAGTAGAAGCAGAACAAAAAAAATTATATTCCCCCACAGTCTTTTCTCCTGTCTGCTCTTCAATCACACCCACCCCTCCACTCTCTCAGTCGAATGCTTTCGGTTTTGCTGGAAGAGAAATTAACACTCCATGCCCATGAGACACATGCCTCCAAACTAGCTGTTTGGACACTCAGCCGGGTGGTGCCAAGCAACATGATGCAATTCCATGTAACCAAACCTTGGGTGCATGTTACCATTCAACCACATACACCTAACCTCAAGTTTGTTATTAATCACAAAAGGAAATAAACTTCCAAAGGGAGGCAAATAAATTCTACGGCTAGTAATTTATGATCATTTCTATGGATGGGTCTTACAATCCCAATTTTTTATATCATCTATTAGTTGGCTGAAAAAATATTTGCTGATACACACACACCACTGACGAAGCAGATTACGGCATATTATCTTGTCCTCTGCCATTTTCATTTTAATAATAGATACCTGTATTATTAAAAGTTATTCTCTCAATATCACTATTGAGTCTGCATGGAAAAAAATTAGAATAACTCTTGAGTTCCCTCCTAGCTCTAACACTGCAAGAGTTGAGTAATCACCGGCATTTTATAGTATGCAAAGCAGCATTTTCTTGAGGCAAACTGTTTCCAATCCTGAATATCAGTTACCATAAGGGAAAAAAAATACCATTTTATCTCAAAGATTCTATAACATCTTTGAAGTACGTAGATGTTCAGCATTAGGTAGCAAAACTCAGAAATCTGTTTACTTGTAACATTAATTTGATTTGTTTTCCTTCACTGTGAAAAAGATAAAAAGAAATCAAATTCATAGAACTAGAACATCTCATTGATTTTTGCATCAAGCCTATGTGGTAAAGGACAAAAAGTCAAAGTTTGCTTTCCAAGTGTAAATACCATGGACTGCTTATTATACTGAATCTCTTTGGGATTTATACCTAGGACATATCTAAATACTTTTGTTCTCAAGATTATTATCATAAGTGGAGAGTAAGGAAAAAATAATTAAGTTGGTAAACTAAGAAAAATTTTATTTGTTTCCAACACACATGTCTCAAAAGAAATTAGTGCCAACTGACAGAGAATTTAAAGACAAAGGATTAGGTTGCAGGAACGGGGAAAGATGAGGTTCATATCAACAGCGAAAGCATTCACCTGATAAAGGACACAATATATTCAGAAAATCAGAATTCTGATTACTAAAATGTAGCATTAAATTGAATCTTATCCCTACGTTACTGTTTTATATACTGCTGGTTTATGCTAATTTCAAGAATAAATTGTCAACCTAAATTAGTCAATTTCACTATCATCTTGCTTATGGATAATCCCTATGAAAATAATTACAGAAGATCAACAAAGTTTCATAATCTTTGACCTATCCTTCTTATGGTTAGGATAGTTATAGGTTCTACAGCACAAATTCCAACAGCTTAAAGCTGAAAAGAAACTAAATGTTCAATAATGGGGAGTAGTTACATCAATAATATTTTGAACATACATATTTGATGGGAAATTTTATGGGGATTCCAAATATTCCATAAAGGTACTATAAAAGCAAATATATTTAAAATATATTAAGTAATAAATCAAATTAAAGAACATTGTGGGTGTGTGTCTGTGTGTGCATATATATGTATATTAGAAATAGGTAAAATACATGCACATTGGTGAAAACTAGGCATGAATACATAAGAAAAATAACTGCCATTAGGAATGATTAAATTCTATTTCTTTGTTATTCATTCCTGTTTTTAAAAATTAGCCAATTTAAGAACTTCATAACATAAAATATAAGTATATAAAATAGCAGCTATGAAAGTTAACAAGTACAATCAATAGCTTCAAATGTAAACCAGATTACACCACCAATCTGCAGAATTTTTAACTATTAATAAAAATTAGAGACAAGTTAGTATATTAATGTATATCAAAGTGAACGGATTAAGTTTTTTTAATTTGGGAAATAACTATATATATTAAAACTATTAGAAATAACATAGAAACATATTTACTGACACAGAAGAATATCCAAAGTGCATTGCTAAGTAGATAAAGAATAGTTTACGCAATGTTGGGGAAAGGGATTAATCCCAGAGATTACTCCATGACTTTGTTAGGGCTTCTGTAACACAGTAACATAAACTGAGTGTAAAGTTAAACAAGAGAAATGTATTGTGTCAAAGTTCTGAAGACTAGAAGTCTGAGATCAAAATGTCAGTGGGGCCAAGTTCTCTCTGAAGGCACAAGGAAAAGGCCTCTTTCTATTTAGCTTCCAGTAGTTTCCTGACTTGTGCAGAATAACTCCAGTCTTCACATAGTGTTTTCCCTGTGTGTCTATTTGTGTCCAAATTTCCCCCTTTTATAAGGACACCAGTCATATGACATTAGGGATCCACCATACTTCTATATGATATCACCTTAAGTAATTACATCTGCAATATCCTTATTTACAAATAAGGTCACAATCAGGTGTACTGGGGGTCAGGCCTTCAAAACAGATGAATTTTTGGGGTGGGGGAGGAGCACAATTCATTCTACACAATTTACTTATGGAAAGAGACTTGACGGGAAGGAGGGAGTTTCATTCCACTCCCAGAAGGAGGATTACTGGAGATGTACCCCCAGTTACTTTGTTTTCAGCTTGCTCACTTCTGCAGAAGGATAAGTAACTGAAGTAAATATTTATGATAGGTGGATATGTGGATGAATGAATAAGTGGATGGATGAATAGCAATTTTTTAGCTCATCTTTCTAAAAAGTCTCATGATCTTGGTCCATAAGACCAACGAACTTCAAAAACTTCAGAGAGTAGCTAGTGGTAAGGATGAACCTGATCTCCTGGGTCATGAAATGTCAAGTTCCCTTAGAAGTGTCTTACTCTGCTCCAAGCAGATACATATGACAAATAATGTGAACAGTGGATAGTTTTCATCAGATGTAGGCAAAATCTTTACATTCAGAGAGACATATGAGGCAAGATGCAGGTGATCAAGCAGATCTGGATACCTAAAACTTAAAAGACAACATAAAGCATCCTGGTGACAAATGGCAACATCACAGACATAGCTCTCACAAATGCAAGGATTCTGAGGATCCTGAAGCCTTAAATTTTGGAGTCTATATTCAGGTATTATCCTTTAGACTTTTGAGGCACTATCTCAGACCCTCCAACTCTAGGCTATACCTTCTGTCTTAATGGAGTCGTAGGAACCTCTGTGACTCAAACAATTGTATATCTTTGGGACAGTATTCCAACTGTCTATGTGACTTCATACCAGTACGAATATAGTGTATGAAAACACGCACTACATGGTTTCCTAAATTTCCCTTATAGAACACATGTGCATAAAACACAATGTTCCCCCCAAAATTTAGAAATCTACTGCATCTTTTCATATACTGCAGTAGCACACACTACAGATGCTAGTGGGTTAAGATTCAATTCCATACTACTCATATATTAGGCACAAAGACACTACATGGAAGAGAGTGGCTTTTATATCATTTTATAAATGAGACAAACTGAGGAAAGAAAATGTTAAGCAATATTCTCAAAGTCACAATGATTGAGCACTAAAGCCAAGATCTAAACTATATGGTGGTATTCTAGAACCTGGGCTCTTCAACATAATGTTCTACAACATCTACTCAATATCAAATGTTGCACTGTGAAGTACAGAAAGAAGAGACTATATTTGCTGACCTAAGAAAATTGCTAGGCCTTGATATCTGAAAAATATATTCATTTTTTAGGGGTGGCATGTGGCTCATGCCTGTAATTCCACCATTTTGGGAGGCCAAAGCAGGAGGATGACTTGAAGCCAGGAGTTCAAGACCAGCCTAGGAAATAAAGTAAGATCCAGTCTCTATCAAAAAAAAAATTATTTAAAAAATATTTTCTAGTCCTTTGGATATATACCCATGCTGCTATAAAGACACATGCACACGTATGTTTATTGCGGCACTATTCACAATACCAAAGACTTGGAACCAACCCAAATGTCCAACAACGATAGACTGGATTGAGAAAATGTGGCACATATACACCATGGAATACTATGCAGCCATAAAAAATGATGAGTTCATGTCCTTTGTAGGGACATGATGAAACTGGAAATCATCATTCTCGGTAAACAATTGCAAGCACAAAAAAACAAACACCGCATGTTCTCACTCATAGGTGGGAATTGAACAATGAGTACACATGGACACAGGAAAGGGAATATCACACTCCCGGGACTGTTGTGGGGTGGGGGCAGGGGGGAGGGATAGCATTAGGAGATACACCTAATGCTAAATGATGAGTTAATGGGTGCAGCACACCAACATGGCACATGGATACATATGTAACAAACCTGCACACTGTGCACATGTACCCTAAAACTTAAAGTACAATAATAAAAAAAAATATTTTCTTCAGGGCTCAATTTCAGTGTACTACTTTGATATGACCTCACCTCAATACGATCAACTGTTTTTATGATACGTACTTGAGAAAATCAATTCAATCTTTTCAGCATAGGGCAATGACTTTCAGGTCAAGCTCTTTCAAAAATGTGAATTAAATAAAAATTGATCTCAGTATATGAAGTCAAATATCACCACCAGTCATTGGGGAGATACAATGATGATTTCAGTTCTATAAATTTGAGTCAGCCTAAAAGTAGTAGGATTAGGCTTAAAAACTGGGATGAAAGGATGAAAGAATGCCTTTGAGTAAACTTTCCATCCAGTTGAACTTTGTGGATTTGAAATTTACCCATAGATCTAGATGGTTTTTAAAAGGTTCCCAGATATATAAACATCATCTTTGAGTTATATGGTGGGAGATCTGGTTCTGAACTGTTTCACCCTTAAATCCCTGCCTATTGGAGAGTCCGGTGGACAGTTCTCTAAAGAAAATGAGGTTTTAAATGCAACATGGTGGCAATCAGATCTTTCGTCTACTACTTTTCTTTGTGACACAGAAAATCTACTCATTGTTCTTTCTTGGCACTAATAGCAAAACGGGTGGGCTTGCTCTTTGAAGAAGAGTCTTCAAAAACACAGCTTTGGGAAAATGGGGGATTTCTTCAGGCTCCCAGACTGTCAAAAACTTTCAGATTAGCCCTTTCACAGAGACGTCTCAAACATTCTGAAAGTGTACTACTGAAAGGGATATTTTTGACTCAGTCTATTTTGAGAGGGTCTCTTAAACATGCATGGACAAATAAAGGTTTTCTCTTCTTGTTAAAATGTTCAAAAACATAATAGAAGAAATAACATCAAAATATACAACTGTCAAATCTGACAGAGATCCTTTTTAAGGTTTAACATAAACAAACAGGGCTCCTCTTAGCACCTAGGAATAGATTAGAACATGGGAGTCTCTATCATGAAAGGGGTAGTCCAATCACCACATGAACTGGGATGTGATATAATTACCAAGTACTGTGAGCAAAAAGCAAGTCTCTAAAGAGGCAAGTAGAGGGCCTCGACATCGATGAAAATCTCAACAGCTACCTACGTCACACAATGGTTGAAGGAGAAAAGTGAAAATTTGAAAGCACACTGATTGTATTAAAAAGAACACAGAAAAAGCCTATGATCAAATGAAAGAGAACTGAAAACTGAAACCTAGAAGTAAAGACAGATATCAGGAAGAGATACATATTTGGAAACAAAGGGAAAGCAGAACTCTTGCATCAGAAAGTCACAGCTTCAGAAAGAATTGAGAGCAGATTTAAAATGGGGAGGATCAAGTATCTGACCGTAGGGGATGTGTCATAAGGATTACCAATAAACTTGCTCTATTTTTGTTGAAGTACAAGGTTGAAAGGCATCTTACGGGCAACTAGCTCTCAGAAGACACATAGAGGACAAAATTACCTTTAAATAATAGACAGGTATTCCTATTTAAAGTAAACCTCAAGAAAAGAGGGGATGGGACGTAAGCTATACCCAGAGTCAATTCTTGCTATTATGTAAAGAAGGTGCTTTACAGATGAAGCAAGACTTTGACCTTTTACACTGCATGCAAAGATATAACAGGTGGTATGAAAATCCCATCTCCTCAACACATTTCTCATTTCAGATGCTAAATCTTGAAAGACATTTCTCCCCAGCCACCTAAAGTCACACAACAACAACAATAACAATAACAACAACAGCAACAGCAACAGCAGCAGCAGCAGCAGCAGCAGCAGCATACATTTTTTCCCTCATTTGGTGTGCCAGTCCTCAAGAGTAAAATGGCAGCTTTTAACAAACACTTCTAAGGTGACAGAACACGAAGCAAAAAGGAAGACAGTGTAAGCAATTAAAACTTCAGAGGACATCCACATAAAAAGATGAAACAGGGCCAAGTCTCTGAGGTCACAGCCCACAGCTGGAAAACAGTGCCAGAGGACATGTAATGACCAGAAGGAATCCAGAGTTCACATCAACAGTGCATGGCTAAGATCTCTGCTCAACACAGTGTCTCAGAAAAAGCACTAAGCCCAAGTGCACCCACACTGCAGCTGGATGCAACCTCATTCTTAAGGAATGCCAAGACAGAAACAAGGCTTAAGAAAGATATAGACCAATGCAACGGAACAGAGCCCTCAGAAATAATACCACACATCTTTGACAAATCTGACAAAAACGAGAAATGGGGAAAGGATTCCCTATTTAATAAATGGTGGTGGGAAAACGGGCTAGCCATATGTAGAAAGCTGAAACTGCATCTATTCCTTACACTTTATACAAAAATTAATTCAAGATGGATTGAAGACTTAAATGTTAGACCTAAAACCATAAAAATCCTAGAAGAAAACCTAGGCAATACCATTCAGGACATAGGCATGGGCAAGGACTTCATGTCTAAAACACCAAAAGCAATGGCAACAAAAGCCAAAATTGACAAATGGGATCTAATTAAACTAAAGAGCTTCTGCACAGCAAAAGAAACTACCATCACAGTGAACAGGCAACCTACAGAATGAGAGAAAATTTTTGCAATCTACTCATCTGACAAAGGGCTAATATCCAGAATCTACAAAGAACTCCAACAAATTTACAAGAAAAAAACAATCCCATTAACAAATTGGGCAAAGGATATGAACAGACACTTCTGAAAAGATGACATTTATGCAGCCAACAGACACATGAAAAAATGCTCATCATCACTGGTCATCAGAGAAATGCAAATCAAAACCACAATGAGATACCATCTCACACCAGTTAGAATGGCCATCATTAAAAAGTCAGGAAACAACAGGTGCTGGAGAGGATGTGGAGAAATAGGAACACTTTTACACTGTCAGTGGAACTGTAAACAAGTTCAACCATTGTGGAACTATTGTGTATTCCACATTGTGGAAGACTGTGGCGATTCCTCAAGGATCTGGAACTAGAAATACCATTTGACCCAGCCATCCCATTACTGGGTATATACCCAAGGGATTATACATCATGCTGCTGTAAAGACACATGCACACGTATGTTTATTGCGGCACTATTCACAATAGCGAAGACTTGGAACCAACCCAAATGTCCAACAAGGATAGACTGGATTAAGAAAATGTGGCACATATACACCATGGAATACTATGCAGCCATAAAAAATGATGAGTTCATGTCCTTTGTAGGGACATGGATGAAGCTGGAAACCATCATTCTCAGGAAACTATCGCAAGGACAAAAAAATCAAACACTGCATGTTCTCACTCATAGGTGGGAATTGAACAATGAGAACACATGGACACAGGAAAAGGAACATCACACACCAGGGCTTGTTGTGGGGTGGGGGCAGGGGGGAGGAATAGTATTAGGAGATATACCTAATGTAAACAACAAGTTAATGGGTGCAGCACACCAACATGGCACATGTATACATATGAAACAAACCTGCACATTGCGCACATGTACCCTAGAATTTAAAGTATAATAATAATAAAAAAGAATCAATCTGTGTTCTACGTTTTCTGAGAAAGTATCCAAAGTCCAGAGAGGTTAATGTCACATGTCTGAATTCATAAAGAAAGTCAACAATGAAAACAAGATTCAAATCTAGAGATTTGGGCAGTGATTAAGTGAACCAATGATCAAGGATGGTACTCATTTCATATGCTGCTCTGTCAGCTGCTCCAGTAAACTTGTAAGGCTATGAGTTCTACAGTGTTTTTCAGTAAAATATAATCTCCTTTCCCACCCTGCCTCCCAAGCACGGATATATGCCTATTTATGCAAATATTAAACAAAAAAACTTTAGGGAAGATATGACCTTTTTCTATCAAAATACAATATTACTGTATGACAGAAAAGAGTATGAAGACTGCTATAGTTACTTTTTTAAGAATGTAAGCAACTCTTGTTTTTAAATGAATATTTACAATAGTTTTCACTAACAGTTGGTAAATTAAGCTTTTTGAGAGTAGAATATATTTGTTTTTGGTTTCCTTTTCTTCCAGTTACATACGTGCAAAGCAGGAAGTTTTAAAAGTGGTTGCTTTCATAGAACTATATTGCCTTCGTTAGTCAACTTCTACTTACAATTTTGATTTTCAAAAATACAGAGTCTATGGATGGCTCCTATTTTAATTTTTTGTTCCTAGTAGAAACATTTTGGTCGAAAGAAAGAATTCTCCCTTTAACCTGTCATAAGTTAGATGGATGTGGTGGTGCATACCTGTTGTCCCAGCTACTTAGGAGGCTGAGGGAGGAGGACCACCTGAGCCCAGGGAGGTCAAGGCTGTAGTGAGCCATGATTGCACCACTGCACTCCAGTCCAGGGTGACAGGGTGAGATGCTGCCTCTTAAAAAAACAAAAAACAAATCCCCAATCCTGCCATAAGACCTAGGAGAAATTACCTCACAAAATAGAGAAATACTAGTCGATTTTACCTTTTTGAACTTTAAACATATAATCTTCCAATAAGCAGGAGATATATTATAAGTACATATATTTAACAAAATCAGCCACAAGAATACAGGTTGAGGGAACTCAAGACATGAAAAGTCCAGTGTGAGTTAAGAAGTCAATTACTCTCAAAACATGGCTTTTGTTACATTTCAAAAACAGGCAACACAACAGTTTCTCATTCCCTAGCACTGTAATGCTGGCTCCGTTGTAATTCTAAAATTTGTGTAAGGTTGAAATTTCCTCTTACAAGATCAAGTGTCAGAGCGAACACTGCCACAGGTTATTTCTGCTGGATGTCAGAGACATCACATAAGTTCTTATTATGAATATTAAGACAGATTTTGACTTGAGTTTGAATTTGTTAAATTGCATGCATTAGCCTCTCAAGGGCATTCATCACCATTAATATGGGGGAGATAATTCCACTCATCAAATGGAATCTTTACTTCTAAAGACAATATAAAGCAGGGGAAAAGGTCAGAAATCTCGTTAAGAGAGTCAGGAAAGAGTCACTACTTTCTGTTTAATGGAATAAGGCGGTCAATGGCTGAAAGAGTAAATGGACATCCAATGGCAGCCATTATACTACTCTCCCATTTGCAGCCGAGAATTGTGAAAAGAGAACAACATTATTTAGGTCATGTAGTTATTAAATGTTAACAAGCAAGGGGTAACAGCATGGATCCCTAAAGACTCACTGCCTCCCAGGTTGAAGGCATGGAGAGACAATGGAGATGGAGAAGGTCCCTCATTTGTTCCTCCAAACTTCTCTTTGACTAGACTGCTAATTATAGAGTCCTGGCTATCCCTGAGGAAAACTAAGCAAAAATGTATCTCCCCTTACCCAGGCCTACCCACCCAAGCTCCTTCCCTTCCCTTGATTTTTTTGGTTCCAAGTGGCCCGTGATGAAGGGAAAACACCCAGAAGGCAACACCTTGTCTCCTTTACTGGTTAACAGAGGAGGATGAGGTAGAATCTCAAGATGTGCCATTGTTTTCCAGTTGACAAGTGAAAATACTTACAAATGACAGTGTGCAGTTTAATGTCATCAAACATATTTACTCTTTTTTAGGAGGTTCTTTCCCCAGGCTTAGCATTCATTTTTGGATGTCTCTAGTCACTTCTGTTAGTAGAGATAGTACACTTCCACATGAGTCATCTATGAAGATGGCACAATTCTTTTAAATGCCAAATTAACACAACTGAATAAACAAGGTAAGAGACTGGGAAAACTTCAACACATAGTGAAAAACAACTGAAACTATAACAGTGGTTTATGTCCTCTTTTAACTGAAATTTAAAGAGAATTATTTCCAAATTATTTCAGACAATAAAGCTTGGAGTAACTTCTTGGCTGAATGACATGTTTTAGATCACGGGAGTCACACTTTTAAGAATATTTTCTCAAGGTAAAAAAAAAATCTAGCTAAATAAATGTTCTCTAAATAATAAAAGGAAAATGCAAATAGCACCTAAAAGACAATGCTAACATACGACATCTAAATTATGAGAAAATTAGAGGCCAATTCCCAACCAATGTGGTTTTAAGAAGAAAATAGAGGCCGCGCATCATGGCTTACGCCTGTAATCCCAGCACTTTGGGAGGCCGAGGCAGGCAGATCACGAGGTCAGGAGATCGAGACCACCCTGGCCAACATGGTGAAACCCCCATCTTTACTAAAAATACAAAAATTAGCTGGGCATGGTGGTGCACATCTGTAATCCCAGCTACTTGGGAGGCTGAGGCACGAGAATCTCTTGAACCCAGGAGGTGGAGGTTGCAGTGGGCCGAGATTGTGCCACTGCGCTCCAGCCTGGGTGAGAGAGTGAGACTCAGTCACAAAGAAAAAAAGAAAAAAAAGAGGAGGAGGAAGAAGAAGAAAATAGAGTATATTAGCGAAATAAAGAGGTACACTGACAATGTATTATATTTGTCAAGCAGTGACAGAGCCAGATTTTATTTATTTTGGCTGAATTCCAAGTAATGCATATCAAGATGAAAATGCTGGAGAGGCAACCTAGAAAGAGAAGCTCCTACTGCTCTCAAATCAGTGGATTTAATACAAGACTTCTGAAAATCTATACTAGTAACAGCAGAAGATAATGATTCCACTGCCAGGGAGGAAGTGTGATGATATAGCCCAAGCACCACATGAAGGAAATCTAAAAAGCACAGCATTTTCACTGTTTTCTTTTCATTGATGAAAATATATCAACTGCAAGGAGCTCATCTACTGCACTAGGGCCAGGAAAATAGAAGCCTAACTGGAATCAAACCAGCAGCTGTTAAAGGATTAGGATTTCAAGATATTCTGGTATTATCTACTGTCAGTGATGTCATCATCTTGGTCAACATAATCCTCCCCCTCTTTCTTCTCCTTCTCCTCCTCCTCATCATCATATGGTGGTCACCATTACCAAGTTACTCAAACAAGACTAAAGACAATCAAGGCAGCTAAACACAGTATGAATAATTTAGCCTATGCAAAGACCAACTTATCTGTGCAAAAAGGCATATCCCTTAAAACCAACAATGTCTCCTCTCATGTTGATTTCCTGACAGACAGGCTATGTCATTGTATTGGCTCTGTTGTTTGTATATAGTAAGTAATACATGTATTACAAATCATAATATATATTATACATTTTCTACTCCATACAAATATCAAAGTCAATAAATATTATCCAGCAATGCCATGACTGGGTGTATATCTGAAGGAAAGTAAATCAGTATTATAAAGAGATGTCTGCACTGCCATATTTATTGCAGCACTATTCACAATAGCCAACGTATGGAATCAATGTAAGTATCCATCAACAGATGAATGGATGAAGAAAATAAGTATATATACATAATGGAATACTATTCAGCCATAAAAAATAATAATATCCTCTCATGTGGGGCAACATGGATGACTCCAGAGGACTTCATGTTAAGTCAAATAAGCCAGGCACAGAATGATAAATATTGCATATTCTCACTCCTATGTAGAAGCTAAAAAAAGTTGATCTCCTAGAAGTAGAGAGTACAGTAGTGGCTTTTAGAGGCTGGGAAGAGTGGGGAGAGCAAAGATAGGGAGAAATTCATTAAAGGATACAAAATTCTAGGTAGACAGGAGAAAACAGTTGTACCATTCTATAGCACTGTAGGACTACCATAGCTAACAATAATTTATTATGTATTTTCAGAAAGCTAGAAGAGAGGATTTTGAATGTTCTCAACACAAAGAAATGATGAAAGCTGAGGTGACAGGATATGCTCATTAACCTAACTTGATCACTATATATTGGATGCATTGAAACAATACTATGTACTTCATAAATATGTATGTCTCAGTGAAAAAAATCAAGAAATAGCTTATCATACTAAAAGTGGAAACAAATTATTATATTGTAGGCTAATGATGGAGTATTAAGAGGTTTTTAAAGGTTAATATTGAAAAAAACCTTGGTTCATATTCTTCGAGAGAAGTGAAAAAATTTGTCTCAGTAATACACTTACAGGGCTTTAGCTACCACCTATAATCTCAATAATGCACTATACTATCTACCTCCTAAAAGTGCTTTTAAAAAAGTATGTTTAATGAAATGGGTCAGTAAAGTAGTACAATCTCAGACAAATCAGTTTTGATTTCACCTCAGATTGAATTATTTTAATGTCATAGCATGGTTTTCCTAATATCAGTGCTATTTTAGCATCTAGTTGTTTTAATGGGAATGATTTGATCTCTGGTGTCTAACTGTGTTCATTTTATGGGCCAGTGCATTGAGTGATCATCAGTGTAGCATAACATGGTTGATATTCCTATTTTCTCCATATATTAGATAATACACAATCAAAATCCAATCCCAATAAAATAGAAATAACAATTTCAAATGTAAAATAATAAAATTTTAGAGGTTTCCTTTCTGAGATACGACAAAGAATCAAGACTACAACATCCACGGTGAAAGGAGGCAGTCCAATCAACATATGAGCTTGGATTTGATATATTAATAATTACTCAGTACTGTGAACAAGACACAACCAATTCAGCGACAAGAGGAGGCCTTGATGTCAATAAAAATCTGAACACCTACTTACCTCACCCCACAGCTAAGAGTGAAAAGTGAAAACTTGAAAGTACATTGATTGTTTTAGAAAGAACACAGAAAAAAGTCTATGATCAAATGAAAGAGCATTGAAAACTGAAACCTAGAAATGAAGGGAGACATCAGGAAGGGACATATATCTGAAAACAAAAGGAAAGCAGAACTCTTGCTTTAGAAAGAATTGAGGGCAGATTTAAAAAGGGGAGGATCAAGTACCCAACTGTGGGGGATGTGTCATAAGGACTACCAATACACTTGCTCTATTTTTGTTGAAGAGCAAGGCTGAAAGACATTTACAGGCAACTGGCTCTCAGAAGACTCATGGAGGACAAAATTATATTTAAATAATAGACAGGTATTTCTATTTAAAGTAACCCTCAGGAAAAGAGGGGATGGGACATAAGCTATGCCCAGAGTCAATTCTCGCTATTATGTAAAGAAGGTGCTTTACAGATGATGCAAGGCTTTGACCTTTTACACTGCATGCAAAGATATAACAGGTGGTATGAAAATCCCATCTCCTCAACACATTTCTCATTTCAGATGCTAAATCTTGAAAGACATTTCTCCCCAGCCACCTAAACTCACACAACAGCAACAGCAACAGCAACAGCAACAGCAGCAGCAACAGCAACAGCAACAGCAGCAGCAGCAGCAGCAGCAGCAGCAGCATACATTTTTCCCTCATTTGGTGTGCCAGCTCTCAAGAGTAAAATGGCAGCTTTTAACAAACACTTCTAAGGTGACAGAACAGGGAGCAAAAAGGAAGACAGTGTAAGCAATTAAAACTTCAGAGGACATCCACATAAAAAGATGAAACAGGGCCAAGTCTCTGAGGTCACAGCCCACAGCTGGAAAACAGTGCCAGAGGACATGTAATGACCAGAAGAAATCCAGAGTTCACATCAACAGTGCATGGCTAAGATCTCTGCTCAACACAGTGTCTCAGAAAAAGCACCAAGCCCAAGCGCACCCACACGGCAGCTGGATGCAACCCCATTCTTAAGGAATGCCAGGACAGGAACAAGGCTTAAGAAGAATCAATTCTGTCTTCTACGTTTTCTGAGAAAGTAGCCAAAGTCCAGAGAGGTTAATGTCACGTGTCTCAGTTCATAAAGAAAGTCAACAATGAAAACAAGATTCAGATCTAGAGATTTGGGCAGTGACTACGCAAACCAATTATCAAGGATGGTTCTCACTGCACATATGCTGCTCTGTTAGCGGCTCCAGTAAACTTGTAAGACTATGATTCCCACAATTTTTTTCAGTAAAATATAATCTCCTTTCCCACCCTGCCTCCCAAGCATGGATATATGCCTATTTATGCAAATATTAAGTTAAAAAAACCTCAGAGAAGATATTTTTATATCAAAATATTAGTGGTGTATTTCATGAATATAAGAGAAAGAATGTACAGTGTGCAATAGTCACCATTTTGAAAAAAGTACATGATTGGTTTACATGTAATAGTTACTCTAAATCCCATATGTATTTTGGTAAATCAAGTTTTTTTTAGACTGGAATAAATTTATTCTTGGATTATTTTATCCTAGTTACTATGTAAGTTTTCACTTTTTTTTTGCTTTTATACAACTATATTTCCTTCATTCATAAACTTCAACTTTGACAACTTTGATTTTTAACAATTACAGATACTAGGAATGGCTATCATTTTGGTATTTGTTTTCCAAGCAGGAGAATTTTAGTCATAGGGAAGAATTTGTCCTTTAGATTTGCCATTAAATGTAGGTGAAACTACCTGATACACTGCAGAAATACCAGCTTCTTTTCCTTAACTTTAATAACTCTAACAACTTCTAAAACAGAGTATTCTCGGTTTTTACTAAGAATAAATCTAGACAGAGAAATGAGAAGGTGGAGAGAAAAAAGATTGTGGGGCGCATGAAGGGCCTGGGAGCTGAGTCATGGGGAGAACCATAGTGCCAGGGATGGGTAAAATGTGTTAGCAGGGTAGGCGGGATTATAAATAGAAACTCACTAAATGTACAGTATATACTGCACAGTCACACTACCTTTTTGATTATGTTTTTTCTTGTGCTGGCCCTGATTCAGTCTTAACTGATGTACTGTAAGATGTGTGATAAGAAACCTACCTTGTTAAGATCTTGATTTTAGTAGTAATGGGGGTGGAGGTATAATGCGAATTTGTTTCCCTGTGACAATGTAAGCATGTGTTTGTGCATGTGTGCGCTAGCACATGTGTATATATAAAATGTTTCATTATACTAAAAAGCGAACTGAATAATATTTAATCAACCATTTCCTTCAGTACTCAGTTTATCTGCAATATTCACCTCTACATATACATTTTAAATATTCTTAGAAAGCCAGAATTTGATGCTGATTGTGTTCCAGATAATATATTTGCTAGTAATAATACTTACTAAATGGAAAATCTTGGCATCTGTAAAGTTCAAATGAAAGAAAACTGTAGTGACTAGATTCTGCAGAAACGTAAACTACTGTATTTTTACACCTTGTGTTCAGCATTGAAGTAACATACACATGAAGGTATGCCAATAACCTATATTTTAAGTAAAATACTTGCTTGTTTGATTTTGGAGCACATTAAATGCAGCTTACATCTATGCCTTTCACAGATATATATGAACTTTAAAATATTTTCAACTGACTGAAATTTACCGACAATATAAACAATATCCTGTCAGTTGTTATGTTCACACTACCTTTTATGATTCAGGTCAAGAAAGACAAATTTTGCAGAAATATATTAATATCTTTATTTTTTCTCAGAGCACTAACATTTTTATATCCTTTTTCTAGCCTATTTTCAATTGGAAAAAGAAAAGGCAGTCCCCATAGAATACTTGCAAAACATCAAACACACAGCAGTGGTAATCAAATGCAATCCAAACAGCCTTCCACAGTGCATACTGCATGAACATCATCGCTATCTCCAGCGCATTAAATGAGCCTCCCCTCTAATAGGTGTTCTCATCCAGGTCGTCATATTCAGTGACACACAGTGATGATCTAATTCCAACTTGGATATGCTCTAAATTTTATTATCTTAATTGACACTTTCAGGGATGAGAAAATACAAGCTCAAAACCTTACTGCATCTTCAAACTTTGGATTTTAGAGACTGGTTGAGAGTTTCCCTACAGTGTTCTATCTTGCCATTCAAACATGTTAAGCCTCCAAAAGGCTGAGCTGGTATTCCATTAAACTTTCTTTCCCTATTGTGTTAACTAAACAATTATTCTTCTTATTCCAGTTGCATTTATCATGGTCTTAATAAGCAGAAATGACATATTCTTTTTTTGCATAACAGAATTTAACTTCCTGCCTAGTATTCATATCCTTAATTCATGGACAGTGTGCCACCATTGAAGACAGAGAAGATGGACAAAAAGTGTTGGGAACATTTATTTTATAGAGACTAAAAAATAGGAGGGATAGTTCCTTTGTTTAAATGAGTGAAACTCTTCATTGAGAAGCATTGTCTTTTATAGCCATTTCTATATTCTCTTTAAATACAACCACTGTATTTCAGTGTTGCTAAAATTTAAACATATTGGTTAAAATCTTTGGCTGTGACTCATCAATTCCACTTCTAGGTATATGTCCACACAAAAACGATTCCAGATTATTCATAGGGTCACTATTCACCACAGTCAAAATGTTTAGACAACCTAAATGTCCATCAACTAAAGAATGGATAAATAAAATGTAGTATATCTAATATGATAAAATATTATTTGGCCATAAAAAGGAATGAAGTACTGATGCACATGACAATATGGCTAAACTTTGAAAATAGGATGCCAAGCAAGATAAGCCAGTCACAAGAGATCACATATTGTATGATTCCATTTATATAAAACATCCAGATGAAGCACAGAGAAAGAAAGTAGATTAATGTTGGTCTAGGGAGGGATTGAGGAGAAATGGGAAGTGACTGTGAACAGGTGGGGTTTCATTTTGGGATGACAAATATATTCTAAGATTGATAATGCTGATGGTTATACAATTCTGTGAATACACAAAAAACACTGAATTGTACAGTTTAAATGTGTTAGTTTTATGATATAAGAATTATACCATAATTATTCCACTCAAAAAAGCTGTTTAGAAAAAGATTTGGTTGAGAAGTTCCCTTAAGGTTTTCCAATATTTTCAACAATACATACACAATGGGGTTTACAATAGAAATTTCAAAGGATGGGGAATTTTTTGTGTGTGTATTTACAAAACAAGGGTTATTTTGATGAAAATTGAAAAAGTGAGTCATTCATTTTGATTTCTAAGCACCCAGATGACTACCCGTTACGTGAGGATTCTGGGTAAATAAAGCTAAGGAGACCTCTCCTGGTCATGATATTTGCACATTTCAGAGAGAATCTGCAGTGTTGTTTACTCTCTGTTGCCTTCCTGATCTGAAAACCTCTTCATACTGACTCTGGACTTTATTACAGAGGGTAACCTTTTTCAAGTTCAAAGGCAAGGTCATGTCCCTTCAGCTCAAATCCAGACTTGAGGCATACATCTTTCAGAAAAGATCCTTCCACACTTGCATCACCAAAGAGTCTGACACATGTCACAATAAAGCAACTTTCATTAAGTTACAGCATTGAATGTACCTTCACTTGATGGATTCTGAAAAACTGTTCCATCTTTCCCCATTCCCATGACAGCTGTCATCATGTCACAAATAGAGAAAAGTTTTTTTTTTTTTTTTTTTAAGGCCTCTTGCTTTCCTGAGAGTTGTCACCACTAGGAGCAACATAATGTGCAATGTTACTAAGGGGAAATCAACAGTGTACAGGAAACTAGAGAATGCATATGTTAGAAAAGCCCACAGTTCACTTTCATAAGCCACAGGGTGAAAAATAAACAAACAAGAGTATCTTTCATAATACTCCAGAATATTCCATACAGAGCAGGTCTGTTTTGTCTCCAGTACATACCTCAATTCCTAGACTCTGGAGATAGCATCTATTCTAGCCATGACATTCACAGTCTTTTACTTCACATATCTTTAAATAACTATCCACAGGACTCAGATGTCAGGCAAAGATGTACCAGATCAACTTAGGACAGAAAGCAAAGATTTAAGGCATAAAACAGTGTAATACAAAATGAGATGCAAACTTTTCACTTGACAGGTGGACAGAGCCATCAATCTAGTACAGTTTATTTTCTGATTTCAAATAACAATACAGTGAGACAAAGATGAAAGAAAAATACACTCAAGGAAGAATTCCTCAGTTGGGAAATCTCATGTGGGCTGAACATGGAATTCCAGATGGTCTTTATCCTTATTACTCAAGTGCTAACCGTGGACCACCAAGACTGACATCATATGGGAGCTAATTAAAAATTTAGAGTCTCAAGTCCCAACCAGTCCAACTGAATCAGAATCTGCATTTCCACACACTAATGTTTAAGAAGCACCATCCAAACTATTTTTCTACTATTATCACTACCTAAATGTTTGCACTCTTTGGTCATTGAAATAGTACATTTCTTATTATTAATTGCCAGTAAGTCAAATTAACATGAGAAAAAATATGTAATACAAGATAACAATACCGTATTGGAAAGTTAATTATAATCCAATGTTCAAAATATCAGATTTCTCATGTGAGAGCTATGCTAAAGCCTTGATATTGATGTCAGGCTAAGAGATACTGTAAATCAATAGATATTTAAGACTGCATCGTTTGTTAGATTCTCTGTGGAAAATGCAACCACCTTGTTAATACTGAGTACAGAGCTTCAGCTTTAAAATACTACATCAATTTGAAGCATGTTGCAACTTTACATAAAAAGGCATGTTTCTAGACTATGGAAGTAAAGCATATTGTACGGGTAGTAATGTAATATCTTTCATATTAATTATTCAAACACACACACACACACACACACACACAGCTTAGGCAGGCCACATGCCGTAAAATCTAATGATGTTGGTAGAGGATTTGCCCGCCTGATAATGGATAAATAAACCCCTGAGTGCTCTGTGTTTAATTAAAAAGCAGAGTTAGAAGGTTATTGAGCCTGCAGGCTCCAAACAGTAATGATCATTCCTCTCATCTTTTTTTAGGATCATACGGGATCAGGACCACTTTACCAAAGCTTAGAGCCAACTCTCTTTAGTGATAAGCATGACTACTTTTGAGCCTCTGATGATGTCAGATGCCGCCACAAATCACTCCACAGTATTCAGCCCTCTGATAGCAGAAAAAAAGACAAAGCTGTCATCTACTCTGTAAATCCCTCCAGCTGGCTACTTCAAAACTTAGGTAAGCTTCTGAGTTACCAAAGGGAAGTCCGAAGGGAGAGAAAAGTCAATAGACTTGGGGGAAAGAAATTACAAAGTAGATAGGCACTATACATTTTAGTACCAATTTTCTTTTTACACGTTGAAATGAAAATAGTGCACTAAGAGCTCCTTTGCATTGAGTTGCAATAATATTTATTTCTAAATTATTATCTTTAATAGTAACAGCACTTTGCAGTTGTAAAACTTGTTCAAAAACGCTCAAAATGCTTCCTCACATATTCATTCGACTCTACTTAAGACTATGTCCTAGGGAGGAATGGCTGTACCCTTCTTCTAGAAGTTATAAATAGATTTCAAAATAGTCAGTTTGGTCAACTCCACCATTTAAGTCAGGCAGAAACAAAAACACCTGAGAAATGAGTGACTTATTGCGGGGGTGGGGGAGTCCACCCTTGTTCACAGAAACAAAATGAAGCAGAGGCCTGCTTCAGTAGCTGGATGGCCTGATTACAAAATCCTATCTTCAAACAAATAAGAGTTTGCCTCAATTACTCAGCTATTCTAGGCCCACATAATTTTGAGTTCACAAAAATATCTGAAAAACTTTTGTTCATCCACTTCATATGGCCTATATGAGATCAACTTAAATACCACAGAAGTACATTCAGCTGGGGAAAACAGCCAACAGAGCAAGAAGTAGTAATGAAAATAGGGACAAGACACCTCAGATCCAAACGGTGGCCTGGAGGACACTGCCTTTCCTTTTTGTCACAGATATATACCCTACTAGAATGCACGTACTTTCATAAGGGTAGTAATTTTTTTTGTTTGTTCATATCGTTCATTTTCTATCTCTGAACTCTAGAAAAACAGTATGAGGTAAATGGCAGGAATTTAATTAATAATAATTTAAATGAATTAATAAATACAGGCCAGTGGTCCTGAAGATGGGCCCACCTGGTGACTCTGTCAGCTGCACAGGTACACAAGAAAAATGACTGAGCTTAAACAGCCCAGCACTGTGTTCTCTGTTCCTTTATCAGATAGAATGTCCAAAATGTCTACTGGAAAATTAAATAGAATTTAGGCTCTATCTTGTGGTTTAAAAAAAGTGTAAATTAGACCATTTTTCTATCCCTCTCATCTGCAGATTTCCTCTATTTGCCCAATTAATCAGTGAGTATCAAAAGTTTTTTTAAAAAAAGGAAAAAAGGGCTGGGTGTGGTGACTCATGCCTATAATCTTAGCATTTTGGGAGGCAGAGGCAGGTGGATCACCAGAGGTCAGGAGTTCAAGCCAGCCTGGCCAACATTGTGAAACTCCATTTCTACTAAAAATATAAAAATTAGCAGTGTTTGGTAGCAGGTGCTTATAATCCCAGCTACTCAGGAGGCTGAGGCACAAGACTCACTTGAGCCCAGGTGGTGGAGGTTGCAGTGAACCAAGATCGCGCCACTGCACTCCAGCCTGGGCTAAGGAGTGAAACTCCATCCCCCCAAACAAAAAAAAAAAAAAAAAAAAAAAAAAAAAGGAAGCAATCACCAACCTATCTTTTTCTATGGTAATGGTAATGTAAATCATGACTGGCAACTTTAGCGCCTCAGTAGAAATAAAAATATTAAATATGTTAGTAAAATCAGTAACTACAATATAGTCTATTGACCTGAATTACTTAGGCATAGCAAAATATATTTATTGAATTCTGTGTCATTAACTTCAGACTCATACCTATAATATGATTTCTTAAATCTGATCCTTATAAACTGACAATGAATGAAACATATTAGGGTCTAAAAAATGCCTTGCAGGAATCCTTACATGCTTTACCTCATTCTCTTAGGTTCCTCTCTAAAAGTACACAGGATGGATTGTTGACACATGTTCCCTCTCTTAGGTAGAGTATATGCCACTTCATGTTGTGAACCCGCATATTTTTTCCCCAACCAATGAGAGATCCCTCAAATAACTTACATAGAAGTTGAAAACTGGATGTTATGAATTCGATAGATGTGTTTAGCTTTCACACATTTTAAAACTAAACAGCAATATTTAAAATTTGTGAGATACGGCAACACTGGCCCCACAATCCAACATGGCCACAACACTTAGGAGGAACACTGATCCACCATTCTTTAGAGACCCTGTGGACTCCCTGTTGTCTGACAACTGGTCCACCTCACTCTTTGCGTGTTCAGCCTGGTTTCTGCAGGTCTTTGGTTCTGGGTTATCTGGCTCCCAATAGAGTTCTAGCTTCATGGTACAGAATCTGAAAAGAAATGCAAGAATGACTCTCTTGCCAGGGAAGGGCACCCATATGGGGCTCTGGAAATCCTATATTCCATCCCTAGACAGACTACAAGAAGGCCATTCTTTCTTGGGTAAGCCTCTGGACCTACTGGTAGAGGAACAGACAAGACAATCTGTAGATCATGTCCAGGCCTAAAATTCCATAATTGAATGTCACCATTTTCCTTGTTGGCTAGGGTGTCACATCCTTAGACACACAGGTAATAACTTATGGCAAGGCCACTAGGGAGGGATGGCAGAAGAGGCCTTATTAGAATATGCCACTCTGGCAAAAGGATTATTTTGAGCTAAAGACACTTGAAACACAGTTGGTACAAGGAGGGCAAGCTGATCTTCCCTTTTCATTGTCAAATCAGGAGATAAAACTCCTATGTGAAAGATGTCTTCCCTCAACAAGGATAAAAGAAACATTCTTATCACCAGAGACAGGGAGTCAAAACCAAGGGAATTCCGCACAAACAGATCTTGTTAAAATAACTCTTATTTTTCTTTAGTTGCCCCATTTATTTTAGTTATTTTCCCACAATTGCCTCTCTTTGTTCAATTTAATATAGAAGCACTTAGGTTTTGCCACTTCTTTGGGTCTTCATTTTCCTGTGGGGGCTCCCATGTAGATGTGAAAAATCTGTATGCTTTTCTCCTATTAGTCTGTTTTGTGTAGATTTAAGTCTCAGGCCCACAGGCAAAGTTTTACCTTCCCTATACTTCCACATCATCATCACAAGTTCTGTTACATTCAAGAATCACTCCCAAAATTGCTTATAAAACTTTTAAGTTTATCCATTTAGCCATGGGCTAAACAATTCTATCTGTAAAACTGTATGTTTTATTTACTAGTTATGTATTTTTTATTTTTAACATATCTATTAAAAATTTCTATCTGAGTACTCTGAGATTATCAAATGTTCTACCAGAGGTATTTATTTCACACTTTGAGAAAACTCTGTGATGCTCAAAGTTCACCAAAACAGATACATTAGAGGAACTGTCAGAGCCTTAACCAGACTTTCAGACATGTTCCTAATTTTCTAGATTATTTTGCGACTGAAGACTGTCAGGTACAACATCAAGAATGTTTCTCAAGTGAAATAGTTCAGTCTATCACTTTACACGAACATTCTGAGTATTATTCATGTATTATGAAAATGATTTGGAAAAAAATCCTATTATAACCAATGTATCACTTAGTCACAGCCTTTGATGAACATTAAGTTTGCAAAGATCTTAGCTTAGATGCGTGCATGTGCGTGTGTGCACACACACACATTAACCTAAGAAACTGTTTTCCTCCTAATAATTTAGTTAAGAAAGTTTAAAACTAAAGCCATTTTTAAAGCTTTCACATCTCTTAAACGTACTCACATGCCACAAAATGTACTTTCAACAAGAAATATAACACTACAAGAGAGGTTAACAACAGCAATCAACTGAATACCCTTGTGGATTCCTGCAGGGAGAGGTAGGGGAGGGGGACTCTAGGGAAGGATTGTGTCAGTCTAAATCTGTTGCTATTCTTCTCTCTAAGCACAAAGCCAGACAGCTGGATGGGAGTACGAGTCACATACCTTAAATTACCAGATTCATACTTAACACACACATCATAAAGATGCCAGAGACCATGTTTGAACACACGATTTGTTCTCTTCTGAGAGATGGTGGTTGTTTTCACCCCTGGAGTCAAGCATTATGCCTGTGTGTGAGCAGCTTTACCCATCTGAAAGGCACACACATAAACAATGAATTCTAACCAGTGAGGAGGCAAAGTTGTTGCAAATGACTGTGTTTAATTAGTGGAATGACTCATGGAGTCCATGTCCAGCAGACAAGGTTATTTATCTAAATGCTTGGAAGACCTAAACATATCACTCTGGACAAAGTGCTTGGTAAAGGAAAAGTGACGTGAAATAATTTCAAGAAGTCATTCAGTATTGCACGGCATTACACCTTACGATAAGAACTTATTTACTCTCTGAAAGGTTGAAGTGATTTAATAAAATCAACCTCCTCAAACTCAGTCTTCTCACACCATCTCCTAGGACTATTTGGGATAATACAGATCACTGGAGGGAGGAGTGGTGGATCAGAAACACAGACATTGGTAGAAGGATCAAGGTAATTTACTGGCAGCCTGTAAAAACTGCTATATAGTTTCCATAAATACATATTTATCAATATCTACTGAACTAGATGGAATATCCCCATTAACTACTCCAGAAACACTCACTGAAATAAGACAGACTGACTAAGGTGCCACAATACCCACTTCATTTAAGATAATTACATTTTTAAAGTGTGGCAGCCAGTACAGTCAAATCCAACAGTGCTCCTTTTTCTCAGTATCTCTTCACTGATCCAAATGTCTTAATTATTTCACAGTAACTTGGCAATACCTATGCCAAATATTTTTGAATTAGTCCCAATGTCCTTACACTTGATATATTTCACTCACTCACAATTTTCCTTTGCAGAATGAAACCACATCTCTTCCAACCACAATACTGTCATTCCTCTATTTCCTTATTTACATTTTTTTTCTTTTTTTTTTGTTATTGCTTGCTTGCAGGGCACTCAAATTTCTATCCACTGATAGAGGGTTTCCTTCTGGCAAGCATTAGATCTGTTTCCTTTCGTCCCCTGTGCCAAATGCCTGGCATAGTCAGCTTCTCTAAATTCTGTCATATCTTCAGAATGTATAGCCCTGCATTCTATATCTCAACATAAGAAACACTTTATTCCTTTGCAGCTCCTTCTGACGTGTTCCTCTCAATTTTAAATCACCCCATTCTTCCCTTAAAACAGAGAAATTTCATGCGAAAATGCAGAATGACTTCCCTTGTAACTTTGGAATAGAGGTGAAGACATGAAGCCATGTACAAGCCCTGGAGTGATGTCTATGTCCAATTTACTTTACCTTTTTAACTATACAATCAAACAGCCTGATAAGCCGTTGGAGCGATTAACTAAGTAATATTGAATTGAACATCTCAGATCAACAGAGGTACTAGATTAAAACCAAAAGCAATGTCCCTGAAGATGCTTGGTAACTTTATAATCAAGGATTTGAGAGCCACAAATTATCAAATATTATCTGTCAGTATTATATAGTTTGCATTGAAATAGTTCCTAAGTACAAAATCATTTTGGTCATGGATGGATGCACGACGATAAAACAAATTATTTCACATTACGGATTCTACTTACAACAAGCCTGCTGCCTAAAAAGCCAGGATATCTACTCAGTTTTATGAGATTTGGAAAATTAATTTTGTACTCTGCATCAAATATATATATGCATCAAATATAGTCTACAAGTTCAATAAGGAATAACATTAATATTCAAACTCCAGAATAGTAAGACACATATAGAGACCTTCCAATAATAAAAATGGAGAGAAAAATGAGTATTTCAACTAACATTTAAAAGCTGTCATAACACTACCCTGATCTGAAATAAGACGAGCCCATCCAAGCTATTACTGTCATCAAATGGCCACTTATCATCCATCTTGGAGTACACTTAATGTTAAAAAATATTTATAAGTGTGTATATATATTGTCAACTGTACAGTAAAATATTAGTCTGTAAATTTTTGTGCCATTCCATCTATTCCATTTAACAGTGGAAGAAACAAAAAGCACTACAATCCTTGTCCTACAAGTATAAATTATGAAATTAATTTAGCTTTTTCCAGTATCTACAGTAAAGATTCTCAAATGAAGTGTATTCACAATTTGGTTCGAGTATATCAAGAAGCACTCATTAGTGATGGGTTTAGTAACTTCATCATCTGTTGTTTTCAACTAAGAGGACTTATCTAGTGATAAACAATCCTAAGATTACAAGCAATGTATCATTAAAAAAACTTTCCATCAAATATTTTTCTTATCTCATGTTTCACAAAGTTGCTTACTTGATTATGCGGACGGGTATCTATTTCTTAATAAAATGATGTATGCCTTTTATTTTTCCATAATGTTTGACAAGACAATTTCTTAAGGAAAAATCAAATGATTCGGTGAACATATTTTCTCTTTTTAAAAATCAAGCTTTTTAATATCCTGCTACCTTGAAATGGGCTATTATTTGTGAACTTGCTTTATTTTTAAAGTAAATATTGTTAGCTTAATACATTAAGATGAATCCTTCACCTTAATCATCTTCAATTTAGAGTATAAGATTAATAACACTCTTATTTTAAAAATTAACATGGGCAATCTATACACACTTAGATATGCAGCATAACTTTCAGGGTCCCTGCTGCACATACGTGCCTAAAGCTAAGTAATTCTAACATATAACAGAGCAGTATATCAGTAAGTCATTGATACTTCAATGAACTATCATAAGAGAAAGTAGCAAACAGGTTATGCAAATGAGCAGACAATCCCAACCTTGTTTCCAAAGTCATACTTGACTTGAGGGCAATTCACTGATGAAAAAGGGAGAGAGGGAGGCAGAGGGAGAGTAGAACAGGGAACGGGACAGACAGGAAGAAGGAGAAGAGTAGAAAGAGAAAGAGGGAGGGGGTAGCAGAAGATGGAGGGAAGGGAAGGAAGAAAAAGGGAGTTAGAAAGAAAGAAAAATGAAAGAAAAAAATGAAAACATCCTAGTGAAATATTGTTTAAAATGACAGCTAAGTCACATGTCACCCTGTCCCTAGGCAATTTGAAGGACGTTCCAGGCATGAATGACGAGTTAGAATAAGGTGTCATGAGCTCATAGCTTTCTTAACCTAGGAAGGATCACAGAAATCATACTTCATTTTACTGGGGGCTATTGAGGCACAGAGAGGTAAAGCAGCTTGTTAGAGTTGCACAGCATCTTAAAGGAGGTTAACTCAATCTTTCACTGTTACTAGAGATAACCAATGGAGTGTATACTTTGACAATGCACAGTTAAGGCTTGATAACATTTAAAATCATCCAAAAGTATTACAGTTATTAAATTAATTATTTTTCATTCAGTCATATTCATTTTTTTTTTTTTTTTTAAAGACAGAGTTTCACTATGTTACCCAGGTTGGCCTCAAACTCCTAGGCTCAACCTATCTCAACCACATCCTCCCACCTCAGCCTCCCTGGTAGCTGGGACTACAGGCCTGTGCCACCACACCCAGCTCATATTCAACTCTTTAACTTGTCATCATGGAGATAGTTCACAGAACTGCATTCCTTGCTTCACAGTGGCTGCCCTAAGCTGTTAAGGAGGGTTAGGATATGATTTGTGTGCAGAGGTCCTGCTTCCAAATGCTGCTGAGGATGTTATAAAGTCCTCTTTGTGCTTAACCCAGCAGCTCTGGGGTCAAACAAAACAGTCTGCCAAGGATCCAAAACAAAGAATGCAAGGGGATTTAACTCTCTGCTGATGTATCCCAATTTACAAAATTCTTTCCACTTTGCTCAGCCCCAGGGCTTTCTAGGAACTAAAGAGCTAGTGTACTTGGGTAGCACAGAAATTGTCCACAGTGTTATTGGGTAGATTTGTATGCATGCAAACACGCACAGAGATACACTATCTTTACATATACAATTCAAGACTTTTCCTTTATTCTCTTTCATAGCACTTTAAATTTATTTTGAAGACCAAATTGTTATGGCTTTAGAAGTACCTCTTACAAGGTATATCTGGCTTCCCGATCTGTCAAGAGACCACATACCCTAAACTAACTCCTGGAGCGTTCTTCCACTTTCCTGCAGATTAAGCAAACAACTAGGGAGACAGTGTCCCAATTTTATAAAATTATCTAAACATTCCGAAAGTAATAGAAGCAAACTACAAATCTTGCAAATACCTCTCTGAGCTTTGTGGTGACTGGCTACAAAAATGTTTAACATTGTAAGGTATGCGTTGAAATTTCTAAATATTTGAATGGAAAATAAAAATCAAATTTAACTACATTGGGAAGATACTCCTCTACAAAAGGCAATCGTTTCTGCTAAATACAAATAAAGGGGTTTCGGACCCCGAAAAAAAAAGAAGAAGAAATCGAAACTCAAAAGAACACAGTATTTACTCAACCAAGTAGATACAAATTAAGCATTTGTTTTAAAAAAAAATCACTGGACCTTAACTAATCCTATTTCTTGTCACCCTCTTAAAACAAGATCACATCTTGCACAAGATCATATACTTGCAGTAGTCAGAAAAACACTAACAGTTATTTAAAAATATAGCTAAGGGTTCACCAGGAATCATCACTCACAAAAGTCAGTTCAGTTTTGTAAGAAGGCATGAGGCCAGCCTTTTGTTTAGGGACGATATAGCCATCAAAACCACTTGCCATTAATTCAGATTTCATTAGCAGACCTTTTCGCACACTTACTTTTTTCCAGAGAACCGATTACTTGGCAAGGACAGCCCTGGGACTGTTTGCTACTCAGAGGTACCTGAGTCCATCTTTTGCTTCATCTTACCAGATGTTAAGCATTCTGTACTGTTTTGTGATCATTTTCCCTCCAAATCTCAAGCTCTGAAAATGCCTGTGCTCGTATAGACAACCGTCTATTTTGAGTCTTCTCTCTCTTGCACAGTTCCTCTCAACCAAATCTAATGAGAACATACTCTGTCCTCACCAGTAAGATGCTTCCATACTTCACAGTCTGGTTTTTCTCTGCCTTGAGACTTGCTGCCTACTCAGGGAAATCGTATTTCCCACTATGGAAATTATGGGATCATCACGCTCCACGGTCTCAAGCTCAGTGTGGAAAACTTCAATTCCCCTTTTCAGGTATTCATGATTTTAAGTTCACTTTGGTTCACATTAGCTCTGGCCATTGGTTCATGTTGTTCAAGCCACTTTTATTCAAATTCAGTTTTTACAACAGCTCAATTATTCTACTTTCAATAAAAAAAGAAAAGTGTGATTTATGTTTAAGTTAGGGAAACAGAAAAATCCACAAATCCCTTTCCACAGTGATAACAATCTTTAATTTCACTAAGGCATTGATCATTTGAAAGACATCATGCAAACATTATTAACAATATTAAATTCTAATAGCATTTTTACAATGAATCTTGCATGAATAATAAATATTAATTTGATAGATGGCATTGGGGGATACATAAAAAGATAAATGAACCAAATTTAAAGTGTTTTTTTTTGTTTAATTCACATTACTTCTTAAAAAGTGGTGCATTCAAAAGCAATAAGGGGCTAAACACAGACTCTTATTTTATGCACTGTCTCATAAAAAAGGAGATATACAGTTAATATTTGCAAATATTCCGAATAGTTATCCTGCCCACCTCCATGGCAAAGTTTCTAAACAGCATGCAACTGAAAAACAAGAGAAACTTTTCTGTTTCTGCCTTTCTTAGTGGCAGCAGAGAACAGCAAAATAAACTATGTTAAATTTAAATTCTGGAAATACAGGCACTTCTTTTACATAGGCATGCATATAAGATTATCTCTTTATATATATATTAGTTTTACTTACATTTTTCTTGCAATGGCCAGAGGTACAGAAGAAGATAAATATATGCTCTAATCATCCTGGCACCAAAGATAATGCAACCACGCTCCCAAATTAAAAACAAAGCCAATAATTCCTAACTTCTATAAAAGCATTCTGAAAGGCTCCCATTCCCTTGTATGAATCAATTATATAAGAGATTTAACAGAAACAGCAAGCTCTAAACAGATCACACTCTATCTTACCAGCTTGATTCAACAAAGAGCAATGGAATAGAAAATCAAATGCAGCTTGCAAAGTCACATTCACATGGAGCTGCAGGGAGAAAGTGGGGGGGGGAAACCTGGTACTTACAGACTGCAAAGTAAAATGTCCCAGTTTCGCTTTACATGTTACAGCAAATCAAACAGAGATTTCAGCTCTCTGCAAGTCCTTGCTTCCACTACACTGATCATCCACGCAGAACAGGCCCTTATGGATTGCTTAGGCAGCTGGGAGATAATGGGACCATATTCTCAGCTGGGACTAGAGATGCTGAACTGCTCTCCGCTGTGCGCTGCATGGCTCTCCGCCAGCATTAATCAAGGAGGACCCAGCTTCCTGGCTGTGTTCCCCAAAGGATCGACATAATTAGCACATGAATCAAAGACGCACACTGGGAGAATCACACACATCTCTAACTGGCTCTCCTCACATCGAACCTGATTAGGAAATCAAGTTTGGTCTCCGATCAAATGTGTTCAACCTTTCAAAAATACACAGAGGCTCACACAGCTGTTTATAGATTTTGGGGGAGGGGTGGAGATTAAGGCTTCTTTCCCAATGGGCAATTTATGTAATTCCTCAACTACAGAATATATTTACACTGGTTGTTTGGTACATAGGGTGGGTTTGCCCTATGATTTGGTTTGTCTGTTAGGGATTCTCAGCAGCTCCCAAGAAGGTTATGGGTAGCAGCAGCATCTCTTCTATGGATTTTATGCGACATGCACGTGTACGTTCTTTTCAGAGTCAGTCTTTGGGGAGACTGGCTGAACTAAAGCTGGTGTTTATGGGGGTGTTTTATGTTCCCCAAGTCTTGCCTCTTCATTGAGTACTAGCAGTCCAGGGCATTCAAAGAAAAGGGTTTAGCATGGCACACCTGCGACATCTAGTATTCTAAAAGGAACTGGTGATATGGATCCATTTGCATAACTGTAAGAACACTCTTCCTCACTCTGTCTGCATCGTGATGCAGTCAGGGGTTATAAACTAGTAGCCCGTGGACATACTTGGTTTGGCAAGAGAGAGATTTGAGAATCTGAATGTGAACATTTTTAAACAGAACATGTGTTCCGCACTTTATCAAAACCTTGCCACACACTTTTGCCCAGATATGCTACCTGCTGGCACCGAAAGACATTTGTTTATGTAAATTCAACCTTAGTTAAGCAAGTCTGGGTTATGGATATAAAACATTCCATTTTACAAAAAGGGAGACTCAGCTCCTGTGTCACTCACAAAAAGGCTGTGATTAAGGCACCCGTGTGATCATTTAAAGTCCACCACATGCAAAGCAGCCAGTAGTTAAGGAGCCTGTATGATAAAGAAGGGAGAACATTGAGGGAGTCAGAAATCTGACTTCTAATCCTCATCTTGCTGCAAAAACAAACAAACAAACAAAAAACCCAAACAAACAAACAGGTGGTCTACACCTTTGTGAGTCTTCGTTTTCTTTTCTGTACAATAAGGGCTTTGCTGCAGACCTCTGACAACCCTCACAATGTGACATTCTATTCTTGTCCTAAGATCTAGAAAATAGACCTTCATTAGAAAGGTGCTTACACCTCATAATAGCACTGGGGTAATGGGAATGAAATAAAGTCATGCTTTTTTGACTGGCAAAAATTTGGGGATTTTTGCCTTTGGGGGCCGGTGATCAACTGGCTACTAACCAGCTGTTTCAGAAAACTTGAAACATCATGCTCAGTAAGTGTGAGTAAATTTTAAATGTGTGGGAAAAAAAGACAGGTTGGGCAGGAAATGGTCTTATCTAGTTGTACACAAACTGTGTCTACCTGATAGTAAAACACCCGGGTGAAGAACCAAAAATCCAATCAGAATGTTTTGTCTTCATGGTGCCAATGAGAAGAGCTCTGGGATTTTGTGGGGAAAGAGTCTTTATATTTAATGTGGATTTCTCCATCTTACTTTCTTTCATCCCTACTATCCAAAGGTAGAGAAAGGTGAGGCTTTCTTCACATGGTCAGTTATGTTATCTTTTGTGAAAAAATGTGTATCACTGAGGCCAAGACCACCCAAACTGTGTTAGGGTTTTGATTCTCTTAGGGAATAAAAGCAAAATGGATCAACACTTTCTTGATGCCTTACTCAATAGCTAGAAAAGTATTCTCTCTCAAAGGATACACGATTGGGTAAAAGATGTCCACTACCAAACCCTTCTGTGCCCATTATCAACTCAAGTATCCCCAAAACAGATACATGCCCTCGAATAGATTACCAATAGTTAATGGTAATGATATGCAAAGTGGGGTACAAAGAAACAAGGCAATTATACATTTTTGAAATTTTACTAAACTTTTGAGCAATTTTGTGTTGGTTCAACATGTTTTTTAAGTACTTTGAATCCAATTTCTGTAAGGTAACCAGTTTCTTTTTTTCTTCAGATATTATAACATTTCGCATAACTTGTAAAATGACTGGCACAAATTTCATGTTGGTTATTTTTATCAGGCTCATTATTATTGAGACTTTAGAAGATCTACTTCACGCAGCTCATGTGAGGTTCTGACAAAAATAGGTTAATTAAATAGCAATTGTGCATCTCAGTCGTATTAGCAAACATATTGCTGAAGCAAATGAAAAGAGGAGCAAATTAAAATACTAAAGTGTTTATTCAGTAGTACAGCCGAAATAAATAGTTTAATTGGTTTTAAGTTCTATTCAATCCCTGTTTGCCTGGTAATTACTTTGATTAATCTTTGATTATGATATGTAATAGATTCGCTTTGCCATCACGTGATTTGCACTTGTTTTTAATGGTAGGTGTTAATTACTAACTAAAAAATTTCCAACTTCCATCAATTCTTCATAAATTTCTCCCCAGAGATATACCATTTAAAATATGAAGTGTTTATAACAAAAACCTAAATCTGGGAAATGCCTGATTTTTTTTTCATTGAAGGACATAGCCAACATTAAAGTCCAAATAAATATAACAAAGAGAAGGAAAAAAGAGACCAACATGACTAGTTACCACAAACAAAAGAAATGGTCTTCTCAAAGACAGTAGAACCTGCTGCTTTACCTCAGAATATATTTTAGAAGCCAAAATATATACAAAGATTGTTTTAGACTTGGTATTGAAACAGCAAGAAACAGCATCTCTTTGGAACTGTGGAGTCCGCAATTTTAACAACACTCTTGTCAAGGCTAATAAGAACCTGGGGGATGGGGCTCCTGAGGTCTCTTTCCGGCCATTACACAAGATTCACCAAGTTAAATACAGCTCTGAACCTCAGCAAATCTAGGGGCAGAATGAAAGTTATGGGAACAATTTCCCAACAGTTTGAGGCTTAATCAATGTTTTTAAATGCTTTAGAATCTTCAGCAGTAAGTCACCAGATGTGCATACAACTGCTCACTGCTTCTTCTTGAAAGTGTTTTCCTATTCCTTGCATCTCTCACTAAAAGTCAGAGTCAAAAGCTGAGACAACTGTGACATTTCTCCAGCTGGGAACAAAATTTCAAAAGGGATGGTTCAGAAATTGCTGCCCAGGGCACCTACTGGAATGATAATCTATGCAGCAATGATTGAACCTTCTTTTCCAACCAAAAGCAATGGAGCCAGTAATAAAATATTCAAGAAGTAAGCCAAAAGTATGGATGCACATAAGAAAGTATGTGGCCATATTAATTTTCCAGGAGATAATCAGATTCTAATAACAATGACCCAGAGACCAGGGTCATGAAATTAAAACAGTCTGTGGAGAAAATAGCCCATTTAAATAATTATGTCAATGTGACATCAAATTGACCTATGAGCTAGATAAAAGGGTGCAATATGCCTTGATATTCATCTACCATTAACTGCTCAGAAATTTGTAGTCACTATTAGCAAAAAATTTGAGGGTGTGTGTGTGTGGAGAGGGAGAAGGAAAGAGAGAGAGAACAAATTGTTTTATGAGTGTTACTTCTCATTTACTTTCTGGGGGAGAACTGACTTATCCTTATATTAATGGCTAAAAAAAATAACCATTTTTTTTTTTTTCTTTTTTTTTTTTTTTTTTGAGACAAAGTCTCTCACTGTTGCCCAGACTGGAGTGCAGTGGTGCAATCTCGGCTCACTGCAACCTCTGCCTCCTGGGTTCAAGTGATTCTCCTGCCTCAGCCTCCTGAGTAGTTGGGATTACAGGCACCCGCTACTATGCCTGGCTAATTTTTTGTATTTTTAGTAGAGACAGGGTTTCACTATGTTGGCCAGGTTGGTATCGAACTCCTGACCCTGTGATCCGCCCACCTCAGCCTCCCAAAGTGCTGGGATTAGTCATCAGCCACAGCACCCAGCCAACACAAGCCAATTTTCTTACCATCCAAGAAGAGAACAAAAATCCTTTTCCTCAGAAGATTCTGATTTTCCTTCTAACAAAGACAGTTTAAAAAAAAACCCCATTTTTGGTTGTTACGACTTGGGGTAGGGGTGCTACCGGCTGTTATCATCCTATGAAGCACAGGACAGCCCCCCACAGCAAAGAATTATCTGGCTCAACATGTTAACAGTGCCATGTTTAAGATACCCTGACCCAAAGGAAGCATGATGGGGCTCTCGTAGTTGGAATACCGAAGAACTGAGTGCTGAGATTAAAACCCGACTAAGTATAAATCTTGTTGCTCTACATATAGCTGCAGTAGCTGTACTAAACTGTTTTGCCTTGGAAGTTATTTTAGACGTTTCAGTATGCTTTCACAAAAATTACCACATTCAGCACAATGAGCTAGTTCAAAAGCCAAGAATGTCCTATAATTCCAAGTCTATCAATGCAAAACTAAACACAAGCCTCAGAACAAATGACTGGAGGCATGATCACTAAATAAAAACGTCAAGGCCCTCTCTCCTCACTAGATTATGCCTCCGAAAACCAAGTATCACTACAAAAAAAAAAATCTCATTCCAGCCTCTCTTGCCCTCCCTCTCCTGTCTCCCACCTCGAAATGCACACAACTCATAGACAAAGTGAGCTCCAAATGTCTTTTTTATTTCTATCTCTATGATTGTCCCTAAATAGATGGGCAACATTTTGCATGTTCCTCTATCAGGATTCTGATCTTACTCCTGAAATAGATACAGTTTTAATACAGAGTTGGGATGCAATGCAAACATGCTTCAATTCAAGAACTTTCATTAGGAAATCCGTTGTTAGACTGCTTTTGTTTACTCATTCAACAAATATTTATTGAGCACCTACTAACTCACCATCAATTTAAATTATTGGAAGAAGAAATTGAATCTCTCAGCATCTTCTTCCCTTATAGACTTCTATGCATTTATATTGTATCCCCTACATCATTCTGTCTGGCTCAGAAAAACTTTAGTGCAGTTCTCATCATCCACTAAGGTCATTATTATTTATAATCGGCTTTTTCACTAATGTGGTGCTCCATGGACTCTTCGGCTCTGGTACTGAGCTCTTTTGTTGGCTCCAGGGCGTGTAGGCACTAGGTAGATGGCAGAGGCTTTTCATTTTATTCTTTGGCATCACTTCCATCAACTACGAAAAGCCTTCTTTAGGCTTTTACATGAGAGGAGTCAAAGCTAACCTTTGTTTCTTAAAGGGAAAGTGTCTCTCCTTAGATCCGGTGCGGATGGAACAAAATGAGAAGGAAGGTGTCCAAATGAGGAAAACTGGCAGAAACAAAGCTAAATCTAAAATATTCTATATTTGTTAAGATTACCATAGTGTTACATTAGGAAAAAAAAGCAAGTGTCTATTTAAAATGGGCGAAACCTGTCCTTACATATATTTTATAGAGTGAAAAGAGGAATAAGATGCCTGCTTTTCTTCCTACATGCTTTCAGAAAATGGGTTAATGTTTTTTCCCCAACTGATTCCCAGATACAGAGGAAAGGCTTAATTTTAGAACACACGTAAATCAGAGCGTAAAGCAGAGTTCAAGTTTCTCTTTAAGTAGAAATTCTAAAAGCTCTTTTCAGGGAAACCTCTGCCTAAATTCACACCCTTCTACCTTCTTTTATCTATATGATGTAGTAACATTGCAAGCAAATGTCAAATACAGGGAAATCAACCTTTAATTCTGAGAATATGAAATTAATGTAATCTTGGTGACACAGCCACATAATCACATGTAATTTTAAACTACATGGCCACCCTTATGCTAGGGGATATATTTATCTAGGTCTTTGCAATTTTTAAACAGTTTGCAAATTTACAACAGGCTGGTATAAAATAAAGCAAATGTATAAACTTTGAAACTGTTGGGCAGGATTGGTCTAAAATAACACATAAACTGTAATTAAGTTTGGATAAGACTGTAGAACATTCCATTTGAACTTGATCATCTGAATTCCCATTTCCCCTCAATTTTTTTTGAAAAATTTCAAACTTACAGAAAAGTTGAAAAGATGGCACAATGAATACACATATGCCTTTGACCTAGAACCTATATGAACATTCTGATGTCTGCTTTCTGTTTTTACTCTCTGCCTCCGATCTTCTCTCCTTCCTTTTCGCTCTGTCATACTCATTTTTAGAAAGTCATTTGAGTGAAAATAGCAGACATCATGACACTCTGTCAGTAAATAATTCTCCTAAGAATACACCAAATAAAGCTTCTCCAGAAAGACCACAGCATTAATCTCCATAACCACAATACAATGAACCAATTCAAGAAATTCAGCAATGCCACAAAACTACTATTTACCACATGGTCTATACTTCAATTTTCCAAATCAACCCAATAACACCCTTTACAGCTGGGTAGGTTCTTCTTTTTGTTTGTTTCCTGTTTCTGTGACCCAAGATCTAATCAAGGATCCCACAGTGCTTTTTGTGGTCATACTTTCCTTTTATAGAGAACAGTCCCCCAACCTTTTATTGTCTCTTATTACATTGACATTTTTAAAGAGCCTATCCCCATTATTTTATAGAATGTAATTCAATTTGAATTTTTCTGGTTGCTTTTTTGATTAATTCAAATGTTTTGAAGAATACTACATAGAGGAGGAAGGTATGGTCAATTTGTCCTGTGGTTGATGGTATTGTTTGATCACAGTATTTCTCTGTTATTTAAATGTAAAGGTATCATTTTACTTTTGTAACTTGTCAATAATATTTAGAAGCAACTTTGAGATTGCATATAGTTTTCTCCAATAGCATTTCACTCAGTAGTTTTAGCATACATTGAGGAACCCTGATTGAGTCATTTTTTTATAAGAATGGTTAGAAAATACCCGGATATTGATAATCTGCATAATTAACTCATCTCTCAATTTATTTTCTTAAAGGGTCCTACCCACTCACTCAACCCTCTCACACAAAACGAGAAGTGGTGGCAACAGATGCCATTGAGGAAATACTAGGCTTCTGAAGTTTTCTCAGTAACAGAAGCCAATATCAACTAATCAAGCTATTCACAAAAGCTATATGATCCAGAAAACATTAAGATGGTAGAAAAATATGAACTTCACTTCCTCTTGAAAGGAAGAGGAAAATTGTCAGGATAAGCCTGGAAATCAGTCTTCTTATTAATAATATCTTAAACTGAAAACGAGACATCCCTCTTCATATCTACTAGTGCGAAAAATACTACACTTCTCAGATTAGGGTCACTTTCAACTTCTGCAGAATGCACTCTCTATTAAGGAAGCAGAGAGTTCTTTCCAGACACTTTACTTGTACCATGTATTGATCTCTAAACTGTTCTATTTTGTTGTAGCATTTCTCACCTGGAAATAAATAAAAAATGAAAAGCTTTAGTTAAAATCCATTCTCCACACTGATATCAGAGCTCCCATTTCAAAATAGAGAACTAAACACACAATCCCCCTGTTAAAAATCCTTCAATGGATCCCTCTCAGCTACGTGGTAAAGCCAAATATGGCCAACTCTTACAGAGTCCCCCCAACCCCCTGGTAACCTCGCTTGCTCAATGATTTATGCTTTATATTCCATTCACCACCCAGGATTATCTTTTCCTTGAAAAATCCATGCTATTTTTCCCATCTATGTAAATATATTCTCTCCTTTGCCTGTAATGCTTCCTCATCCCCACCCACTTTATTAAAAAAAAAATCCTCTCAATCTTTTAGAGATAGCTCTGTCAAAGTTAAGAGTGAAAATTCTAGAGTCAGACAGCCTGGTATCATGGGTTGTCCACTTACTAACCGGGTGAGCCTAAACAAGTTAACTTCTCTATGCCCAACTTTCTGTAAAATGGGGATAATGATAGTACTTATCTTGCAGATGATATGGGAATTAAATGAGTTAAATCATGTAAAGCTCTTAAAGATGGCTGGCACACTAAGCACTCAATGAATGATAGCTATAATAAAGATGAAGACGATACTTCCCCAACCATTTATTATAAATTTCTAACATAAATGTTGAAAGACTGATACAGTGAGCAACTGTGTATCTCCTTTCTAGATTCTACAATTAATATCTTACTATGTCTGCTTTGTCATGTAACTATCCACCTATGCATCCCTCAATCCTATCCAGCCATCTATCTGGTAATAACTATTTGAAGATTAAACATCCTGAACCCATTCTCTCTCCTCCCTATCTAATCAATCCCACCTTCCACAACAGCTTAACTATATCTTGAGTTCAAATGATACTCGGGCACAATGCATTATAATTATCTGTTTATGCACCTATTTCTTCTATTAGACTATGACACTCTGATGGCAGATATCATGTCTCATTAAGTTTTGTATACCTAACACCTAGCCTAATGATGTATCTCAAAAAATGTTTCAATAATAAATGAACTTTTATTGCATATGTGTTGTAGTTCACAAGGACACACAACAATATAGTTTTCATCAGGTTCTTATGCAATTTGGCAACTTAATAATGAGTATCAGTGATAAGAAGAATAATCATAATAAAAGCACTCTTATTAAGATTTATAAAAGAACTTTTGTGTCAGAGTCAAGACACCAAAGTTCTAGCTGTGATTTGGTAATTTATTAGTCTTGTCCTCAGTTAAGTCAGTTCACTTATATGGAAAGCCCTTTCTTCCTCTGTAAAATGAAGGTGAAGTTCCAACAACATGGTCAACTAAGCCTTCTTTCTTTACAGTCTCAAAAATGCTGGTTAAACAAACGGAAATAAAAAGAACAAAATTATTTGTGAACACATGCATACAGCTGAGCTTGAAAAACAAAAGGGCTAAGCCAGAGTAGTAAGGTTCCATCCACTGATGGGGGATGCAAGGCATAGAGACATGAGCCCTGAGTGCTGGCTCTAATGTCAGGCTACACAAATGTAGGAGGTGCCATTCATATACTATCTAATGTAAATGTACTTCCTGGAATTGTGCAAGAAAGTACCTCTGGGGGGCTGCAAGTGAGTTTGAATATACTGCAGAGACAGATGAGACATGAAGCAAAAACTTTAAAACCCTGGTTTAAAACTGGGATCCTAGAGGAATGCACCATGAGACACGTGGATAGTAAAACTCCACCCTTAGCACATCCGAGTGTTAAAGAAGTGGATTATCTCTAAAATTTGGAGAAAAGAGGTCTTATAGGCTAAATAATGCTCCCCACTAAATGTTCAAGTCCTAATCCCGAGAATCTATGAATACATTACACGTTGAGTATCTGTTATCCAAAATGCTTGGGGCCAGAGGTGTTTCAAATTTCAAAAATTTTTGGATTTTGGAATATTTGCACATATATAATGGGATATCCTGGAGATTGGATCCACGTATAAATAGGAAATTAATTTATGTTTTATATGTACTTTATACACAAAGTCTGAAGGTAATTCCATACAATATTTTAAATAATTTTCTGCATAAAATGAAGCTTGTGTACACTGAACCAACAGAAAGCAAAGGTGTCAGGATCTCATGCACCCATGTGCACAATGTGTGGTCGCTTAAATGGGGGAATCTAGGTGTTATGCCGAGGCTCAAAAAGTTTCAGATTTGGGAGGATTTGGGATTTATAGATTAGGAATGCTCGGCCTGTACTTCACACAGTGAAAGGGACTTTAAAGATTGATTTAACTGAAAGATCTTAACATGGGATGTTATCCTAGATTATATGGGTGGGCCCAATATAATCACAGGGGTCCTTATGAGAGGGATATGAGAGGATCAAAGACACAGGTACAGAAGGTAATATGACAACGGAAGGGAGGGTGGGGAGTGACATTTGAAGATGGTACACTGCTAGCTTTTTATATGAACAGGCAACAAGCTGTGGAATGCAGGTGGCCTCTAGAAGTTGAAAAAGGTAAGAAAATTTTCCCCTAGAACCTCCTGAAGGAACTCAGCCCTATAGGCTCACTTGAGACTTCTGGCCTGCAGAATAGTCAGAGAACAAATTTGTATTGTTTTAAGCCATGAAATTTGTGATATTAATAATTCGTTACAACAACAATAGGAAATGGATACAGAGGGTAAAATCCGTTAACAAATATAACTTCAATCTGAACAGATATAAAGCCCAAATTTACACTTCCTAGTGGTGGTCTAGTAATCGGGAATTGAAATGTTAACACAAAAACTAGACAAACTCCTATAAATCCATTTGAAACCTCGCAAAAATGAATTGACTTTCTATATAGGGACATGTCCATCCTGCTGAGCATATGGGTCTCCCACAGTTAACAAAAAAATCTGCTAGAAATACACCCTGCAGTGACAACCATCATCAGGAGCAAACAGAAGTTTCAAGTATTAACTGGCATGCGAAAACCTAAAAATAATGGAACAACCTGAAAGATATAAAATAGATACTTAAATTCGTTATAAAAATCAAACAGCAGAGAGTACAATTTCAACAATCTATACATTGTGTGTGAGGGAAAAAAGAGGACTCGAAAGAGTGGGACATAAGGAACCTTCTGCAGGATGAAAATGTTCCTTATCTTGACAAGTATGATGCTTGCACAGGTAAATGTTCATTTGCAAAGACTCATTAGCCTGCACACTTAATGACTATGTATTTCAGTATGCGGAATTTATACTTCAATAGAAAAGATTAAGAAAAATCTCAAAGGACAATTAAATATCAAATAGATTCTGTTTAAGAATGAATTATATCAAAAGTTGTCTTCAGAAAAAAAGAAACATACCGAACATTGAAAAGGTTTAATAAAAACAAAGCCTAAAGTAACCAATCATATTAGTGTACCAGTGGATACCCAAGATGGAGAGAAAAATCTTAAAAAGCAACCAGAAACAAAAAGCAAGCATTTACAAAGAAATAACAATTAGATTGTACACAGAATTCTCATTAGAAAGGAGGGGCAAGAACACAATGGAATAATACTATTTTCAAACACTTAAGAAAAAATAAGTGTCAAAATATAATTTTATACTTTTATCTGGGTAAACTTTAATTAAAGAATGATGATATTAGAAGCTAAGGTAACACTTTGAGAAATCTACACAATTACTAACTAAAAAAGCACAAAAAGAACACTTATAATAAGTATTTTTAAGTGTGAAAAGAAGGCAAATCTAAAATACTAGACTGCAATTAATGGGCCTCAGAAAGAAGGTGATTCAAGTCAGCATTTTAAACTCCTGATATTATTCAGGGGAAGATAAAAATACTAATTAATATAAAACTTTTAAACTCCAATATTTATAAACCTTAAAAATTTAAAGGTTGAGTTCAGCAATACTGCAAGATACTGTAGGATGTTTACATAAGATAAACACACAAGAATCTATTGTATTTGTATACATTAAAAATGGATATTAAAAGACAAAATTAAAAACATAGTACCATTTAAAATCATTCCAAAGGAAATGAAATACTTCAGGATAAAATTCACAAAACTTGCATGGGATCTGCAAATTGAAAATTACGAAATGACAATGAAAGAAATAAAAGAAGAACTAAGTAAATGGAGAGACATACCAGGTTCATGAACTGGAAGGGTCAATGTAAAAAAGATGTCAATTCTCCCCAAACAAATCTATGGGCTTAATAAAATTCCTATCAAACTCCCTGTAAGGTTTTAGTAGACATTTTAAAACTTACTTTAAAATTTATATAGAAAGATAAGCACCCTAGAATAAAGCAATCGAGATAAAAAAGAAGAATATGAGAGAAACCACTTTACCCAGTAATAAGGCTTAAACATATAGCTACCTTAATCAGGAAAGTGTGATACTGGCAGAGAGACAGACACATAGATCAATGAATACAAGTAGGGAACCCAGAAATAGACTCAATACAAATCTACCAAATTTTTAAAAAAATAACAGTTTTATTGGTATGTAATTCACACCCCATAATTTTCACCTCTTTAAATATACAATTCAGTAAATTCAATAATTATAGTTTCTGTTTAGTATGTAAATGAAGTTATACAACCATCATTATTATTTAATCAGGAATATTTTCATATCCTCCAAAAGAAACTCCATATCCATTAGTAGTCAAACTGATTTTTGAGAAAGGTACAAAAGCAATATAATAGTGGAAGGATAGGCTTTTCAGCAAATGGTATTGGGGCAACTGGATATCCAGAGACAAATGAATATCAACCTACATCTCACACTACAAGCATTAATTTAAAATAGATCATGGACTTACATATAAAATATAAAACTCTATTTTAGAGGATGCAAGAGAAAATCTTCAAGATCTAGGGTTAGGCAACGAGTTCTCAGACTTGACACCAAAAGCACCATCAAGCCAGGTGTAGTGGCTTACGCCTGTAATCCCAGCACTTTGGGAGGCTGAGGCAGGCAAACACTTGAGGTCAGGAGGTCGAGACCAGCCTAGCCAACATGTTGAAACCCTATCTCTACTAAAAATACAAAAATTAGCCTGGTGTGGTGGTGCACGCCTATAGTCCCAGCTACTTGGGAAGCTAAGGCAGGAGAATATCACTTGAACCTGGGAGGTGAAGATTGCAGTGAGCCGAGATCGCACCAGTGCACTCCCACCTGGGCAACAGAGCAAGACTTCATCTCAAAAAAAAAAAAAAAAGCACCATCAATAAGAGGAAAAATTGCAGTGGCTCACACATGTAATACCAGCCCTTTGGGAGGCCAAGGCAGGTGGATCTCTTTAGCCCAAGAGTTCGATATCAGCCTGAGAAACATGGCAAGACCCCGTCTCTACAAAAAAATACAAAAATTAGCTGGGCGTGGTGGCATGCACTTGTAGTTCCAGCTACTCTGGAGGCTGAGGTGCGAGGGTCATTTGAGCCTGGGAGGCCAAGGCTACAGTGAGCCATGATCGTGCCAATGCATGCACTCCAGCCTGGGTGACAAAGCGAGATCCTGTCTCAAACGACAACAACAACAACAAAAAGAATGGCTAAAACAAACAAAAATTAGCGAAAATATTGCTTGCTAGGGAAGATGTGGAGAAACTGGATCACTCATACATTGCTAGAAGGAATGTAAAATGATAGAGACACCCTGGAAAACATTTCAGCAATTTCTAAAATAACTGAACTGTAATTACCACACAACCTAGCAGCAGTGCTCATGTTAGGTTTCAGTTATTAATGAATATGTTGCCATAAATGCAATCAGTATTTACTCCATAAGTATTCATATATATTCAAAATCCATATATATTCATACTCCATATATATTCTTCATATATATTCAAACTCCATAAGTATTCATATGTATTTCCAAAAATACATAAAAATGAAATTAAATAGTAATATTCAATGAATTGGCCATATATTATTATATCATGATATAAACAACTTTTTACTACCATTGACTTACTATATTTCTATAAGGCATTTGAAATTATTTCATTTGTTTCTAATTTTAGTAATAGTTGATTATGGGTGGGTGGAAAGGTAGAGAAAGAGAGTAGAAGCAAGCAAGTAAATAACTGAGAGGATTCACTCAACTCATATTTACGGTCTATGTGGTGCCAATCATATCGAAGAGCTAGACAAACACGACAATTATGAGGTTTATATCCCGTGGAGGGAGAAAGATAACAGATAAGTAATCAATAAGTAAATTCAATAGTTATAGATTCTGTTAAGTGCTCTATAAGGGATTCAAAAGTCATAAGAGAGAATAAAAATTTTAGCTCTTTAGTATTCAACCGGGTAGGCAAGAACAGGAAAATGACATTAAATAAGTTCACATCACCAATTGGCAATATTAATATAAAACATATGAAATTTCAGATGCCATAATGCTTATATAACTTCACCTGGATCTTATGAGACTTAACTCCCACCCCTAAATCCTCAAACCTCTTCTTACTAAAGATCGCTTAGGTCTCCCTAGGTTGCCACTCATGAGCACAGGACATTAAATGGTTCATTATACAAGTCAAGGTGAGAACTACTAACAGTAGGTGTGAAAATGTACCACATTCTGGATTTTCCAAAAACTAGATAATGAGCCAAGTCATTTGATGGTGAAAATGCTATAGGGATGCGAACTACAGGTGTCGATTTTAGATATTGTGGGGCCAGTTCATAGTAATCTTGGATGCCAAGGACTTTATATGTGATTCAATAGGGGAAGAGTGTCCATTAAAGGTTGTAGTGAGAAGAAAATGATGACATCACTTAAAATTTCCAACAGTATCAGAGGAACACAGTGAAATACATATGAAAGAAGAAGGATGTGTGTGCAGTTAATTTAATATGTCAACTTAAGTGGGTTAAGGAATTCCTACATAGCTAGTAAAACATTCTTGGGTGTCTCTGTGACATTGTTTCCAAAGTACAGATACACTGCCCTCATCAATGTGGGCAGGTATCACCTGGGTCGTTGATAGCCCAGACAGAACAAAAAGGCTGAAGAAGGGCAAGTTTGCTCTCTTCTGGAGCTGGGACATCCATTTTGCCTGGCTTTGGATATCAGAGCTCCAGATTCTCAAGCCTTCAGACTCCAGGACTTCTATGAGCAGCCCCCAGTTCTTAGGTCTTCAGTCTCCACAATTGTGAGAGCCAATTCCCAAAATAAATGACCTCTTAATATATTGGGTCTGTTTCTCTGGAGAGCCTTAACACAAGGGAACACTTATTACCCATATCACATATTTCCATTTGGGAAAACGATGGTAGGACAACATTCCTGGACCTTCCTTAGTGACTTTGGTAAAGGGAACTGAACATAGGCATCTCAGCTCCTTCTTCTATTTTTTTTTTTTCTGAAACCCTTACCTTCAATAACGGTGCCTTCTGTTCTGCTTTCCAACCATCCATCACAGAGCCTGTCTCCAGGAGACTGAAATTGTCCAAGCGTGAAAGTAACTGGGTAGGTAAATCCACTTAATTCAGGGGTGAATTATTAGCACTCTACTGGTAAACAAATCTATGTCATATTTTTTACTTCATCAGTAATAAATGTTATATTTTTATTTTATCAGTCTGTTACATATGTTTCCCCATTGCTTCTGAACTTTGTGGAGAAGACAGGCATTGTTTTTAAGCCCCCTAAAATCCTAAAACAATATTTTCCTGACATATCTAAAAATGTCCAATACTCCTGTAAAAATGAAATGAGCTAATAACAACCAAGTGGAATTCAATCAATATCGACTATAAGCACATTGGACATCATCAAGAACAAATGGCTTTCCTACTGGTAGAATTTTACAGTGCCTCTACATTTTGGAAGGACATGACAAATCAGAATTTGTATCCAGAGCAAACATTTGATTAACTTTCTTTTGTTTTATAACTACCACACGGAAAATAGAATGCTGACAACTGATATCTCCCAGGTAGAAAATGGTTTATATCTTCTTAAGTCTAACTTTTCTGAGCCAGCTTGTGCATAAATCTATCATCTGGATGGTTAGGGACAGAAGACAAGAGGCCAATCTGTGTTTCAGCCAGGTACTGTGGACTGCCATCTGTGCCTTCTCTGTCCTATGTTCTAGTGGCTGAAACCTGGATCCAATTTGGAGCCTTCCTATTAAATTACTTTTGAGGCTGAAGTTTTCTATGTTTTCGACTAGTGGTCCCCAACCTTTTTGGCACCAGGGACTGGTTTCATGGAAGACAATTTTTCCATGGACCAGGCAAGGGGAGTATGGCTTCAGGATGAAACTGTTCCCCCTCAGGTCATCAGGCATTAGTAAGATTCTCATAAGGAGGGTGCAACCTAGATCCCTCGTATGCAGTTCACAATAGGGTTCACACTCCCATGAGAATCTAATGCTGCCACTGACCTGCTAGGAGGCAGAGCTCAGAAGGTAATGCTCACTTGCCTGCTGCTCATCTCCTGCTGTGCAGCCAGGTTCCTAACAGGCCACAGACAGGTCCTGTCAACAGCCCTGGGATTGGAGACCAAACAAGAGCTATATTAAAAGTGTAGTGTGTCCACCAAAATAAGCCAGTGGTTTCAGGAATTTATTCATCCAACAAGGATTTATTGAATAAGTCATATTTGTAAATGGCTGGGGATTTAATAGTGGTCTAGATGTGATATTGGCTTTCAAGGAACTTGAAGAAGTTCAAAACACACAGGTAAGTATTTTAAGACAGTATTTATTAAAGTATTACGGGAAATTAGAAAAGGGAAATATTATTTCCTACTTGGCAATTTGAAAAATATTTTGGGGAGGAAGAGGTGTTTGAAATAAAAACTTGAAGGCCTGTCACTTTAGACATTCAGAGATTGCTATTAAATATTGATTATGATGTTGAAGGGGGCATTTCAAATAATCTTCTACTTTAGCTGCTCTGCAATAGATGAAGCCCTTCTCTAGATAAATATCATCTTCCTATTTTGAGCACTGTCTCTGATATCTAGATCTCTTGAGGACTTAATGGACTTTCTTTGTAGGAAAAAAAATGTATACACAAGTATAGTTTTTCATAATACCTCAAGAAATTCATGAACTTTTGGTTGAGAAACACTGATTTAGAACAAAGACTATTATTAATGGAAAACATATTGTACATACATACAGTATTTTTTACTCTCCTCCCTTTGGAATTCAGGCACAACTGGCCAGCATTAACACAGAGATCTTAAGACTGACCACACAGACTATTATAACCAGACTCTGGTATAGCATCACACAACAGACACCAGGCTCTGAAAGAAATCAAAATATTTTACCCCAACATACATTTCTTTGACATATTTTGAAATGAACCCGAAAAGCTGTTTCTTGTGGGGAAAAGCTACATTCTGTAGTGAATCTCCTTCCCCCTCCAGGACCTTCTCTGATCCAGGAGAGATTTAGCTCTCTCCTCTTAAGAGGAGAGTCTGGTACCTCTTAAGGTCTGATAAGAGACATTTACCATCTATTCTGTCTGCAGCCTGCTACCTGGAAGCTTCATCTACATAACAAGAACCTTGGCTTCAACAAGGCCCCTTGTCTTAACTACAAATATTTCTTTCTGCTGAACTCATCTCTTCAGTCAGAGCTTAACCCTGTCAAATGACTGACAATCAGGAAATCTTTAAATCTACCCATTACCTGGAAGCCCCCTGCCACATGCTTCAGGTTCTACCACCTTTCTGGACAAAACCAATGTATACCTTACATGTATTGATTGATGTCTGCCTGTAACTTCTGTCCCCTAAAATGTATAAAATCGGTCTGTAACCCAACCACCTTGGGCATGTGTTCTCCAGAACTCTTGAGACTGTGCCTTGGGCCTTGGTCACTCATATTTGGCTAAACATAAATCCTTTCCAATATTTTACAGAGTTTGACTCTCTTTCATCAACAATTAGTTCAATAACATGTAAGAGGAAAATAATAATAGCTCAAATAAAAGAGAAGTTCATTTCTGACTCACAGGAAAAAAAAATCCTCATAAACAATCCAGGACTGGTATAACAGTTCTATAGTCATTAATTAAAGATTTAGGCTTCTTCTATCTTACTCTGCCACTATTCTAGAATAGCATTTTCATCTTCAAGATCATCACTTGGTCCAAGATAGCCACTAAAGCTCCAGTCATCAAGTCTGCATTCCAGGCAGCAAAAAGAAGGAACAAGAGGATGACGGCACAATTCCCAGCTGAATCATTTCACCAGAGACATCTCCGAAGTCTCCCCATAATAGTTCTGGTTAGTGGACAAAATTTAGCCACATGACCATATTGGTTGTGAATGTTTTAGCAATTACAGTATTTTATCTGGCCATATGGTTGCCCAAAATACAACTGGTGTTCTATTATTAAAGTACAAAGAAATAAAGGATATTGGTTGCCAGCTAGCAGTTCCTTCCAAAATCAATCCTCAATACTAAGTGCTCAAACCAACAATAAAACTATAGTGGCAGAAATCACTGGAAGAATATTCTAAAAATAAGATTTCTAGTTCATGAGAAGACACCAACTGGATCCGTGTGTGGTTTGCGTCTCCAGCCCTGTAAAATGAGGGAGGCCAGAAATGCGAATGCTTCCAAGACATCCTTCAGCTTTGAGGTTTCAGGAAAGTTTTCCTGAAGAAGCTAAAATGTTATCTCACTACCTTATGTCTGGAGGAATAGCATTTTCTGATACGTAAACTCTTCCAATGTCCAGAATAATCTAGTATAGATTCTGCAAGAATATTAGGGTAGTCCCATTGAGTCAATTATTTTAGAGCAGGTATTCAAAAGAAACAAAAGGAATAAGAAAGAAGTTATTTTGAGACTATGGACAGCAACTTTATCATCTTGGTACCCAGAAAAAGTATGACACTCTATATTATCTTCTTGCTACTTGGGTTGAAGGATGGAAATGCACAATTAAAATGAAACATTTATGCCTACAATTTGAGAACTTTAAGATACTAACAGTAAAATGTGCAGCTGTTTTTAAGAACTACCATTTATGCAAGTAAAATATTCAATCAATAAAAACAGTTCTTAATGCCCCCAGGAAAATCAATTTTTTTATGTTCATAGAATTAAATCTGTGTAACTGTACCATCAAGTCTTTGTGGTATCTTCCTATAAAAACCTGATAGATTAAAACGACTTTAGACAATACTGTTTGAACTATAAACTATCACACTGCGCATTTGTTAATTAGGGTACTGGCATGCGGTTCTTCCTAAACGATATCAAGAAAGACAGCTAATCCAAGTTTATTTGCTTCATTCCTCTCCTTCATTTATTGCAGTCTCTTAAATGGAAGGATCCAAAGTGTCATAAAAATAGATTAAATAAAAAACTAAGAAAATTTGATAATAAGCCAAACAACTAAGAATTTTCTTCCCAATTATTTCAACAAAGAGTAAAAAATATCTATTAAAGATAACATGGGCACCTATGTATCTGTAAATGTGGAAAAGGAAGATGAGAAGAAATGGCTGCTCCCAGCTCTTGGATCTCCAAAACAATATACCTAAAAGTAGAATCTGCTCTCTCATTCTGTCAATGAGACAATGAGGCCTTGGAGACCTGAATTAGAGCCCCAGTTGTCAACCGGGTGTGACATCTCAGTTCCAATGTCTTTAGATTACTTCCCCAGATCCATGATAAGCCTGCAGGACTGAGCCCAAAAATCTGACCCACTACCCCAAACTCCAATCTCTCTGAAATTTGGGACACGTTTAGAAGGAAGGGCTCACAAATGCTATAAAACAGGCGCTGTAATAAAAGAGTACAAAATATCTGCAAGGTACATGTGCCACCTTTTACATCAAAATCCGACAGTATTTACTAAGCTGCCATTGTATAAAAGCCACTGTGCTAGAAACCCAGGAGGCAACATTTCCTGCCTTCAGGGAGATTTCAAGTTATTATTATTATTTTGAGTTATTATTGAATAAATGCAGAAGGGTGCATAGATTTTTTTTAATAAATCAAAATCAAAACAATGTGATATAGTCTAAATGCCCTCATTTTCTGATTCACAGATAACTAAAAAAAAACAAAGACTTAAGATAATCATTGCCTAAAAAGTTTACAGTATACATTTATGAAACAAAATAAAAACTTACAAAATGACTCACAAATAATCACAGAGAAGAAAGTGGTTTAAAGCAACAGACTGCAATAAAACCACAGCAGGCAGTCTGCTCCTTGACGGAAGATTCGAGAAAAAGTCGATTTCTAGTTTTACTGAAGGATTTAAATTAGGAGACTATATATGTGTCTTTAAGGGCATTTCTACCATACTGAATATCAAAGGCCATAAATATGAAAACTATAATTAAAGAGATTTGAACTACACATGAAAATACAGGCTGGATAGGATAGTTCAAACCAAATAATACAAGTTTGAAAATGATTTTTGTAGCCCATGAGGGCCTATAAAAGATTTGACAGTAATATCTCTTTTATTAGACATCTCTTATTATGCAACAATACTTTTTCTCCTAGTTTATTGTGAAAGTTCTTACACATTCAGAAAAATATTTTTTAAGTATAGTAATCACCAATACACCCAAAATTTAGATTCAATGGCAGCTGACATTTTATCATACACATACATCTATACATACACATGTATTTTTTCTTTTCATGTCAATTGTTGATCCATTAGAGAGTAAGGCATCTGATAAGGAGACCGTGCTCGTATAAAAAATTTCAATCTACTACTCTTGTGTAATTCAGTTCTTCAATTCTTACAACTATCTTTATTTCTGTTGATAATCATAAATTCATACATTTGGGGGTGAATTTATTCACAATAAGCTGTTTCCTACAGACATTGCTGAGTACCTACTATGTGCTGGGTGATATGGAGAAAAGAAATATATTAGGCACAATATACACTTTTAAATGTCTTGTTCTATTGGTTTTCCAGATTGATTTAGGCTCTGAAGAAGTATATTTGTTGCTTTCATGTAGGAAATTCTACCCTCCTGGAAAGACTGATTTTTTTCCCCCTATTCTTTCTTTATTTGGAAAAATTTGTATATACTAAAGGCGGTATCTTGATCTCTAGATCTAGGTCATTCTGTCAACTTGGTCGCTAAACATAGTACTTTGGAAACTAAGAACTAATTTCTGTGTTTCTTTTCATTTCAGCTGAAGTTTCTCATTTCATCCAGCAAGGAAGAGAAGTATAGCATATGGGAATGAAAAAATAAAGGGTGGGTGTGATTTGAAAGTTGACTGCCTTTAATTCATGACCATATTTCAGGGTGAGATTTTTCCTATAAATTTAACAATACATACAAAGTAGACAAAATAACTTCTAATGCAACATATATTCCAGTGTTCAAGCTATTTTCCATGTTTCCAAAATGTTGCTTAGTGCACAAATATAAAACTGTAAAAGAGTTCTGCATTAGCATAAGGGAGGATAAAATAGGCATTTCCACTGTACCCGGAGACATGCATTTTTGAACGACTTTACTCTTTGTAAAATCATATCCCCAAAATATGGCTTATGAAGAAAAACAAATTTTTGGTAGGCCACTAAAAACCCTTACAGCTCCATAACAAGAACATTACCAAAGACAATTATTAGTGCCCCCCAAAGAAATTATCTTGGATAACCTAGGTAGGCAGCTGAGCATAGATGGAGACTGACTAGGTGATACTTTAAAGTACACAAAACCATGAGAGTGGATGTGACGGTTTCTTGCAAAAAGCAGTAGGCTTAGAGTCAGTAGGGCTGCTGCTAAGGCGGGCCCAGGAGAAAGTGCAGCCTACACTGGCAGAAAGCCATGCTTAGATGAGATCGTGCCTTTCAAGGGGAAAGGCCCCTGGTGCAGATGTTCAGGGTTTGCTTGTTTTCTTTTTTCCTTTTTGTAAGCAGACTTGAAGATTCTCTTGTCTATGTGGCTGTTACTTGAGAGTTTTGTTTTTTTTTTTTTTTTTCCTTTCCTGGTAGAGATAATAATTCTAATCCTGCTATTTCAGAAACCTCTGTATAGGCAAATATATGACTTGATATGACTTTCACATTCCCCTATTTACAATTTGGTTATTAGTGGTTGTAGACAAATAAAAAATGGCAGAATAGACTGTATGTTTTATACAAGACATACATACATCCTTTTCAGAGTAAAGGTCAAACAGGCAAGATAGGCTGGGCCCTCCCCAGCATTCTTTAGAGAAATTGAATAAAACAGAGAATGCTGGAAGGGAGGAAAGTAGAAAGAAAGGGAGGGAAGAAGAAAAAGACTACACTTCATCATCTTTTCACACAGTTAAATATGTGGCTTATTCTAAGCACAAACATTACACCCTATAGAAACATTTTTTAAACTTAACATGCAGAAAAGGCATTTCTATGAGTGACAGATACTGATATGACTAGCACTATTTTGGAGTGGGGAGGTTATAAAATTACTACATAATTCTCTCCAAATTGAACATAGGAAGTTACTCTTCAAACTCTCTTAATTCCTCAGAACATTGTACTTTGGAAACTAAGAAATACCTTCTGTGTTTCTCTTCATTTTGGCTGAGGCTTCCGGTTTAATCTGGCAAAGAAGACAAATGTAGCATAAGGGAATGAGAAAAAAGAGGGTGAGTGTGGGAGTGAGGGCTTCTTTCCTTCAGCCCACTCTTTCTCCAGTTTCATTCAAATAAGGAAAATGGGTGAACAAAGCTACTATGTTGCTTCATTTGTTGCCCAAATCTTGGTGAGGCCTGGGAAGCCTTAATCACTATGACGACCATTATTAGACATAATATGATAATTCTTGGATACTTAAAAATCTAATGTCTTTTGTTGAGAGGACAAAAATAATTTTCAACAAGTTTCTTATCCTCTCAGGATTGGCATAAGTTCCCGTTCAATTGAGCGATTTCAATAGTTCACCAAAAAGTAAACTGAGTCAATACATGCTATTGTGGAAAATATTTCAACATAAAAACTCACAGAAAAAAAATAATTTGCAAAAACAGAGGCTTGATGCCAGAAAAAATACCTGATGGAAATCAGCATGTTTCTGTAGAGTAATGCAAAGATGAATGATTTGGGCTCTATTGTATTATTTATCATTCCTTTTTATCTATGTTTCTAGACTGTCTATTATTAAAAATGGAGCCTACATTCAATTTAAATAACATTACGTTAGTTGCTTTTCTCACTTGTAAGCATTCATTTGAATTAAAGGGAATGTTAATGTACTAATGCATAGAGAAGCCTATGCATTCCCGTTGAATGCTACTACACAAGCTTTGAAAGTTCAGATGTGTGCACAGTAAGTCCTCTTTTCATGTTGTTGACAGGTCCTTGGAAACTGACTTTAAGTGAAACGACATATAAAAAATTATTTTATCATAGGTTAATTTATATAAACAAGATTTAATATTAAACATTGAGATGAATGTAAGCTATACTTACATTTAAGAAAGATTAATCAAAACAAGTATGATGATTTACCCAGTTCCTCCAGTTCAGGGTCACAGGTGGCTGGAGCCTATCCCAGCAGCTCAGGGCACCAGCAGGAACCAACCCTGGACAGGAGGACATCTCACGCAGGGCACACACACATACCCATACTCACTCACACTGGAACAATGCAGACACACCAATTTACCAAACATACACATATTTGGGATGTGGGAGGAAACTGGAGTACCCAGAGACGACCCAAGACATGGGGAGAATGTGTGAACTCCATACAGACAATGGCCACAGCTAGGAATGGATTTTTTTCCCCTCAAACTTATAAGGAAATGACATTGAGCAAAAGGATGTTATTTGAGGACGTGCTGTACATTTTCCTAGCAAACATGAACTTTGATTGCTAATTGTCAAACCTCTGAATCTAAACATCTTAGATAATTACCAGTAGTTGTATCTGAAGGATAAGTGATCATAAAATGTGCATTTTGGCTAATGCCCAAGGAAGTAAATCTGTATTAGGGATAATTATAGATAGTTTAATTGCTTTGAAGGTGTTAATTGGCAAGGTACATACACAACGGAAACAGGGAGAAACTAGAAGTGTCTTAATCTGTTGATCAGCCACAGGTTTGCTAAGTTGGCTCTCTATTTTCGGTCTTAAAATTCACCAAGTCATAATATAACTCTCTAAATTTATTTTCATGAACAAATATAACTTATTGGTACATGTCATTTGTTACTGCAAAAATTAATTTGCTACTAAATGCTAATATTGTTTCCTTTCAACTCTATGTGCCAAATACAATAGGAGATTGGAAAATGAAAGGAAAGCGTAAACGACAGTTTCTCATGTATTTCAAAAATTACAAAGGTATAAGAAGAAAGAGATCAATATCAATGTAATATCTAGCCAAAGACTTCTAAACTTTCTTGAAGTCACAATCTCTCATACAAAACAAAACAAAACAAACAAAAAAAGAGTCACACACACATTTTATTTTAGTTCGAAGGAAATAATCTGTGCTAAAGAATATTTGGAAATGCCGGTAGTATCCTAAGGAATATAATTGACTGGGGCTTTTTGAAGGCAACGAGTATGTATTTACCTCTAAATCCCCTGGCAACAAATAATTGTTGTGGGGTGGATGGAAGGATAAATGATTGGCTGGTAAATTGGTTGGATGGTAGAAAGGGAGGGAAGGGAAGTTTGGTTGCTGGACAAAATGTGGCTTTCCTTCTTGTTACTTTCTTAAATTAAGTTTAAACAATAACCCTCCATACTACGAATTGGTAATAGTTGTAAGAGCAAATATATTGGAGTAAAGATAAGCATGCTTATAAATAAGCAGAGAAAAGAATCAAGGTCAGAAATGGTATGTTTATATACACTAAAAATTATTTTTACAATAGTAATTTTACCAACAAATTGAATACCAATGGCAAAATACACCGTGTGAAACCACAATAATTATGTTTAGCAGTGTTCTTACAAACTGCCCTCTGTGGATCCCTAGTGATGCCTCAAAAGCTGCTAGATGAGAAAAAAAGTGGGGAGAAGGTAGAAGGAATTTGGCGGTCCATTTCAACTAGGCTACAAATTTCTATCTGATTTATATAAAGAAAGGATCGCCTAACTTAATTTTTTTAAAAAAAGAAAAATACATAAGATAACATAAATATGTTGTTTTATATAATCTTGAGGTTCATGAAAAACAGTTTGGAGAAAACCAGGACCCTAACTTTAAATTCAACATTCTAAATGGTCCATTTTTGCCCACTCTGGTAAAATGGCCAATCTACCCAATATTCTCCAATTATCAAACATGAAGGCTAATCCATTCCTTTACAGTTGTACCAAAATAAATGTTATTCAGAAAATATATAAAATTTATGGAAACAGTAACAAAAATACTCAGCCAAACTGGTATTCTGACAAAACAAATACTTGTCAGGTATAAATTTTCATTTTTAAGTTGGGTTTTTGGTGTTTTATAATTTTTTTAAAAATGCATCCAGCTATGAATCGGGGGATAACACAGTAGACTTCAATAAATATTATATTTTTCTATAAGAATCAAGTTAAATTATCTGGTCTTTACATTAGTGAACAACTGTTTTTCACTATCATATTGAAATCATTCAAAAATCCAAACATTTCGCTATTTTGATCATAATGTTCTAGTCAGATGTTTACCACCTTCTAGAAGTTCCTCTTCATTCAACTAAACATAAGACTATCATAGTGTGTCCAGAATTGGTGGGTTCTTGGTCTCACTGACTTCAAGAAAGAAGCCGCAGATCCTCGCAGTGACTGTTACAGTTCTTAAAGGTGGCGTGTCCAGAGTTTGTTCCTTCTGGCGGGTTCGTGGTCTCGCTGGCTTCAGGAGTGAAGCTGCTCGACCTTCACAGTGAGTGTTACAGCTCTTAAGGCAGCGCGTCTGCAGTTGTTATTCCTCCCGGTGGGGTCGTGGTCTCGCTGGCCTCAGGAGAGAAGCTGCAGACCTTCAAGGTGAATGTTACAGCTCATAAAGGCGGTGCGGACCCAAAGAGTGAGCAGCAGCAAGATTTACTGCAAAGAGCGAAAGAACAAAGCTTCCACAGCGTGGAAAGGCACCAAAGTGAGTTGCCACTGCTGGCTCAGGCAACCTGCTTTTATTCCCTTATCTGGCTCCACCCACATTCTGCTGATTGGTCCATTTTACAGAGAGCTGATTGGTCCGTTTTGACAGGGTGCTAAATGGTGCGTTTACAATCCCTGAGCTAGACACAAAAGTTCTCCAAGTCCTCACTAGTTTAGCCAGACACAGAGCACTGACTGGTGCATTTACAAACCTTGAGCTACACACAGGGTGCTGATTGGTGTGTTTACAAACCTTGAGCTAGACACAGAGTGCTGATTGGTGTATTTACAATCCCTTAGCTAGACAAAGATTCTCCAAGTCCCCCCCAGATTAGCTAGATACAGAGTGCTGATTGGTGTCTCCAAGTCCCCCCCAGATTAGCTAGATACAGAGTGCTGATTGGTGCATTTACAAACCTTGAACTAGACACAGAGTGCTGATTGGTGTATTTACAATCCCTAAGCTACACAAAAAGGTTCTCCAAGTCCCCACCAGATTAGCTAGATACAGAGTGCTAATTGGTGCGTTTACAAACCTTGAGCTAGACACAGAGTGCTGATTGGTGTATTTACAATCCCTTAGCTAGACATAAAGGTTCTCCAAGTCCCCACTAGACTCAGGAGCCCAGCTGGCTTCACCTAGTGGATCCTGCACTGGGGCTGCAGGCAGAGTTGGCCGCCAGTCCCGTGCCACTGCGTGCCCCCTCCTCCTCAGCCCTTAGGCAGTTGATGGGACTGGGCACCGTGGAGCAGGGGGGCGGTGCTCGTCGCGGAGGCTCTGGCCACGCTGGAGCCCACAGCCACAGTGGAGAGGCTCTGCATGGCAGGCTGCAGGTCACAAGCCCTGGCCCACAGGGAGGCAGCTGAGGCCTGGCAAGAATTTGAGCACAGCGCCAGCTGGCTGGCACTGCTGGGGGACCCGGCGCACCCTCTGCAGCTGCTGGCCCAGGTGCTAAGCCCCTCACTACCCAGGGCCAGTGGCGCCGCCCCGCCATTCCGATTGCGGGCTGCCGAGTCCATGCCCACCCAGAACTCGTGCTGGCTCGCGAGCGCCGGGTGCAGCCCTGGCCCCCGCCCACGCCTCTCCCTCCACACCTCCCCTCAAGCAGAGGGAGCTGGCTCTGGCCTTGGCCAGCCCAGAGAGGGGCCCCCAGAGCACAGTGGCAGGCTGAAGGGCTCCTTGAGCATGGCCAGAGTGGGCACAGAGGCCACGGAGGTGCGGAGAGCGAGCAAGGGCTATGAGGGCTGCCAGCGCACTGTCACCTCTCAATAGGCTCAGGATACACAGAAAAATACAGTTCAAGAGCACAGCATGTCAGCAGGATAGCAGCAGTTCCTTACTGTGGATGTCCTTGTAGCGGTTGACACAGCCTTCTGGGTGACAGTTCAGATACAAGGAGACAAGAGTCACATTGGTCCTGTGCTGAAGTGACCCTGGTTTACAAGCCTCATCCCCTACAGGAGCCAATATTTCCTTCAGCAATTCCATATAAATTGCTTCCAGGGTCCTCACATGGAATACACAGTTATAAGAGTCACTGCATGCCAGGGAAGCCCACAGCACCACATCACAATCTAGTATTCATAGGCCATTTACAGTTCCTCTTTATGCTGATGCAATTAACAAACCATGAGTTATTTTTACATTGAGCAATGTTGTCTAGCAATAGGATTGGACTTACTGTCTTATCAGGTTAGCAGGTTGTCTGTGTTCTAAGATTGGCTTATTGTTCTAATAAGCATGTAGTAGTATCTCATAGTTATTTTCATTTCTCTGATGACATACGGTGTGTAGCATCTTTTCATATAATATTTGCTGTCTGTATATCTTTTTCAGTAAAATATCTGTTAATGTAACAGGTTTTTAAAATTTGTTGTTTGCTTTCTGATTGAGTTTTAAGAAAGTTCTTTGTAGATTTTGCTAACAGTCCTTTATCAGGTATGTCTTTGCCAATGTTTTCTCCCAGTTTGTGGTCATTCTTTTCATTCTCTTGATAGTATCTTTTTGCAGATAAAATATTTTTAATTTTAATAATGTCCAGCCTATCATCAATTCTTTCTTTCATAGATCTTGCCTTTGATGTCATATCCAAAATATCGTAGCCAAAACCAATGTCAGCTAGATGGTATTAGTCTGTTCTCACGCTGCTATGAAGAAATACTCGAGACTGGGTATTTTATAAAGAAAAGAAGTTTAATTGACTTACAGTTCCACATGGTTGGGGAGGCCTCAGGAAACTTACAATCATGGTAGAAGGCACCTGTTCACAGGGTGGCAGGAGAGAAAATGCATGCCAGCAGGGGAAATGCCACTTATAAAACCATCAGATCTCATGAGAACTCACTCACTATCAGGAGAACAGCATTGGGGAAACTAGCCCCATGAATCAATTACCTACCACGGGGTCCCTTCCACAACACATGGGAATTATGGGATTACAACTCAAGATGAGATTTGGGTGGAAACACAGCAAAACCATATCATTCTGCCCCTGGCCCCTCTCAAATCTTGTTTCAAAACACAATCATACCTTTCCAATAGCCCCTAGTCTTAGCTCATTCCAGCATTAACCCAAAAATCCAAGTCCAAAATGTCATCTGAGAGAAGGCAAGTCCCTTCCGCCTATGAGGTGGTAAAATCAGAAGCAAGTTAGTTACTTCCTAGATACAATGGGGGTACAGATATTGGGTAAATACGCCCATTCCAAATGGAAGAAATTGGCCAAAACAAAGGGGCTGCAGGCCTCATGCAAGTCCAAAATCCAATAGGACAGTCAATAAACCTTAAAGCTCCAAAATGATCTCCTTTAACTCCCATGTCTCACATCCAGGTCAAACTGATGCAACAGGTGGGCTCCCATAGCCTTGGGCAGCTCTACCCCTATGGCTTTGCAGGGTATAGCACCCCTCCTGGCTGCTTTCACAGGTTGGCATTGAGTGTCTGTGGCTTTTCCAGGTGCACAGTGCAAGCTGTAGGTGGATCTACCATTCTGGGGTCTGGAGGATGGTGGCCTTCTTCTCATAGCTCCACTAGACAGTGCCACAGTGGGCACTCAGCGTGGGGCTTCCAACCCCACATTTCCCTTTCACCGTACCCTAGCAGAGGTTCTCCATGAGGGCTTTGTCCCTGCAGCAAACTTTTGCCTGAACATCCAGGCATTTCCATATACCCTCTGAAATCTAAGTGGAGGTTCTCAAACCTCAATTCTTGACTTCTGTGTATACACAGGACCAACACCATGTGGAAGCTGCCAAGGCTTGAGGCTTGCACCCTCTGAAGCCATGCCCTGTGTGTACCTTGGCCCCTTTTAGCCACGGCTGGAGTGGCTGGGATGCAGGGCACCATGTCCCTAGGCCCAGTCGAGGGGTTCCCTGGGCCCAGTTGAGGAAACCATTTTTCCCTTCTAGGCCTCTGGGCCTGTCATGGGAGGGCCTGTCCTGAAGGTCTGTGACATACCCTGGGGACAGTTTCCCCATTGTCATGGTGATATATTCAGCTCCTTATTACTTATGGAATTTTCTGCAGTCAGCTTGAATTTCTCCGCAGAAAATGTTCTCTTTTTTCCATCACATCATGAGGCTGCAAATTTTCCAAACTTTTATCATCTGCTTTTTCTTGAACCCTTTGTCACTTAGAAATTTCTTCTGTCAGGTACCCTAAATCAGCTCTCTAAAGTTCAAAGTTCCACAGATCTCCAGGGCAGGGGCAAAATGTTGCTAGTCTCTTTGCTAAATCATAGCAAGTCACCTGTGCTCCAGTTCCCAAGAAGTTCTTCATCTCCATCTGAGACGACCTCAGACTGGATTTCATTGTCCATATCACTATCAGCACTTTGGTCAAAACCATTCAACAAGTCTCTAGGAAGTTCCAAATGTTCTCGTATCTTCCTGTCTTCTGAGCCCTCCAAACTGTTTCAACCTGTTACCCACTTACAAAATCACTTTCACATTTTTGTCTATCTTTATAGCAGCACCCCACTCTCTGCAGTACCAATTTACTGTTATTAGTCCGTTCTCACACTGCTATGCAGAGACTGAGTATTTTATAAAGAAAAGAAGTTTAATTGACTCACAGTTCCACATGATGGGGGTGATCTCATGAAACTTACAATCATGGCAGGAGGCACCTCTTCACAGGGCAGCAGGAGAGAATGAGTGCTAGCATTCTCTCTAGGGGAAATGCCAGTTGCTTATAAAACCATCAGATCTTGTGAGAACTCACTAACATGAGAATAGCATAGGATAACCACCCCCATGATTTAATTACTTCCCACAAGGTCCCTCCCACAACACATGGGGATTACGGGATTACAATTCAAGATGAGATCTAGGTAGGGATACAGCCAAACCATATCATAGATTTTCTCCTTGTTATCTTCAAGAGGTTCTACAGTTTTAAATTTTACATGTAGGTCTTTGATCCATTTTGGGTTAATTTTTTTGCGCGGAGTTTAAGTCAGTGTCTAGATTCTTTTTTTGATTTGTTTCTTACATGTTGATGTTCAGTTGTTCCAGGACCATTTATTGAAAAGACTATCTTGGCTGGGCACAGTGGCTCACACCTGTAATCCCAGCACTTTGGGAGGTCGAGGCGGGTGGATCACTTGAGGTCAGAAGTTTGAGATCAGTCTGGCAAACATGGTGAAACCACATCTCTACTAAAAATACAAAAATTAGCTGGACATGGTGGCGTGCACCTGTAATCCTAGCTGCTCGGGAGGCTGAGGTAGGAAAATCATTTGAACCTGGGAGGTGGAGGTTGCAGTGAGTCAAGATCACCCCACTGCTCTCCAGCCTGGGTGACAGAGCAAGACTCTGTTTCAAAAAAACAAAGAAAGAAAGAGAGAGAGAGAGAAAGAACGAGGGAGAAAGAGGGAGAGAAAGAAAGAAAAAGAAAGAAAGAAAAAAAGAAAGCAAAGAAAAGAAAGAAAGAAAGAATTTTTAAAACTATCATTTTTTCCTCATTTTATTGCCTTTACTCCTTTGTCAAAGATTAGCTGACTATATTGATGTGGATATATTTCTGGGCTCTCTGTTCTATTTGTCTGTTCTTTAAACAATACCACACTGTCTTGATTTCTGTAGCTATACAGTATTTCTTGAAGTGGAGTAGAGTCATTCAAGTGACTACTTTGTTCTTCTCCTTCCATATTGAATTGGCTATTTTGGATCATATAAACTTTAGACTCAATAAGTACATATCCATAAAATACCTTTCTGGGATTTTGGTTGGGACTGCATCGAATCTATAGATCAAGTTGGGAAAAACTGACCTCCTCACAATATGGAGTCTACCTGTGTACAAACATGAAATATACTGCCACTTATTTGGTTCTTTTATCAGAGTTTTGTAGTTTTCTTCATATAGACCTCGTACGTATTTTGTTAAATTTATATCAAAGTGTATCATTTTTGGGGTGCTAACATAAATGGTACTATGTTTTTATTTTCAAGTTCCAGTTGGTCATTGCTGATATACAGGAAAGTTAGTCATTTATTTGTCTATGTTAACCTGATATCCTGGATATCCTGCATCTCAGTTATAATTATTTATTAGATCCAGGAGATTTTACGTTGATTTTTTGGAATTTTCTACATAGGTAGTCATGTCATCTACAAGAAAAGGCAGTTTGATTTCTTCCTTTCCAATCTGTATACTTTTACTTTTTCTTGTCTTGTGGCATTAGCTAAAAACATCTAGTATGATGCTGAAAAGCAGTGGTAGGAGAAGATATCCTTGCTTTGTTTCTGATCTTAGTAGGAAAACTTTGAGATTCTCACCATTAAGTATGATGTTAACTGTAGGGTTTTTTTTAGATATTCTTTACGAAAGTTGAGGAAGCTCTTCTATATTCTTAGTTTGCAGGGAGTTCTTACCATGAATGAGTGTTGAATCTGTCAAATGCTTTTCTGCATCTAGTGATATAATTGTCTAATTTTTCTTCTTTAGCCTACTGATATGATGAATTATATTAATTGATATTTGAATGCTGAACCAGCCTTGGATAACTGATGTGAATCTCACTTGGTGGTGGTGGTGTATAATTATTTTTATACATTATTGGATTCAATTTGCTAAGATTTTGTAGAGGATTTTGCTTCTACATTCATGAGAAATTTCTGTTTGTAGTTTTATTTCCTTGTAATCTGTTTGTCTAATTTTGGTAGTGTGAGAAACACCCTCACCCATCCAAATCCAAAGAATGGACTCAGAGCCATGAAGAACAGCAGAAGCAAGACTTTTAATGGCGGTATTCCAAGATCTGGTGTCTGATAGACAGGCACACCCAGGGAAGCTACAGCAGGTAATTTATCTCCTAGCATGCAAGTCCCTCCCCCAGTTCCTCATTGGTTGAGTACTACAGGGTTACAATCTTCCCAGGCATCCCGTAAGTTTCATTATCCCCCTTATAAGGTTATACCCTGGTTCCCTTGCCCGCTTAAGTTTCAATTTCCCAATAACGAAACTTTCTTCTCTTTTACGGGCTGACCCCTCCTCTACATTCTGTTCGCTTATTGTGTCCTTCAAGGCGCCTTGAGTTGTGTGATTTGTTACATTCGCAGGCTGGCTGCCAGGGCTTAGACTGATGCCTTGAAAATAAGCCATTTAAAAGTTTTTCTCACAGTAGGGACTAAATTTAAATTTTAAAAATGTTCATTTGTTTAGTTAAGTGAAAAAAGGTTTACAAGTAACTTGTTTCCTGGGTCAAAAAGATAAAAGGCTAAAGAAATGGTAACAACAGATAAAGTTATTATTTTTTTTCTCTTAAAAAAGCAAACCTATATAGGGTTTTTTGATATTTAAAGGGAAAAACAAAACAAATATTATTGAAATGGTTGATGCTTTCTAGTCATAGACTGTGCCAAAGTGACAGAAAGATGGAAAGAATGAGCAAAGATGAAAGTCCTGCTGGGAAAAGGAAAAAGCTTAAAGAAGAGAATATGCAGTTAAGATAAGCCTCTCTCATTGGTGTGAAAAGGAAAAAAAGCCTTTTGTCAAAGCTGTGATCAAGATATTATATAGTAAAAATGAAAGTATAATTAGGGCTAAATATGTTCATTGCAGCACTATTCACAATAGCAAGGACATGGAATCAACCTAAATGTCCATCAGTGACAGACTAGATAGAGAAAATGTGGTATATATACACCATGGAATACTATTCAGCCATAAAAAAGAATGAGATCATGTCCTTTGCAGGGACATGGATGGAGCTGGAGACCATTATCCGTAGCAAACTAACACAGGAACAGAAAACCAAATACTGCATGTTCTCACCTATAAGTGGGAGCTAAATGATAAGAACAAATGGACACATGGTGGGGAACAACACAAACTGGGGCCTGTCAGAGAGAGGGGTGTGGGAGGAGGGAGAGGATCAGGAAGAACAGCTAATTGATACTGGGCTTAATATCTGGGTAATGAGATGATCTGTGTAGTAAACCACCATGGCACATGTTTACCTATGTAACAAACCTACACATCCTGCATATGTACCTCTGAACTTAAAATAAAAGTTGGAAATTAAAAAAAAAAAACAGATAAAAGACAACTATATATCACGGAATTCACATATTTCATTTATTATTTTAAAAAGTAATTTAAGAGCATTTCTATGGTATTCATACACACTATAAAAGAATCGGAAGGTAGCCTTCTAGCCCTCTATTCCTCGGATCTATAGCACATCTCAGACAAAGATATGCATTATGCGACACTCTGAAATAAGAACACATCAAAAATGTACTTTTCTGACTTTATACAATGCATTTTCCGTCTTTCAAATGAAAGGGTTTCAAGTCAACGCATCATCTATTTTATTTTTCATAAATGCACGGTGACTGCCCTTTCCCCCTCCTTAGATTATTGAAGATAAAACAGGAAGTATCTAAAAGTCTATTTCAAGGCATTTTCTATAAAACATCCGACTGTTGATAATCCTCCTCTATATCAATGCCCAAGTGACTATTTCAAAGTAATTTAAAAATAGATTATATGTTTCAGCAAAATCTCCTGTTTGTTTTCTGGCCTACTAATAGCTTTTTATTAAGCAGCTGTTCCTACTGAGTTTACTGCCTTCTTGCTTGAATGGCCATAGCCTGCAATACCTCAGCATTTTCGCACAGCTCATTAGATGTAGCACAGTTTAGAATTCAGTCATGGAAATTAGTCCGTCCCAAAGGATTAGAGCTAAAATAAACCAGTCCTGGTGTTGGTAAAATCATCTGTGTTCTCCCTGCAAAACGCATAGACTATGTACTTCTTTGCTTTTGAATTTTCACTTTGCTAGATTTCAAGAACTATATTCTGTTAATAAGAAATTCTAAGGGTAGAAGATAGAGTTTAAGAGTTGAAAATATGGGCCCTCAATCCTGACTAAGTGCTTTATAACTGGGCTGCCATTCACTAGCTGTTTGGCTAAAGGCTCACTAAGACTTAGTTCTGCATATGTAAATAGGATAAAAATATTGTTTATAAGGTTGTCATAATTATTAAATGAGATAATGTATATAAAGCATTTACCACAGAGCTTATGTCATGGGAAGCATGGAGTTTTATCATTATAAATATAATAATTACTATTATTAGTATATGAACATAAAACACGGAATGTCCAACTAAGTAACTCTTCCAGTATCTAACAAAAACCTCAGATGTCATTTATAGTTGGAGGCTTCAGTTTTGGCCTGAATTCTGTCCTAGGTTTTCTGCCACTCCCTTTCTGAGAGGCAAAAACATTTCTTATAAGAACAAGGCTACTTTAGAAGTCAGCTGCTTAAACCTCTTTTGCTTGCCTGAGGAACCCAGCCTGTGCCAGATTTTACATTTATTTTTGTTCAATTTCATCTTATTGGCTTCAACCAGCTTTTTAGGCTGTCAAAACAATTCCAATCTTGGTTAGAGGTTCTATTCCATTAGTTATCCCTTCCAGTTGTGTCATTCTCAAATTTGAAAGCATGTTGTCATCCAAAAAGTAGCTAAAATCTTGATGAAGTTCAAATACAGGGTCCTATAGCACATCCCCAGAATCTCTCAGTTATATGAACAATAAAGACTAATAATAAAAAATAAAATGATACTAACAATTATTGACTACTTTTTTTGTGTTTGCTAAGGTATACTTTACAGAGTATAAAAATTCACCTGTTCTAAGTGTATAATTCAAGGAGTTTTTAGAATATTTAAAGAATAGCACAATCATAATCACAATCCAATTTCAGAATATTTCCATTACCCCAAGGAGATCCCTTGGGACCCTCTGCAGTTAATCCTCCACACACATCTATAGTCCCAGGCAACTACTATTCTACTTCCTGTCTCTCTATATTGGCCTTTCCTGGACATATATAAATGGAATCATACAACACATCTGGTTTCATTCGCTTAGCAAAATGTTTCTGAGTTCACTCTTGCTGTAAGAGGTAGCAGTGCTTTGTTTCTTTTATTGCTGAACAGTATAACATTGTATGGATGTGCCATGCAAACATAGTACATACGTAACCCCATTTTTACGTTTACAGCTATCAGGTGGTGAATGCTGCACATCAGCATCCCTAGAGCAGAGAGGAAGAATCTGAAACTTTCAGAGAAACAAAAATTTACTCAAGATCCCGCAGTGGAAAAGCCAAAATCTGAACTGACATTGGCTCACTCCACTTCGATGTACTTAACCTACTGTGCCTCCAGTTTCATCAGAAAGTGCAAGCCCATAACATCAACTCAACTACTCATTATCATCCACATTTTCCACAAGGATACCATTAAAGTTGCTGCTGCATATCTTGCTGAAGGCCAGCAGTCCCATCCTAAAGGAGTCCTCTGGCCCACCAGTCATGAACAAAAAGGGATATTAATTTTTTGCGACTTATTTGGAGTAAATTTAGACTGCTTCTCAGGCCATATGCTTTTCAAACTCAGATCTTGTGAGCATTTGGCAGGTACTCCCAAACTACAACTACAAACCAATCCTCAAGAACACCTTTTATATATTTTGCAGTCAGTATTTCAGAATTTCACCTATAACTACCTGAAATACTAAACAAAAGAACCTTGATCCACCGGGTACAGCACACAAGTTAAGAGCTGGAAATTCAGACAACTAGACTGCCTATGTTTGAATAGGAGTGCAATTTTGGACAAGTTACTTAATCTGTGACTCAGTTTTCTCAACTTTGAGAAAACTCAATAAACAGGCATTATTATTATTGTTGTTATTTTTGCATTAATGTTGTTAATATAGGGCAGACAAATGTATCCTGAACCACCAATAGCTTAAATCATAGCAATTAAACAGTCAAAAAAATAAGTATCAATAAAAAGGAACTGACATGGGAGACTGGCAGAAGGGAATGTATACAGGAAGATTTAAACATCTGTGCACTATCACTTGTTACATTTTGAAATGAAACATATTGTAAAACATCCTTAGAGCAAAAGAAAATCAGTCTATTGCTTCTATCAAAGCCAAGCTGTGAATACATGTTTCTTCTGGGTTCTTAAGCTCACTAGATCCTACTCCACATAGAGTGATGTGACACTAATGTCATACCCTTACTCTCTTGAGTAAGAACACCTAAGAACTCAGAGTTTATAAAGGGGATATTAACTTTGGTGTAAAAGAGGTTAGTGCTTTAGTTTAAAGAACTGAGTAAAACAAATGGCATCCTTTTCTTCTTTGAACTCACTTCTTCCTCAACATGATGGTGGTTATCTACAAGTATTTTGAGAAATGGTATTTCCCACCCCAGACTCAACTTTAAAATCCTTTTTGTCCACTTCGTACCTGTCAAATTAACAAAGAATTTAAAATAATGACAATGCCTACAACAGTATGAAGAAATATTTGGCAAAATGTTTCAATAAACTCACATATTTTTAAACCAAAGCAATTTAGCATAAGGTAAAATACCTCCTTCTCATTAAGAAAAACTGTTTACATGAAAATATTCAATGCATTGCTATTTAAAATATGAAAGATTAAAAACAATTTAGCTGTCTAAAAGGTAATCAGAGAATTTCTAAGTAAATGATACTGTCTTCACAGATAGAATATCATGCAGTCATTAAAAATAATTATACTATACTGGACACCTACGATGAAATATTAATTCTAAAACTACAAATATAAACTACCTGAGATATGAATTCAAATGGAAAATTATGCATTCATATATTCAAGGTTTGGAGACAACACAGAAAAAAGAAAACAGTTGATTTGTACTAATTATATTAAATAATGGGTTTCTAACATGGCTTGACACAAAGTAGGCTTATTCTAAACGTTGTTTCCTTCTTAATAGGGTGTGAGACTGTCTTATTTTTCCTTACATTTCCTATTATCATTATTACTACTACAACCACCACCTTCATCATCATTGTGTGATTTAGGGTTAAATATATTTTACATAACTTACACATTCCTTAGAGTAATTTTCTTAAGGCCAATGTCTGAAGAAATTAATTTCTAGTTTTATAATGAAAGTGAAATGTTTTAAAAGGCTTAAGTTCATATAAATTATAAATGCATTAATTCTATTAGGTGTGCCTGTTTATTCTGAATAAACATTTTAAGTAATTCACTAATTAATCAAAAGTTTACTGAGTGTTCGAGAAGTGCTAGGCATTAAGCTGCATGCCCCAAGCATGAACATGAGCAAGAGCAAGAGCAAGAAATACTGGTTTAGAGTTTGGTGGATAGAAACCAAAAACCAAACAATTACAATATATGTGATGAAATGCTGTGCTAGGGGAAGCCCTATGTATAAAGAATAGCATAGAAAGAGTATGTAAACAAAGTTAAGGCAGGCTAGTGAGGTGGCAAGATAAAGGAGATGACACCCCGGTAGACAGTTACAGAAGGAACCTCAGCATATGAAACCAGAAGGGAAATGAGGAAGACCTGGCAATTTTTTTTTTTTTTTTTTTTTTTTTTTTTTGAGACAGAGTTTCGCTTTTTTCGCCCAGGCTGGAGTGCAGTGGCGTGATCTTGGCTCACCACAACCTCCGCCTCCCCCGAGTTCAAGCGACTCTCCTGTCTCAGCCTCCCCAGTAGCTGGGATTACAAGCATGTACCACCACACCTGGCTAATTTTGTATTTTTAGTAGAGACAGGGTTTCTCCGTATTGGTCAGGCTGGTCTGGAACTCCAGAGCTCAAGTGATCTGCCCACCACAGCCTCCCAAAGTGCTCGGATTACAGTCATGAGCCACTGCGCCTGGCCGGAAAATGTTGTATACTGTTACCCCAGTAACTTTCTGGCTTATGAGAAGAAGGCAAGGGAGACAACTAATCTTTGAAGCATCACTGCCCAGCTGATTGCAATGACAGACATGTTGATAGGTGTGTTCTAAAATTGGTGCAATTCAATACGGTAGCCATCAGCTACAAGTGGCCACTGAGAATCTGAAATAAGGGTAGTATAATTTAGGAACTGAAATTTTAATTTTATCTGATTTTAATTAATTTAAATGTAAACAGACACAGGTGGCTAGCAGCTAAATTATTGGAGTACACTGCTTTGGGGCAAATAAACTTTACAATGGCTAGTATAAAAGGTATGGAATAGTAGAGAAGAAGGAAAGTGGCAAGGAGTGAGGTGGAGTCCAGGTGGAATTGAGGAAGCCAGTTAGAGACAGGGAGACTAGTGAAGATGCTATCGTAGTACAGCAGGAGAGTAATGCTGGCAGGTGTGTGTGTTTGTTTGTTTGTTTTTGAGATGGAGTTTCGCTCTTGTTGCCCAGGCTGGAGTGCAGTGGCATGATCTTGGCTCACTGCAACCTCCACCTTTTGGGTTCAAGAGATTCTCCTGCCTCAGCCTCCTGAGCACCTGGGATTACAGGTGTCCACCACCATGCCAGGCTAATTTTTTGTTTAGTAGAGATGGGATTTCACCAGGTTGGCCAGGCTGGTCTCAAACTCCTGACCTCAGGTGATCCAACCACCTCGGCCTCCCAAAGTGCTGGGATTACAGGTGTGAGCCACCGCCCCCGGCCTACTGGAAGTTTTAACAAGGTAGTGATAGATAAGGGATGAACCATGCAGCTGCAGTCAAGAATTTGTTAAGAGATGTAACGGATAAGACTTGCATTGACAGCCTGTGGGCAGAGAGGTAGACGGAGTACTCAGAGGTGATACGTATTCTGGCTTGGGTAAAGTGGGTGGTGGTACCTTTAGTAGAGGTATATAACTTAGGAAATGCAGTAGATTTAGGGAAGAGATAATTCTACCATCTTGGATTCTGACTCTTGACTGCTACTAATTGAGTGGGTGACTTTAGCTGTCACTGAACTTCTTAGCGTCCCACACCTCATCACTCCAATAAGAAGGTTGAAGGAGGTGATAGGTGAAATCTGGTCTATATGATTTTAGGAGGTGAGGTACATTTCCAGGATATTTATTTTTATTATCAAGGCCTTCTATGAAAGATAGTTTGTTTTTAAAAATATTTTTCATTGAAAAATAATAATATGTGCCATGTCTCTTCATTCAGTCTCAATTGTGACTGTGTGATGCTGCTTGGTAATTTGATATGCTGCATTATATACCTTAGCTACACACACACACATGCAAGATAAGAGATGTAATGGATAAGACTTGGATTGGAGTACCTTCTGGACTATTTTCTTACGTGTGGCAATATATAACATTATGTTCTATAATTAATCGTAGACACATTAGAAACAAGAAATAACAAAGCACATCTTAATGTCAAAGTCCTGACTTGGTGGTAATATTTTTGTACAAATTCTGCAATTGTTCTTGTCTGTCCTTAAGTAATGATAATAGTGTCTTCTTTGATTAAAATATATTTCAAATCAAATAGAATTTTCCCAAATCGATTTTCACACAGATACTTGTAAGTCCACACAGTACTCTGAAAACTGCTACTTTTAGATGCAACTTGAGTCACATCCTTTATCACTTATCTTGAGACAATGAGTCTTAGGAATGAAATTGTGGAAGTGTGACACCATACACACACACACACGCACACACACATACACACACACAGATGTAAGAATCCGCCCTTCAAGTATAGATGAGAATAAAGTTGGGTGATAGCTACTTTTTTATTTAGGAACATTCTAGCTTGACCCCACAAGCCCTCAAATTCTTCACTAAAGTTCAAAATGAGCCTTCCAGAAACAGATTAGGCAACAATAAATGAATGCAGGCTTTTCCTTTTTCTACCACAAAAGAGACATCAAGTTTGTTGACTAATTAAGCAGGAGGATATAGAATATATTAATAGCTATCCATACTTGTGTGATTGCAAGTTCTCCAAGTTTGAATTTCTACCTTCTACCACTAATTGTGGGTCTTGGGCCAGTTGCTTAGCCTTTTAAAGTCTCATCCTCCTCAACAGTAAATGACAATAAATTACTTATGAAATAACAGATTTTGTTACATATTTAAAAATTTTAATCAATTACAGACACTATTCTTATTGATGTTCAAATTGTCCCGATTTGAACATCAAGTCAAGTTCATTGGAGACCCCTTCAGATTGCTTCTGTGTCCCTTTGCCATGATCGCCCCTCATCTTTGATAGTGTCTTTGCCTTCTGGCATGAGATGACTTGGCTCATTTTGTACATCTCCTAGAAGACAGGAATATTCATTTGCCTTGTTCATGGATATATTCCATGCCTCTGAAGAAAATGTCAACAAACATTCCTTAAAATAATCAACTAAATAGCATTTAACAAATGTCTAATAAAAGTTGTCTCTTATTACTTGTCAGGGCATTATAAGGGTTTCTCTCTCAAGAATCTGACTATACTAGTCTTTTGTTTTTTGAGATGAAGTCTCAGTCTGTGGCCCAGGCTGGAATGCAGTGGTGCAATCTCAGCTCACTGCAAGCCTGCATCTCTCAAGTTCAAGTGATTCTCCGGCCTCAGCCTCCTGAGTAGCTGGGACCACAGGCATGCGCCACCATGCCTGGCTAATTTTTGTATTTTTTAGTACAGATGGGGTTTCACCATATTGGCCAGGCTAGGCTGGTCTCTAACTCCTGACCTTGTGATCCACACGCCTCGGCCTCCCAAAGTACTAGGATTACAGGTGTGAGCCATCACACCCCGCTGACTATGCTAGTCTTTCAATTCAATTTAATCACTTATTGAGGACTCACCACACTCCTACCCCTCATGCACACATTACAAGAAAAATCAGGAGAAGTTGAAAGAATAAAAATAGACAATCTTATACTTTTAGTTCATCTATAAAATTCTATGGTTCTCTCTACAACTTCTTCCTTATGTTGGAATTAGAGGAATCTAATGTCAAATGTTTTTCTGGGAGAAATCTGGCATTTCTTCTGCAATGGAGCCTGCTTAAGGATATATTTCTATTTTATTTATTGCTTCTATTGTCAAGGCTCTACATTGCCTCTGCCTCCTTGCTTTTTCAACTTTTTCTCTAAGGTTATCTATCACCTTTATTGCATTCTATCATTTCCAAAATAATCTTGCTTACCATGTAAGTAAAACTTGTCCTTGAGGCCAGGCGCAGTGACTCATGCCAGTAATCCCAGCACTTTGGGACACCGAGGCAGGTGGATCACATGAGGCCAGGAATTTGAGACCATTCTGACCAACTTGACAAAACCCATATCTACTAAAAATACAAAACTTAGCTGCATGCAGTGATGCATGCATGTAATCCAGTTACTTGGGAAGCTGAAGGAGGAGAATCGCTTGAACCCGGGAGGTAGAGGTTGCAGTGAGCCAAGAGGGTGCCATTGCACTCCAGCCTGGATGGCAGAACAAGACTCTGTCTCAAAAACAAATGAATGAACAAACAACAACAACAACAAAAGAAAATCACTTGTCTTTGATTCATCAGGTGGAAAGCTGGGGAGAACTTTTTATTTATTTATTTATTTTTTTTGAGATGGAATTTCGCTCTTGTTGCAATTCTCCTGCCTCAGCCTTCTGGTAGCTGGGATTTCAGGCACGCGCCACCACCCCCGGCTAATTTTGTATTTTTAGTAGAGATGGGGTTTCGGGGAGAACATTTTTAAACTCAAGATTCCTTCCCTTGTTTAAAATTCTAGGTAGCTTAAGAAATACTTCACATCTATGGGAATCTTGATGTCAAAATTACTCAAATCACATTTTATGCCACATCTGAGCATTTTATCTAGGTTTTACAATGTGTATTGTACACAGCTTTGATGAAAATAAGGCATTTATAAATGTGCTCAGAAGTTAAAACCCATGACTCTAATACAAGACTCAGGCAAGGTTAATGAAAAGTTCATTGTCAGATGATTTTGACACCATAACCCAATGCTTGGAACATTTAGAGGAGAGGTTTTTTAATTTCCCGTTGGCACATGCCATGATCACCTCATTTTGGAATACTGTGAACGAATGCACCTCTGGAGGGACAGATGGCCTCCAATTCAACAAAGCCAGATGATTTACAAGTTTAACATTTATGGAGGACAATCATAATATTAAAAGGGCATTATTCCTTGAATTAACTATTTCAGAGGGGAAATAATTTTTCCTCATTAAAAAGAGAAAACAGAGATGCCACTCACTTCTAAGGAAAAAAATTATTCCATTAGTTCTAGAACATGCTATCATTTTAGGGAAAATAAAAGGCAAGAAGCAGAAGGCTAGCCCTTAATGATATTTTTAAACTCTCTCCTTTCCATAGATAAATGCTTATTTTTCTTCCCAAGTACATCTGTCAAATAAACATATTCTTTTCCACCTAGGATTTTTCTCCATTCCTTCCTGAATAAATCAAGTCTATCAGTCTCTCCAAATAAATACTGGTTCTGTCAATAAAAGCTTGTAGCTCTTTGAAAATCACAGTCACTCTCTGGGACTTAGTTTGAGAAGTCTCTTTACATATCTGGATGATGGGGGAACTCGATAACCTCTTCCAAATCAAATGTGCTGTGATTTTTTAGTTTCTTTGACTCACAATGATTGGTCCCTCCTATGAATTCCTATAGGTGTTCTTACTGCAGCTGTATTCATTCAACAAAATTAATTCAACCAATAATGTATACAGAGTCTTATGCAACAGTTAATTTTTCAAGAACATGTGCCATCTTTTCCCTTGGAAATGTGACAGCACCTTAAAGGCAAAGGCTGTATTTTGTCCTTTTTGCGTCTCTTAAAGCATCCAGTCCCAAACCTTACATATATCAGACGTCTCAAACATAGTTGTCCATTGATTGACCATTGGACTTATTAAACTTTCCTCAGTTCAGCTTCAGAGGCTGTGCAAACAGGCATAACTCTAAGTATGCTATATTCCTGAAAAGAGAGGCAGGCCAGGTCTAATTTTATCACTATCTCAAGTGGGCAAGAAGTAACATTCGTTCTTATGGGTTAGAGACTATTAAAGTCTTTCGAAAGAATATGAGAGAGAAATACATTGTGGGGGTATAAGTGTCTGTTGGCCTCTCATGGTGGCAGAGAAGCCTGTGGGAAAAAGGTCACAATACTAAGATAGGAGCACAAATGAGACTATATGTGAAGTTAAGAGATACATTTACAACCTAGCTCCAGAATGCACAAGAGTCTCAAGATGAGATAAGGAAGCAAAAAAAGAGTAAGTTGTACAATTTTATCAATAGAAAAATTACACTGTTGAGAAGGGTAAAACTATCCAATGACACCGTTTTATAAAAATAAGCAACACGGCCAGGCGCAGTGGCTCACACCTGTAATCCCAGCACTTTGGGAGGCCAACGCGGGTGAATCACGAGGTCAGCAGATCGAGACCACCGGGCTAACATGGTGAAACCCCGTCTCTACTAAAACTACAAAAAATTAGCCGGGCGTGGTGGCATGTGCCTGTGATCTCAGCTACTCAGGATGCTGAGGCAGAAGAATTGCTTGAACCTCGCTTGAACCTAGGAGGCGGAGGTTGCAGTGAGCTGAGATTCTGCCACTGCACTCCAGCCTGGGCGACAGAGCGAGACACCATCTCCAAAAAAAAAAAGAAAGCGACATATACCTAGTCATCAAAGAAATGTTAAAGAACCTTGAAAAGCAATGTCGGTCCCATGGTATATATTTATATTAGCAAATTAATGTATAAAAACATTTCTTTAAAAGATTTTTAGTCAACAATTTTATCTCACATAGGAACACATAGAAACACTAATACAGTCTTGTGCCTCCTCCTGCAAAATTCATAAGCAGACTTTAGATAAGTTAAATCAGACAGTGAAAAGTTATTTACGTTTTTCACTAAGACCTTAGGGAGTAGATTCTAACACATGTCAGAAATTCAAACATTAGATTTTTATACTAAGCCCGTCACCCATATATACGAAACAATGGATCAAGAGAATGGAAGGCCTGTTTTTGTACTGACACAATGTACCTCTAGCTTCCATAAACTAGGTAAAAAACTGGTTGCAAAATGGCCATTCCCTCCAAACAGCAGATTGCATATTCTGACAAATCCCAAAATGAGGCTTTAAATTGATCCAGTGTTAGAATATTCCTCTAATTGTATGAGAAAACTACATCTGAAAATCTGGCGCATTTTTCCTTTTAAGAGTTATTCTAAAAATTTAGGACTACAAGAGCCTCAAAGTCCATAAAACTGTATGTAGATTAAAGAAGAAATAAGGCATAATGTTCAGCTATGACCTCTGTTAGAATTAACATGGGACAGAATGAGCACCTGCTAGAAAATCAAATGATCAGTTGCAGGTTTAACTTTGTTACTTAGTTAATGAATCTCTCACTGTTTTCTTTGTCTGAATAGCTTCAACTTTAAAAGTAGAATATTAGAAATAATTGCCATACTTAAGAGGCAAAGAATTAAGTAAATGGTTATGTCTTAATACATTTGGATATTTTAGGAATGAAAAGGTATTTCTCAATTTAGTAAAGAGCGAAACTTAGTCAATTCATCTTGGTTTGTGCAAAATTATCACAGAAAAGAGAGATAGTGGTGAGCTAACTACCAGTTTCTCCTTTTTCTGAGACTACAGAACACCGTTTCTCATCTGAGTAGCAATGAGCTCGACCACAGTGACGGATTTTGATTGGACTAGGCCAATTATAGCAATCTTATTTCTCCTTGCCAGATGCTTATGTACTTTGACACCTTAAAGCTAGGAATGACCAATGAGCTACAAGGAAAGTCTTACATGGAAGAGGATTTCTGGGAAAACTTTCCCTTCTTTATAAAAATGTCAGGAATAAGAGAAAGCCTAATGGTGCATCCCTTTCCCCCATTTTTCCTTACTTTCAACCCTGATGTGATTCTGACAGAATGATGGCATTTTGAGACCATACCTTGAGACGCATGAGAACTGAAGGCGAAGATACTTAGAAGGGTAGAGAAGAAAGAAAAAAAAATGAACCTAGGTCACTGCTGACATCAATGAACCTCTGAGATAGTCTTAGAACTACCTAATCTACAGGCTTCCAATTAAAAACTATAATAGTAATATAGCATATTATTTAAGGCAGACATTCTGCAGCCTAACACATTCCTATTGATGTAGTCTTCTCTGTAGATCCCAGACAAAACAGCCTACCATAAGAGTCTGCATTTCTGAAATGTAATATTATATCCTTAAAATGACAACTTAGTATCTTGTTCTAACAATCTGCTTATCTCATATGCTTGATGGTATCTTTTCTTGCTCTGTGTTTACAGAAGTAGTCACAGACCCAAAATCTGATATGCCCTCTGCCCTAGAAATACACTGGTAGCATACAACATGGAACATGCAATTTCATGGGTCTTGAGGAAATTCCTGAAAATCCTCCATGAACACCCTGTATGGTCTTCAGAGGGGACTCAAATATAAAAATCTTGCATTAAAATTGTTTGTTATTTCTTTATTCTTAGTTTTTCTATTTTGGTTAATTACACTTAATAAGAAAATTAAAATGCCAAAACTGTCCAAAAATTTAAATGTCAAATTCAGTCTTATGAAGTTGTGCTCTGATTTCTTAACAAAGAAGGGACTCAATTCACTAGAAGCAGCATGGTCGAGGAAAATATCACTAAACTAGGAATCAGGAGAGCCTGGGTCTGGGGAGGACTTTGTCCCCACTTATAGAATGACCAAGTTCTCTCTGGGCTTCAGGTTTGTTGGCTGTAAAATATAGATAAAGATACCCACTTCATCAAACTGTTTTGAAAAGTATGAGGTGATGTGTGAATGCTGCACGAATGGCAAAACAAGGGTGGAATTTGCATTAGCAGGAATAGTCTCTACACTCAGGAGGAACTAGGACACTGCAAGGCCAAGTTCAGGTCTGTCTCTGTCACATTTGGTCTTGATTTTAAAAGATTCTTATTTTCTGTTTTAATTTACACCTATATTTAAGAGATTTTTAATTAATTACTGATAGTAACAATAGCAGTTATTAATTACTGCATAACTACTGTTTATAAGGCATTCTACTTGGACCTTTACATATATTGTTTTATGTAATCATCACAAGGCAGATATTACTATTCGCATTTGAGGGAACAGTGGCTCAGAGAAATTAAATAAATTACAAATCGCCATACAAACATAAGGAGAAAGGCTGAGATACAGGTTCATGTCTATTCTACAACGAAAACCATTCTCTTGCGATTATGTTAAAATGCATTTCACACATATAACTCAATTTTGCTGTGACTTACCAAAAAATATGTTGAAGATAGTTGGGAAGTAGAGTTAATAACTGTCCAAGGGCAAATATAATTAACATTTACAGTTTCCCAGTCCTTGCACTGAGAGGCCAAACTACAGAAAGGAGTAATGGGGACTCTAGCTAGAAACTAAATTTAGAATTCAGAAAGTAAATGTATTAGCAAAAGTACACCAATTTAGGAATCTTATCAATATTCATACCCTTGGGTATTTTGGGTAGCCAGGTCCTGACCAGGATTTCTCTTCTCAAAAAACAAACAAACAAACAAAAAAACACATAATTTTGCACATCATCCAATGGGAAAAATATGTATTAGCGATACTGTAAGACTTTTTAAATAAGGCAAGACTGGGATCTACTCCATATGTGTGAATACTAAAATTAGATCAGTGACAGCACTTTGGCAGCTGGAAAAGCGAAAAAAAAAAAAAAAGGAAGGAAAGAAAGAAAGAGAAAGAAAAATACTAATTTAAGGAAGAAATGAAGATTAAGGCCTTGCTAAAAGAACAAAGGACCCTCTACTTTCTACAATGATTAACAGTTGGAATGAATACAGTTAACACTTCCTGTTATTAAAAAATTACCATTACCATATAAGAGCTATTTTGTTCACTTATTATGCTCATTTTAAGAGGGTTTTGTATTAAATAATTTAATTTTAAATAGAATATGTATCAAAACAATCCAGCTTCATAGTGAAAACGATAGTCAAAATGCATGTATCACACCCCCTTAAAATGACCAGTTACAGCTATGACAGCCAATGCCCAAAACATTGTTCAGGGATACCATAGCAACAAGAGTCTTTCTGCCACACCAGCAAACTCACCATCACACGTTGCAAGAATGAATCATTCCAGTCCTTTTAAAAATGTACTTTACAAAATTACTGCCCTTCCCTCTCTCTCATGAAATTTCTTTTATTTTGAAATCCCAGATTTGGTTTTTAAAGCTTTGAAGGGTTCTAATCTTATTATTCTACACAATTCCTGTAGATGTTGGTGAAAGATACAAGTACAAGTTAAGAGCAGCAACAAACACTTATGTTTTGTTTCACATATGCATACTTTCGTACCAAGAAAACACTCTTAGGCTTAGGGGTTGAGAACGTGCAGGATATATTAGTTTGACAAGCATTTCATCTTTTGTATCAAATATTCAAAGTGAAATTCTCTTAAAATTCTAATGGCCCTAATATTTGAACAGAATCATGCATCCTAATATAAATGCCTGTTTTTTGTTTTTTGTTTTTTTTTTTTTTTTTTGAGACGGAGTCTCGCTCTGTCGCCCAGGCTGGAGTGCAGTGGCGCAATCTCGGCTCACTGCAAGCTCCGCCTCCCGGGTTCACGCCATTCTCCTGCCTCAGCCTCTCTGAGTAGCTGGGACTACAGGCGCCCGCCACCACGCCCGGCTGATTTTTTTGTATTTTTAGTACAGACGGGGTTTCACCGTGGTCTCGATCTCCTGACCTCGTGATCCGCCCGCCTCGGCCTCCCAAAGTGCTGCGATTACAAGCGTGAGCCACCGCGCCCGCCCTATAAGTGCCTGTTTTAAATGTTCAGGAGACACCTGCAGTAATTATTGCAGCGAGATTAGTGAGGCCATCCTATGTTCTGATGGCTTCATGTAGTGTTGGTTTAGTGCAGTGAAGTGCACGTAATAGATTGAATTCCCTGGTATCTCCGACAGACAGCCAATTACAAAGTACTCACATACTTGAGGCTTTCGACCTTAAGTATGACACATGAATGCATTAAGTCAATTAAATACTCCTCCCCATACCTTCCAATTATGAATTGCACACTCCATTTTAGGTAAAATATTGCATATCAAAATGTTACGTAAATTATTTCAGTAAACTGTAGACCTATAGCACCTCATGTCAGAAAAGGACCAACAAAGATATCATCTGATCCAACGCAGAAACTGAGAGGTTTCAAGCTTCAAGAAAAAACAGAGAGGTTTCAAGTTGAACACCTGCTTTGCTATCCTAATTATTTTTATTTTATTTTTTTATTTGAATTTTTTATTTTTTTTGAGATGGAGTCTCATTGTGTCGCCTAGGCTGGAGTGAAGTGGCGCAATCTCGGCTCACTGCAACCTCTGCCTCCTGGATTCAAGCAATTCTCCTGCCTCAGCCTCCTGAGTAGCTGGGATTACAGGCGCACGTCGCCACACCCGGTTAATTTTTTATATTTTAGTAGAGATGGGGTTTCGCCGTGTTGTCCAGGCTGGTCGCGAACTCCTGAGCTCAGGCAATCCGTCTACCTCGGCCTCCCAAAGTGCTGGGATTACAGACGTGAGCCACCACACCCGGCCATTATTTTTATTTTTTAAGAGACCGAAGAAGGCATCACTCACAGTTTTCAGATCTTTGCTGAAATTAAAAAATTTAAAAAAAGAGAAATCAACTGCAAAAACTTATTTTTTCTAAATTGATGAACAGTTAGTCTTCATGGTTGTCTGCCTCATTGAAGTCCTCATCAAGAATCATGCCCACAGATTACTAAAATAATCTCAGAAGTTGTAGTGAGTTAATAAAGTTATTATTGTAGTATATATAGAATATACATATATAATATAGCAGCAAAATAAACATAATACCATTTATCTTTCAAATGTACAACACAGTGGCATTAAGTACATTCACATTGTTGTGCAACCGTCACCACCATCCATCTTCAGACCTTTTTCATCATTCCCAACAGAAACTCTGTGCTTATGATGTAGTTCATACATTTCTAGAAACACAAGAAAGAAATTTTTTTTCTTACTCCAACCTGTTCCAGAATCCAAATTAAGAGCCTATAAGGTTATCAAAGCCTCCACAGGAAAGTCATTTCCAGCTGAGCTACATGCCAGGGAAGGAGATTCAATAAATGTGGTTGCCACAAAATAACCTCAGTCCTGGCCTTCTGCCTTGAAGAAGAACCAGAAAATGGAATTTAGGTATATACCTCATTTTCCTCTAGGGCAGAGTTTGCCTCTCCTCTACAGCAGAGTGTCTCAACTGTAGTCCTTGATAAAATGCATTTTGTTCCAACCTGAAACCAAGTAAATCAAAGCCTCTTTGGGAAGAATGTAAAATCCCAATAATGTGTCATTTTAATTTGCCCCTAGGTGATTGTGATCCACACCAAAGTTTGATAAACAACACTTGACTACTTGTAGCTTTCTCTTTAGTCACTCCTCTTCCTCCCTCTGTCCCTCCATCTATATCCCCAATACAACGCACAATACCTTTATGCCTACTTTTTATTTCCTAAACATTCCTTTAAGCTACCTTGGCTGATGAGAGAGGCAATGGTTCAAGTAAAGGGAGTTATACAAGTTGTAGTTGCATAACAAACCAGAAAGACTAGCTCCTAATGTGCCATTTCCTGCAATAACACTTAGAAATAATTGGTCAAAGGAAGAGCTAATTGTGGATTCTCCTGCTTGCCAAGCTGGCCAAAAAAGAATACAGAATGTAAATCAAATAAATTTCTCCAGCAGTGTGTTATGTTTGGTGTAACCCAGACATAATGCTTGAGGTGCATGAACAAGTAAAAAATGTTTAATAACTCGCAACATAAATTTGGAAGTTATAGAAGTATGTCACTTTATGATGATTATGCCTTATTTTCTCAATCTCTGGATTAAAAACTTGGGTATTTGGCAGGAAATATTTGTGCAGAATATTAAAATATCCTATAGATGCTTTATGTGCATAATCACAATCTCCCTTTTCTGTGATTTACAGCACATTTTTTGAGACCTCACTAACATCTATGCTATATCTTCCTTATTAGACCACAAGATATTAAAAGTTCATGTGCTATGTATCTCTTGTAGCTCTTGGGCAAAATCACACTTGATGATGGAAGAAGAAAAACACTAAGATCTGGCACAAGAAGATAAAAAATAAGTCCTCCTATTGGTCTCCAATGGTACTCAAGTCCATAACTTAAACCTCACCCTAACCAAGTGGGTCATGAGATGAATGAGTCGGAAACTACAATGAAAACACAAGTACCAAATCATTACTGCTAGCAGCTACGCGTGATTCTAAATCTCTTTATCTCCCCAGATGCAAAAGATACAATGCTTACTCAATTAACTTATTTTCCAATTTTCGAATAAAAGAAGACATATATTTTTCTTTTATTTTTGGATAGCTTTATTTCTAAGTTGACTTCATTTAACATTGATGGATATTCTTCAAAGAATGTGACAGGTATGCTGTCAATTTGGGGAGGAGGAAGAAGAAGAATGGATAATAATATTGTGCAAATTAACTCTTTTAAAATATATATGTCAGATAAAAGTGCCAATTATAAAATGCCTTTATGTTGCAAAATATGTTTGAAGTTAATAAAACTAAACAAAACATATAGCACAGTGCATCCCTTTAGTTTTCACCTTCACTGCAGATCTTTCATTTTCCTTCTCACATTAGACAAGTTTCTTAATTATAGAAGCTATTTCAGGAATAATTAAGAACTCCCCTTTCCAGAGCAGCGAAGTAGTTTATGTGGTCACCTGTCGAAGGTTATAAATTGAATGTATTATTTCTTGGATGGTTAACCTTTTGGATAGGCAAGAAAAAAATGATGGCAACCATTTCAATTATGACTCTTCAATAGCAACCAGTATTTATTAAATGGCAAAAGTATGTATGTCCTTTAAAGTTACAGAATACAGGATATCCAAGCCCTAAATACAGTTTGCCATTGGAAATATACATTATTAATGTAAATTAAACAGGGCTTGGTTGCTGAATTTAATTTTCAGTATAAGTAACATGATGGGGTATTTCTTTTTAAAACAGAAATACAATGGGGCAGTTAATTACAATGTTGGACTTACAAACTAAAACTGATATATCAGGGTATTAGTTCACTACCTAGGATAGGTAGAGCAGAGTAGAAATGAAGTTGTCATAAGCCATTCCATATACACAAAAAATAGTAAACTTCATGTAGAAATCAAACTTGGTGTGATGGTCTGAGAAGTACAAAATTACTGCCTACAGTTAAGGGTGCAAATATAGTTTTTAAAGAAGATTGGACAGGAAAATGAATGCTTCAAGGCATTTCATTATGAGACTTGGAAAATGAAGCCTAATGCACTTGTTCTGGTTCTAGGTCATAAGAATCCACTTCACATATAAAGGAAGCATTTTCCTCTAGTAAGATGCATGACATATCATACTGTAGTACCAGATACAAAGAAGCAGGATTAGACAAAAAGTAAGTCATTCCTATTTTAATAATGTATTTCCTTATTTTTATTTTTATTTCTTTTTGAGAGGGAGTTTTGCTCTGTTGTGCAGGCTGGAGTGAATTCACGTGATCTCAGCTCACTGCAACCTCCACCCCCAAGGTTCAAGCAATTCTCCTGCCTCAGCTTCCCAAGTAGCTGGGATTATAGGTGCTCACCACCACGCTCAGCTAATTTTTGTATTTTAGTAGAGACGGGGTTTCGCCATGTTGCCCAGGCTGGTCTCAAACTCCTGACCTCAGGTGATCCACACACCTCAGCCTCCCAAAGTGCTGGAATTACAGGTGTGGGCCACTACGCCTGGCCAATAATATCTTTCACATGAACCAAACAGTATATTTTTATATTAAGTGTTCCTCATGCTAAAACTTTATCCTGTATGCTAAGGATGACCTGTGTCCATTTAAATTTGATAATATAAACTGGTAGGTCCTCCCAGATGGTTTTATTTCAGCGTGGGACACAAAGGAGCTAAACTTTAATTTTACTTTGTTTGATGTGTTCTTATTTCAAAAGTATGCTCTTATTTTACAGTTTTATTAGTAGTCTTAAAGTCAAGTGTTTTAAGAAAAAGCCCATTTAGTAGATACAGCCTCCTATTTCATTTATATCTTGGTCTTCAGCCTTTTCACATTTGTATTTGGACAAGACACTTTTAGTCATCATCATCTATGACTACAAATAAAGGTAAAAAGACACTGCGTCCAACAACTTCATTCCTTAAAAGCACAGACTAAGGAAATGGTTCTCAAATATGGTAAGTCTTAGAAACATTGTTACAGCTTTTCCAAAATGAGATGTGCTAAAAGTGTGAAATACACACCAAGTTCAAAGACAGCAAGGAAAAAATGTAAAATATCCCATTAATAATTTTTATATTGGTCCCATACTGAAATGATACTATTTTAGGAATTTTATAAGGAAATTTCTTTTGCTTGGATTATCTGTCCCCACCTCTTTATGTAATGTATACACTGGATTTAGGCCCAATCCTGATTAGCCAGTAAGTAACCAAATGTAAGATTCACACAGTTGAAGATTTTTGGACGAAATTCATGGATAATTATACTTGGAAACTCTTGTGAGAAATATACAATGTAGGTATGAAAATATTTTATTCCTCTTTTCATTTTTGTCCAAACTTGCTGCCCAGACTGTAACTGAGCCGCACGACTGATAAAAGGCATACAAAATCTGCAAAATAGATTTGCTTTAACAAAAAGAAAACGCCTGAGACATCAGCTTTCCTCCTATCCAAAATATCATGTCTTTGAATAACAATGTGGCCACTTCTCTTTACTGAAGCCAAAATCACCACTAGTCATCAGAGTGCTACTTTTATGATTTTCTCCAACTGAGTTCCCATTCTTTCATCCTATATCTAAACACACCAATTTGTGCTTCTATTGTAATAATTAATGAGCCCCCATTGGCTCTTGCTGGGCACAATGCTAGTCTTTATCCTTATGAGGTACATACCAAAGAGTAATATTCTAACCCAGAATTGCAGTCACGATAAAAGACACGCTAAACTAAGCATGGACACTGGAGGCTACTCTCTGCTTTCCTGATTTGGAAATCTTTTGCTGGATCCCACTGATGGCAGTGTTATAACCATAGAAAGGTGGTTATAACACTGTTGACACTTGAGGACAAATAATTATTTATTGTAAGGGGCTATCTTGTGTACTTGAGGATGGTCAGCAGCATACCTGGCCTCTGTCCACTAGATTATATAAAGGCCTCCCCTCCCCCAAAGTTGTGATAACCAAAAATGTCTCCAGGCATTCCACATGCTCCTGGAATGGGAGAGGAAAGCTTCTTCTCTTTGAGAACCACCAAATCCGAACACAAACTCTGGCACTAGACAAGCTGAGTGAGAATCTTAGCTCCTTAGCTTGGCAGCTGTGTGACCTTAAGCAACTTGGTCTCAGAAAGCATCAGTTTGCCTCTAAGTGAAATGGGGACAATAACCAGTAGTTATTAAGTAAATGAACCAATATAAAAAGCACTTAGAAGAGTGGCTGGCATTTAATAAGCACTACAAATGATTTAACTTTGTTATTTATACTATATTAAAATGAAAATTCAAATCTGTTGCTGAATAGTCTGTTAACTTGGCAAGTCACTTAAAGAGCCTGGGCTTCAGTTTACTCATTAATAAAGCAGAGAGCAGACCAAATGTTGGCTAGTGATACAAGTCAGTACAGTGGTTAAGAGCTCAGATTCTAGAATCAGACCACGTGGGTGGGAGCCCTGGATCTACCACTTAGTAGCTGGCCGGCCTGGGACAGATCACTGAGTTTGCATAACTTTGTTTTCTGAATCCATAACACATGGATATTAAAACCAAAACTCCACAGGGTTATTGTGAAAATTCACTGAGACAATGTAGATTATCTCATTAATTAATAATTAATAATTATTAACGATAACGTCCATAAATACAAGGAAAGAAGAGTGAAAACAGTAGCTTTTTCTATAACTACTAACATTTCTAGATTTAAAAATACACATATCTGTACAAGGGAGGAGAACTAAGTTATTTAAGAGTAGAGAACACAGACAGGGGAAATGACCAATTCATCTCTGTTTTTATAATTATGGATAGAAATAATGGCCATTTATAATAAATATGGGCCTCAAGTTTCCTTGGAATATGGGTAAAGTGGGTTACTAGTCTTTTAGGACAGACATTTGTAAGACTGGTAAGACTGTGTAGATGAATTCCACTCATCACCCAGAAGGACAGGGGCTTCCTGGATCACACGAATTTATTTCCTAGTAAGGGCCATCAGGGAGCAGAATTCTCAGTTTAGCTTATCATCTTCCATAACTGGAAGCTATATGAAGAACTCTCACTCTCAGCTACTGCTACTATTTCCAGTGATTATCATGGCACCACACACACAGTAGTTCTTCAAATATTTACTGACTAACCAATTTAAAACCAATGTTGCAATCCCTGCCAGAATCTCTGGTAGAGATGCCCCTCATATTTAATAGACTAATCTATAAGAAAAGATTTGCGTTGAGACCTTTTGGATAAAACTATCTTTAACTGTAATCCTTAAAGGCCATTCAGTCTACCCAAAGCGAAACATGAATTGTTTTTCACTTAAGATAGGCAAAACCATCATCTTCATCTATGTCAACACCCAGGAACATCAAGGAAGTGAAGAGGATAAAGGGGTCATGTACATCAGAGAAGAAATATTAATCAAAGGCCCAGCATCCGCCCCATCTCCTTAATATTTGAGCCCAAAGGAGGTAGCAGTCATGGCAAAGTTCCAGGCCTCACAGTGCTGATGGTGGTATCAAGCATTCACAGAACCATGAATTGACCCTGAGATTAATGTCTGGGAGTTCCAGAATAAGCATATTTATCTCTAGTGACCTGGCATGAGATTCTCAAAGTGGAAACAGTCAGACTGGCTCACCAAATGACTTTTGGAACAGTGGAAACTTTAAGGTGATTGAACACTTGAAAAACAATGATGACCAAAGTTAGGATTGAGCTAGGGATACCAGAAAAGAGCATGCCGAGTGACTGTGGTGATAAACTATACATAGGACAAGAAATCCAGGGTTCTTCTATTGTCAGGGTGACCACCCAGAAAAAGTAAAAGACCTTTAACTCTACACCTGCTATATTAGAGATCTGTTAGAGGGAAATGTGACTGTAACTCAGCCCAGAGATAGATGGCCAGATAAGATGCAACTCATGTAACAACTCCGACCCAGCAGCAATAGCTCTCTCATGTGCTATCTTGAGAAAGATTATGAAGCAATGCCTGGGTTTAGCAGAAAAGACTACAATATAAAATTAATGATAACTTCCATAAATACAAGGGAAAAAGAGTGATAACAGTTAAACTATACATTTGCTATGCTTGGCTCAGAAACAGAAGTAATACCATAAAAATCAGATCATCCTCTTGTATCATTGGTTGCCCTGTGGACCCATTTGTTGGGCTTATTTAGCCAGAAAGGACAGGAACCAGGTTAGCCTTTTGTTGTAGCCATAGTGGTCTAATAAAAGACTTAAACACTTTCTAGAGCTTTGAGTTGTCTTTAGTAACATGTCTAGAATGGCTCTCCTTCTCTGCTTGCCACCTAGCCACCAACATCACAAAATATATCTAAAGGGAAAGACCAAGATGAAAATTCTACCTGGCCATATCATGACAGTTGCTCTGCACCTAGAAAATGTTATTGTTTAATTTTAAATACCATACATGCCTTTTTCATAATACATTTTGCTTTGGAGATGCACTGCAGATGGAATAATGATGGGATTGAAAATGCCATGTGAAAAGCAGGGGCAATTATAAGTGATCGCTATATGACCTGTGCATTTTTCTAGTTTTCAAGGTAGTTTTTACTGTCTTCTGAGATATCATGGCATGTGTCCATATGTGGCAAATTCTAAATGCACATTTTATTTTAGATATGTATACAACTCATAAAATTAGGTGAGGTGAAGAGAAAAGGTTGGAAAAGTATAGTGATGCATTCAAATTGCCAAAGGAACATTCCCCATTGAAGAACTTCCTAGGAAAGTGTTAACATCACTTTTGCATCACCATGGGGCAGATCATCATTTAGGAATGTGCTGAGACTGCAAGCCACTTGCCTTAGGTATTAAGTGTCTATAATTTTCATAACCACAGGGTATCCTCTTATCAGATTTGGAATAGATAGGGGAAATCTGATGCTGACACTTGTTAGCTTCAGCTGAGAAAGAATGCTACATTCACATACATCTGTCTGTAAAGAGTGGAATGCAAAGCATGTTAGGTAGAAAGGAAGAATTATACAGTCTAATGTACAGACGAAAGATCCAATATTGCATAAGTCACTAATACAAAGCAAATGTGCTTGGGGAAGTTTGATAGCAAAGCCAATACCCTGCATTATAGTCACCAGGCTAGAAATTTATGAGCTCCACTGTTACTTCATTTGCATTTTCTTCCTATCAAAAAATCCATTTAAAAAGGAAGCCAAGAAGAATCTCTACTTATATAGCATAATCTTAATAAAAGCAAGACAACCTTTTGGCTTGCCTTTATCCCTAAGAAAAAAAATCACAAAATTCATGGGTACTAACTTCGTGGGAAAAAAAAAAAATTGCACATTCTTGAAAGGCTCATTAGAAAACTGCACATAGTTTTAACAAGTATTGTCCACTCCCAAATGATCTCTATCAACATCTCATAAGAGATCTCATAAGAGGGAATAAATAGATAATGCTTAATTAATATCTTTAAACTTAATGAAGATATCAAAACTCAATTATACATAACTGATCATTAGAGATTTCCATTCTAACAAAGAGAGTTTATTTAAAAAGATACAAGTAAAAGCTTAGCTCGACTTACCCTATAGGACTGTTATACACAAGAAAGATATGTATGTCAGAGTTAGATAAAACATAGTTCATTTTTTAAACACAATTCACCTTATAGGTTAATATTAACTTCTAATGGTATAAAAATGGACTCATACATTGTAACTTTACTATTTGGTTTAATTCATAGCAGCACAGTTAAATTAAAATGTGGTCAAATACTATTAATGTAGGCACATATCTCAGCTAATAAATTATACTGAGCAGGAGAGTGTGCAGTTCAATACTCCAGCTGAGACTTGAATACAGTCTCCATAGTTTGCAATGCTGTAGAGAATGGCTCCCTATCACTTCCATGCAAATGAAGCTGTGGTTCCACAGCTGGAACCACGTTACTCTGAAAATGGAAGGTGGGAGATGTTTGGTCTGAGCAGGAATCTTTCCGACACGCTTCTAAGTGAATCCTGAAGTGGTCAAAATCTCATTTCTACTAATAATGTAATATATGAGCCCTCAGCACAGCCAAGTGGCAGAGTTATTTGTGCTTTGTCAACTGAGAAAGACAGTTAACAGAGAGGATCTCACACTTGGGATGTAAACTTACCTTGAGAATGGCACTGAGCTAAAACATGCTTCATGAATTACACAGGGACATGGAAATTTCTGCATTTAGGTTAAGAAAATCAACTGCATAAGCCCAATATGGCAGACAGGGGCTATGACTTGGTAGCCGATCATGAGAAAAGGACCTGGGAGTTTTAGTCTCCCCTGGTTTGTTATATACCTAAATGAGCTTAAAACAGAGACTTGAGGACATAAATGGGAAACTGCACCCAACCACTGTCAGAACACATCTGGAACAAGCACTGGTGAATATTCATCATTTACTTTTCCAGAAAAAAAATCCTAATAAACATTTTACATATTTCCTTACTGTTTGGATTTTTAACCCTGCATATATACTGTGACTTTATCATATTTTTTAATGCCAGCAGGCATACTCTGTGCTATGAAGCTTGGGGCTTGTTTCTTGTTGTTTTTATATAACTTTCATTATTAGGGAAGAAAATTAATACATATTGTTTTGAAAAACATCAAAGTGCCTTTCAAATGTTATCAAAATATCAACAATGGCAATGATGGTAATAATTACAAAAATTACTTTTGGAATATTGTATGCAACATTGGATTCTGAATTTTAAGAGGAAACACAACAACTGAAAGTATGCCCAGGAAAGGCAGGCAAGCTTGGTATTGGGAAGGGGATAGCTGAAGCAGCCCTAGGTGTCAAGTCTGAAGCTGACGCAACAAAAGGAAGAAAGAGTACAGAGTACAGACTCGGGAACCTGGCTCACCGGGTTTAATCTCAGCATGACCCAATATAAGGTACTTTAACCTCTCTGTGAATTCCTTTCCTCATTCGTAAAACAGAGATAATAATAGTATTCACCTCATAGGGTTCTGAGAACCTAAAGAGTTCCTATGTACAAAGCACTGAGTTCATTGACCAGCACAAAGTAAATGCCAAAAACAGGTGTAGCTCCCAAAGAATGGAAAACAGTTCCTCAAGCAAATACTTGTGCATGAACGTTCACAGCAGCACTTTTCACAATAGCCAAAAGGTGGAAACAACTCAAGCGTCCATAGATAGATGAATGGATAAACAAAATGTGGTATATATACACAGAGGAATATTATTTGTGCATAAAAAAGAATGAAATACTGACAGGTGCTACAATGTGGATGAGTCTCAAACATATCATGCTAAATGAAAAAAGCCAGACACAAAAGGTTACATATTACGATATGTATGTTCTATTTATATGAAACATGTTTCATATAAATATGGTTCTATTTATATGAAATATCCAGAATAGGTAAATCCAAAGAGATAGAAAGTAGATCGGTGTTTGCTAGGGTTGGAAGTGGAGTGAGGAAGGGGAATGGTAAGTAACTGCCTAATGGGAATGGGGTTTTATTTGAAGGTGATGAAAATATTTTAGGACTAATAGAGATGATGGTTGCACAACATTGTAAGTGTACTAAATGCCACTGGATTGTTTATTTTAAAATGGCTAGTTCTATGTTATGTGAATTTCAACTCAATAGAAATAAATATATACAATTTGAGACAACATTCATAATAATAGAGGCAGGTGTTGCTTTATTAGGAGGAGTAGGAAAAGAGGGGAGGGGAGGAGGAAGACTGCTACTCTCATCTCAGTGATGGGGAAATTACTCCCTCATAAAGCCAGTCAATCCACATTCAGGCAAGTTTGTGTGGTGAAAGATCATGAGATTCAGATTCAGGAAGGCTTGAACCCAGTTCCCAGCTCTACCTGCTCTTAGCTGTGCAGATGGTAGATGACCCAATCTCTCTTCACCTCAATTCATGATAGTACAACAGAGATTATAAATGCCTACGTGACCAGTCTACAGTGTGGATTAAATAATCTACTGTGCCTAGCAAAATATTCCCACATAGTAAGTGCTTACTAGGAATAAATTCCATGTGAATTTAATATATTTGAATATTAACCCTGATTTTAAGAGAACTGACAGAGAGAAGAGACGCAAGTTTTGAACATCTAGTGTCCAGGTTTAGTCTCCACTAATTCAACAATTAACTTTGCTGACCTGTGCACAACAGCTCTCCCCTGAAACTTGGTTCTAGTTCTCTTTCCGGGACTATACAATAATGTCATCTCTGCTCAATAAGACACACTTCAGGAATGACTACCCGAAGAGGCAAGAAACACAGACACATCTGGCTAAACAATTTATTGAAACACTGAATTTAACTTTCCATACTTTTTGGAGGCACCCTTCCTCCATCACTGAAAAACAGTAAAACCTTAACAGTAAAAATGTCCTCCTTCTTCCGATCCACTACCACAGCAGTTAAAACAGATTGCTGAAGAGATTTCTGGTAATGGGAAGTAAAGTATAGAAGCAAAGGTGTCACCCCTTAAAAAATAAAATAAAATAAAATAAAATAAAATAAAATAAAAAAAGACTAGGGAAGGAAGCAAGACCCACTTTCTCCCTTTTCTAACTCTCTTCTTTTGCTGTACTTTCAGCACTTTACTTATATTGTCCTCTCCGGATAATGATCATTTGAGGGCCAACATTCACCCAAAGTGGTGTTAACAGTTCATTATACTTGTCCTAGCCTTCAGAACAATCAATAACCCCAAATGAAGAATAACGGTTATTATTAAGCCAAACACGGCTTGATAAATTCTTCCTTACTGATATTAAATTTGCCTATTGCTTCCTGCATATCTGTCTGCCACAGCCCTTGCTGTGTTCAACTGCAGCCCTTTACTGGAAGAGCTCATAAGTCCATCCCTACCTTTATGTGAGTCTCACACATATCCTCTCTTGAGCAATCCAGCGATGATTAGTTGCTTCCACACCGTATTTACTGGTTTTATTTTTGTCTCTAAGGCCACTGACAGATGAAGTATGCCTGATATTTAGTGATTTGGCTGCTCCTTTTAGTTATTTATATTCAAAGACTCTTCTCTGTTTTAGCTCTACTTCTAAAACGCTTCTTATGATATCTCTTAATTACTCACCCACTACTTACATTCTTAAATGCAACAGCTATATTTTCATCTCACTCCAGGATAAACGTGATCGAAAAAGTTTTTAAAAATATTCATACATTCAGGCATTCAGCCATTCAGTCATGAAATACTTACTGAGTATCAAATTAATATGAAAGGTATCCTAGAGGAGAGGTAAGATCACTAATGGAGTAGGAAACAAGTACATAGACTTTGGAATTTAAAAAATCCAGACTTGAATTCTGGCCATACTCTTGCCATATAACAACAGGCAAGTTAGCTTCTTTGAGCCTCAGGTTCTTTGCTTATAATAATGGGGCTGATTATATCTACCCTGTCAGAATGATATAGAATTCTGAGGATATACAGGCAACAAGCACATAAATCACTTCAATATTTTTCATATTCACATCATAAAAGTGTAATTTCTTTTCAAAATAACTTCTAAATTGTAATTGTAGTTTTATAAATATAGTTTCATATAATTTGTTGGTTTCAAGTCAAACCATCCTAATGATTTTGCATATTAACCAAACTATAATTCACTCTGCTTACTTGTTGTAGTTTGGGCTATGTTTATAACACTGACCTTCAAGTTATACATATCTATTGCTTTTGCGCATTATACATAAAGTCTTAACTGAATTCTCAATGATATAGCTCATAATCAAATGTGCTAAGATTTTTTCAGAATTGATATCCCATAGATATTTCAGTTTTATTTTCTTAACAGTACATAGTTAAAAGAGCATGAAGTATGTAACAAATTTTCAAGCTGTGCCTCTGAAAAGCTACATGATCATGAACACGGCATTGAATCCCACTGAGCCTCAAATTCCTCATGTTGAAAATGGACTTGGTTATATTGTGCCTTACTCCTTCACTCATTTATTTTGAGATGAGGTTTTATGTTGGTGAAAGTGCCTCACAAATACGAACAACAAGCAGCTATCATTACTACTTTTCAAGATTTTTGCTATTTTCCCTTCTTGACTGTCTTTTGAGTTTTAGCGTTAATAAATGTACATCTTTCCCCTAAATGTTTTTAAAATAGTATTTATGTTTTAGCATTCACATGAAAAGTTCACTGTAGGTAATGAATTAACTGGGAACATTCCAGACATTTTTTTTTGATTCTATAACTTGATGATTTTGACTTGATTGACTTTTTTTTTTTTCTTGGTGAGTTAGTCACATAATTACCAACCACTAGATTATTGTGTGCAACAAGATTGTTCCACAAATTAGATCACTGTCATTTATCATTACCATTTCATTTCAAAACATATCAAATCTTACAATCTGTTAACACTGCTTCAGTGTATATCATTTTATTTCACTCAGATGAATATTACAAATAATTGCAAAGATCTAATCAGGAAACAAAATTAAAATCATTATAAAGTACAACCAGGAAGATTTGCAATAATCAAGGCCAGTATTACAACAAGAACACAAAAAAGGTGATTTTTTAGAGTTCATGGAGAAGAGGGGTATAGGCTTCTCTGGGGTCATGACTCTTTAACAAGCTAGGCTTTGATATTCCCTTTCCCTGCCATTGTTTCGTATTTGTTATGATCTTATCTTCATACTAGGATTAGGAAATAAGCTGAGTAATAAGACACTGTCTCTCATATACTCCTACATGCTCTGGTCCCTGTCCTTTTCCAACTCATAAACAGAAGTGATTGATTCTGAAAGGGTAGAAGCCTGGCAATCATTAAAGATAAATACCAATTCAGCAAAAAATACAGCACTAAAAGTATGGATGCATTTAAGTTTCAGGAACCGTGCGCATGCCCTCCTCCACCTAATGTTATGGCCTGGGGGACAATGAGTAACAAACTGGCATTGTAATTATAGATGAGGATCACTTGGCACTTTTGTAATTACTAGGCTCTAATCATGCCAGACTAAGTCCCTTCCCAAATAGAATCTCTCTAAAGCCACCAGAAGGCATATAAGGACAGAACTATTGCAGCAGAGCATGGCTGCACAAAGCCTCGGTGAATTTGCATGATGCATGCAGAAAGCAACTAACACTTGGTGCTCCTGCAATAATCAACTTTATATATTGCTGGAGCTCAAATGGGATGCTGAGACCTTCCTTCCCAACACCCTAATTTTGCAGAGAAGAAAACTCAGGCCAGGGCAAGTAAAATGACTTTTCTGGATCAAATAGCAGTAAATAGCAGAGTCTATAAATGAGCTTCTGATTCCTGTTCCCATTTTTCCTGCTCTGTATACAATGCTAACTCTTTATGTCAATTCTGGATAGGGTTATTCTTTTCTATTCTCTGTGAATGTCACCTATGCATGTACCTGATTTGCAGGCTACTCTAAATTAAGAGATTGAATGGTGAAAACTGAAAGAATGTCACTAAGAATCAATAGTATCTATCTCCTTTTTATAAGCATGCTTTATGTAAAATAGAGATTTAATTTGTGCCCTGAATTCTTGTTTTTGGAATGTGAGGGAAAGAGATAAATGGGTTAAAATTTACAAAAGTAACCAGTACATTGATGCAGTGACTCTCAAAAAGGCTGAACAGATTTTTCTATTAATTTAAAGGATTTACTGAACCTGGGAAGGCACATTACATATATAATCAGGATCCAATAATGAAGGGACCATGAAAATAGAATACTTTATCAGAGCAAAAAAACTCAAGAAATATACACACTAAAGAAAGTATGTTGCAGGAAAATGATTATTTTTAAACTATCGTGAGGATAACTACATTTATATGGTTACAGTCAACTAATATTAAAAATTTGATAAAAGTAAAAAAAAAACTGGTAATTCCTTAATATTGGTGAATAAATATATTTAAGATATATACAAAAACACATATAACCAGTTTAGTACAAAAAAAAAAAACTGATTTCAATCCTCTGGGGTTGTCTTTTTTTTAAGACCCCCAAATCTAAACTATTTTACTTCAGAAAATACCATATTCCTCTCATTTCAAGTCATAATGAAAATAAAATGTATGAAGCTTGATGGTGATGCCCCAGATTGTATAATCCTACAAAAGACATTAATAGAAGCTCTAAAAATCTAATTAAATTTTAGAGCGCTAGTAATGTCGCCATAAGGCCCATGTAAGCTATTATCTACATTAATAAAAATTAAATTCAGACTATAACCATATCTGGATAACAATATACCTGGTTTCAAGGTCACTCTTCCTTCCTTACTTAGGAATATTTCTTCTCTATTCTCATAAATAAAATTGACTAATCATGAAGGAGAAAACCAAATACCTTCTCTTCTGTCTCTACATTCTTCTTTTAGGTCATAGAAAAGGAATCGAGTGGTCTTCCCACCTCAGGGGACAAAGTTAATACCACTCTTGACCCCCCTTCACCCTTCCTCACTTGTTCCCTAGAGAAAGGAAGGTCTCTGTAATATCTGCTGTGCTCATTTTCTTTAACAATGTGAGTGGTGAGCTCAGCTTGGTTCTAGCCTCCCTATGGTGAGCAGAGAGGATAGGGTCTGCCTTTTCAGGCCCAGCCAGGTCTTTTCTTTCTTTATTCCAATGTATTCGCCTGTAACTTGTTTGGCTGAGTCAGGATGACTCTACTTGGGGACAAGTTATCTTAATTCAAAGTGGGGGCTTTGGTTCAAGCCAAATTCACTAGTTGCTTTTTAGCAAGGAGGCTGTATTGGGAGTTTTTCAGTCCCTATTAATAAAACCTTGAGTGGCATTTGGCTCCTTAGTTCTTTTTATTTTTTAACCGGTAAAAACCTGCACAGGAGACAAAGTGACACTGATAAGACCTTTACGCCTCCAAGGAATCCCACTGCCAAATAACTATGCTAAATCTGTCACCAAACTACCATTGCAAAGTGCAATATTGAGAATCATCACAGCCTGCAAAAATCGTTAAACAAGAAAATACACAAACACATCTCTTCTATCTCCTAGCTCCTATACACACACCTGACTGGCATCTTTTTTATTTTATTTATTTATTTATTTTGAGACAGAGTCTCACTCCTTCACCCAGTCTGGAGTGAAGCGGTGTGAACTCAGCTCACTGCAGCTTTGACCTCCCAGGCTCAAGCGATCCTCCTGCCTCAGCCTCCCAAGTAGCTGGGACAACAGGTATGTGCCACCATGACCAGCTAATTTTTGTATTTTTTGTAGAGATGGGATTTTGTCATATTGTCAGGATGGTCTCAAATTCCTGGGCTCAAGTGATCCGCCCATCTTGGCCTCCCAAAGTGCTGGGATTACAGGTGTAAGCCACCACACTCAGCTTCTACCCTCTTAATAAAAAACTAAGTGACAATACAGTATTGTTAACTATAAGCACTCTGTTGTACAACAGATCTCCGGAATTTTTTCACCTTGCGTGACTGACAGTCTATACTCATTGAACAACAATTCCCATTTCCTCCTCCCTCCATTCCCTGGCAACTGCATTCCATTCTCTGCTTCTGTGAGTTTGACTATTTTAGATAACACATATAAGTGAAACCATACAGTATTTGGACTCCTGTGTCTGGCTTATTTTACTTAGCATAATGTCCTCCAAGTTCATCCGTGTTGTCATAAGTAGCAAGATTTCATTATTTTTTAAGACAGAATAATATTCCATTATATAAATATATCACATTTTTAAAAGCTACCATTTGATCCAGCAATACCACTTCTGGATATATGTCCAAAAGAATTGAAACCAGGATCTCAAAGAGCTATCAGTCTGCATTTTTTTTTTTTTTTTTTTTTTTTGAGATGGAGTCTTGCTCTGTCTCCCAGGCTGGAGTGCATAGCACAATCTCAGATCACTGCAACCTCCGCCTCCTGGGTTCAAGCAATTCTCTTGCCTCAACCTCCCTAGTAGCTGGGATAACAGGGGCATATCACCACGCCCGGCTAATTTTTGTATTTTTAGTAGAAACGGGATTTCGCCATGTTGGCCAGGCTGGTCTCGAACTCCTGACCTCAGGTGATGCACCCACCTCAGCCTCCCAAAGTGCTGGGATTACAGGTGTGAGTCACCACGTCCAGCCTTATCTGTCTGCATTCTTAAGTTTATTGCAGTATTATTCACAATAGTCAATAGTTGAAAACAACACAAATGCCCATTAATAGATGATTTACCTATCACTGGTTGATGAAACTATCTTTCAAATAATGATCTCGAAAATGGCAAAGCTTTTCTCTATTATTTTTCTGTCTTTTAAATCCAACATGCTCCAAACATCACCCTAGCTTGGGAAAATGTATAAAGATTCTAGGTTTTCCTTATATCTTAGTATGATCCTTTGATTAAACAGTTATATAGGTAATATGCACTCTCTCAAAACTGTGACCTTTTCTATGGAAGTGAAAATTAGCGTAATAATAAAAAAAAAGTACATGGATTAGGTTGGAGATTTAAAGTAAAAGCCTCTGGAGAGATAGAAAGGTAGCCTTGCATAGCTTAGTACTGATGATAAAATAGTACCTCATATTGATATGGTACTTCATCATTCACACGATGCTTTCCTATACATTTTTACTTAATCTGCCTACCAAACACAAATTAGACTTGCTCACTCTCAGTGAACAGATGAGGACACCTGGGCTGCTGGACAACCAGGGCAGAGTTAACAGAGGAAGTAATATATTCTCTATATTGTCCTTGTACTCAGTAATAATTGTTAAACGGTTAACTGTGATACGGCTGCCATGATATGTTACTAGCAGAATCTCCATTCAGAGAATCACTCCTTCTGGCTCCATGTGAATATGCAGAAAAGGGGGCTATTAATAAAAAAGCCTTGACAGAGTACTACTTCATGTCCTTGACCAACATTCCGACATCTTTTGAGTGTTCAATTTAGATCTTGGGGAGAAAGAGGATAATTCTCAAGTTCATTTGAGTTTTCACCACTTGCATTTGAGAAGCCCAATCATTGCACACAACTCCCTATCACTCCAACAGTAGAGACTAGTGTCCCAATGACTTGATAGATCTTCCATTCCACCTTTATTCTCATTTGCTTTTTTCTTCTATGAGAGGTGAATATACTTGCTTTTAAGGCAACACTCTGGTTCCAGAATCACAGATTACCCAGATTCTGATTCATGATGCTTCCAACTGGACACTGTATTCTCTGCCCCAGGTTTGTGACGTCTTCCTCTTGCATGCCCCACAGCTTTTCCCCACCAAGCTTCGCTGCCTGCTCTGGGCTTGGCTATGCTCACCTCATCCTAGGGGACCACAGGACAATCTGATAATCTTATCCTGTTAGTGTCCATGATCCCACCAGGCACAATTATTTCCATATTTTCACACAAAATTTTCTTTCAATTAATTACTGTAGGAGAAGTATATCACAGTAGCTAAGGGCATTTGCTTTTGTGTTAGACAGGCCTGGACCTAAGGCTTGATTCTATCTTTATAAGAATTGAATATCTTTCAGAAAACCACTTACCAATGCCAAACCTACATTTCCTCATTCTTAAAATTAAGATAATAATAGTATCTACACTTAACTGGAATATTGAGGGATTGAAAGAGATAATGCATTTGAAGTACTTATTAACAGAACCCAACACATAAGAAGTACTCAATTCACTCAAAAATATGTATTGAGTATAGATATGTAGAATGTATTGAATATTCATACTGAGTATATAAACATATAAGGTATATACATTTTTAATATATTCATTCAAAATATGTACATATATCTGTACTCAATACATATTTTTGAATAAATTTATTGAATATATACATACATATATAAATACAGTATCTCTCCTATATTCTTACAGGTCTTGCTATGTGGAAAAAAAAATTGCTCTTATGAACGTTACAATCGTAGATACAGAGAATAAACAAGCACATAAAATATATTATAAATATAGACATAGTATATTTAAATGTTACAAGTTAATCATAAACACTGGCTTTTTTTGAGGAGTTACTACTCCTGGTACACTGATATCAACTTAATGATTGATAGAAAAATAATTATTACGTCTTTATTACAACACTAACTCTTAAAGACATTAGATAATTAGAATGTGCCAAAATTTATGATTGGTGAGCAATGTTTCAACACAACAGGCATGTATTTAGAATCTGTTATATTCATGGCAATATGCTTAGGCTTCTTGTATGGAGGGAGGTGGGGTATTGGGAAAAGATACACCTATGAACAACTGATCAAGAAATAAATGTTAAATAGAGGTACATGTAATGTGTTGACTGGGAGAAAAAAAGAAGACTCGTTATAATAGAAGGCAGTTAGTAGAGGAACAATGATAGTGCCAAGCATATGAAACTCCCATAATTTTTTCTTAAATTGAAAGATAAATTATGACATGTCTTTTGTTGCATAAGCAACTTTGCTGTTCATGCTGTTCTTCCCTAGTTATTTTTTGCTCATCTACTCTACCCCAGTTTACTAGTATATGATCCTCACAAATAAAGTACATAAGCAAAGAACGATTATATTGTTTACATTAGGATAGCAGGCTGGATTTAACTTGGCTTTCTCCAACACTGCAGAGAGGGTTTTTCAACCTGCCTTAGTCCCTCAAGACATATTTAGCATTGTCATTTTTAAGGCAAAAAATGATGAGAATTCAACTCAGAAGATGCTGATAACTTGAAGTAAAACATATGCTGATGCGACTCATCTAAGTATCAAACCTAAGTAAACTGAGTGTGTTTATTTATAGCACGAGGTGTTTTACACTTAAGAGAGACAAGCTCCAAATCAGATTCTGAATTCATTTCAAGGAGCGAGGGTGAAGGTATAAATGAGCTGCAGGATAACGTACTGGAAGATGAGAGTTTACTGAATTTGAGTGAAAGGAATCAGGGAGAGAATGAGAAAATAATTGGTATGAATAAAGCCAGCCCTTTAAGAAAGATGCCAGTTAAATGGGACAGTGACAAAATTCTCTAAAACTCTGGAGGCTATAGAAGAGAAAAACAGATTCTACCTTCAAATCTCATTAACATCACATTTGTTTATCTTTGCACCAGTGTGGCATGGCTCATTGTGACATATGTGCTGCAGTCTAGTTGGGTACACTAATAAAAACAGGACCATGCCACAGCAGGAATAAAGAACCCACACTCTCTCTAAGAGGTTAAAACACACAGGAAAAAAGACCCTATACTGAAAAAATGTCTCCCACTGCTTAAGCTAACGCTGCCCTTCCCTAAGGTCTCTCCAAGGTCACAGGGAATTTTGAAATTTGTATCTCCGAGCAGAGCGGGCAGATTAGGGAATTATGGACTTAAGAATCCTACCAAAATCAGAACAGGAAATAAAATATTCACTCATTCATCTGTCCACCTAATCATTGAACAGCTAGCTGACTATACAGTAGAGTAGTCTTCTATACAGTAGAATTTCTGCTAGGTGCTTCAGGAAACAGAAAAAAGAATAGGACGTAGTCACTACCCTCAAGAATCATACAACCTAGACAAGGGCAAAACATGCAGACAATGTAGGCTACCCCAATCTCTGTGCAAAACCTCAAATTGATATTAGCAGCATCCCTGAGTGTCAGTAAAAGAGGATGTGGTGGAGAGCGATGGGTTCGCGAAGCTCCAATCAAATATGTTGCCTGGCAAATACATGGCAAGAAAAAGGTGCTAACTTTAGGATGAACAGGATCATGAAACAGAAGTTAAATATTAACGACATGAAAAAATGCAAAGGTGAATTACTATTAATATAATAATAATTATTACAAGATGAATCTAGCATTAACATCCATGTTTTCTTTGAGCTTATTTGAAAATCTATGGTTAATTTTTAGAGATAATTCGAGCAAAGAGAATTATAAGAAAATGAAGAAAACAGTTCCTACTTAGCAATATAAAATGTATTTCAAGCAGCAAAACAGTCTATGGATTTAAATATTTTCAAAGAGGACTACTTAGTTAACACTTGCATTATGTTCCACGACATCCTTGGTTCCACCTCTACCTTCCAGATTTATCAAAGAATTAAAAATAGCTGTCACCTTTCTTCTCCCAGGTGGTAATACCTGGATGTGGTGTGACCCATTATTAGAGAGGAATCCCAAGAATATCCAAGTCCTCCTCTAACCAGCAGGAAGGCTGTTACCAAGGCCACAAACACATCTCCTGACTCCAGAGTCCCCCTAAAGGGAGATTAATCGGGTTATCATCATTCTTTCTATCCCATCCCATCATTTTAGGAGAGCTGATGTCTGATCCTCTGACCTCTGTGCCGCAGAATCTGGCTTAACATTATCCTTCAGGATTAGTAATCAGATGAAAATACAAGTAGGCTTAAATGGACACTCAATCATGTTCAAGCTGTCGAGCCAATCAGATATATATATCTATATATATATATATATAGATAGATAGATATTTTACTTAGGAAGAAGTGGGGTGGGGGGATGTGGCATTTAAGGCATGTGAGGTAGGAAATTCTAATTATCTAGTGATAATAAATAGTAAATTTCCTTTTGTCAAGGGGTACAAATGCAATACCAGTAGCAATATATGTAACTCTGATATCAACAAAGCAAACCAACAAAATGCTTTGTTTTTAATAAAATCACATAAGTAAAAGCAACAGGGATGGAAGGACATTAGTTTATCTGTCTGACCAGCCAGCCAGCCAGCCAGCCAATATTTATTCAGTACTAGGCTGCAGTGGTAATCGTAGACTCTGTCCTCATATGGCAGGCATGGCCTAACAGGTGAGCTACAATTTAAAATCCTACTTTGAACTTCCACTTACATTAGAAAAAAATATATGAATTTCTTATGTCACCCAACAAGGCTTTATGTGATCTGATCCCTGCCAGCCTCTATACTCGCCATTTCTGCCACTTTCCCTCATTCACCACTCTTAGCATCACTGGTCGCCTTTCTTTCTCCAGTGCAGTAAATGAGCTTCCCAGAAGGCTGCCCTTTCTGCCTGAAGAGTTCTCACCCATCTTCCCAGGACAAGCATCTCCTTGTATTTAGTTCCTGGCTCTGCTTCCCCTCCTCAGAGAGGATTTTCCTGAACAGCATACCTAAGGTTGCCACTGCCTCTTCTCCTAGGTCATTCTCTATTTCTACTCTGCCTCATTTTATCTTCATAGCACTTTTCATTACCTGACATTCTATTACATGTTATTAACTTCTGTCTTCTTTTTTTTTTTTTTTTTTTTTACTAGAATACAAGCTTCTTAAGGCAGGGATTTTTATCCATTTATATTCATTGAAGTACCAGGACCTGGTATAAAGCAGTTGTTCAAAAAAGACTGAATGAAAAGCCTTAAAAAGAACATGTAAATATATACAAAATTACATTGCCGTGAAGGAAAGATAAATGCTCCCAGAGGAGTGTAAATTAAGGTAGCTGTGGCTATCCTGGAAGAGGTTAAAAAGGGATTCCTGACAAAATGATACTCAAAATTGGTTTATCCAATAAACTATGTAAATCCATTTGGTCCTTCCTAGCCCACAGCCTAGCAGAAACAAGATAAACTACAAATGAATCAATTTATACACAAAATAAGCTGGATTGTAAAGTTAAAACTGATCGCTTAACTAAATAAATGGAAAAAAAAAAGAAACACTGAACTTCACCCCAGCAGGAGTGGTCACTGCTTTTGGTCCCTTTACGGATAAACTACCCTAAGCACTGGTCTGTAGGCAGAGTACAGGTCTAATACCAGATCAGAGAAGCAGGTTCAGTGTGTTGGTTAAGTTGACACTGAAATACATATTTAAAATTGAGCTCAGTCATATATGACTGAAATTACGTTGGAAAGATCCATATTCTTTCTTATTGGACTATTGTGATTTGTGATGATTTTTATTCTTTGCTATGGAAGCTCAACAAGAGGCCGTCAGACTCTTTAGAACTAATGCTAAGAAACTAACAAAAGGGCAGTCACCCTGGTGGTTGGTTAAAGGGAGAGAAAGGCACTGAAAGAAAAGGAGGGATGGGTACATGTGAGAAAAGCACAGAAGAAAATTCAAGTGTCCTGCAAGAAACTAGTGGCCCTGGCTGACAAATGAGACCACAACATTCATTTTCTGTGTCATTTCCTACTCAGTGCTGAATTGGTCACCAGGAACCAGGCTGGAACTAACTCATCAATTATGTTGAAAGGACAGGTTTGTCAAAGAAAACTTTTTCCTGCAAGGCTTCCACAGAGCTTCCTTTAAAACCATCCCTCTTTTGCTAGGCGCGGTGGCTCACGCTTGTAATCCCAGCACTTTGGGAGGCCGAGGCGGGCGGATCACGAGGTCAGGAGATCGAGACCACGGTGAAACCCCGTCTCTACTAAAAACACAAAAAATTAGCCGGGCGTGGTGGCGGGCGCCTGTAGTCCCAGCTACTCGGAGAGGCTGAGGCAGGAGAATGGCGTGAACCCGGGAGGCGGAGCTTGCAGTGAGCCGAGATTGCACCACTGCACTCCAGGCTGGGAGACAGAGCGAGACTCCATCTCAAAACAAAACAAAACAAAACAAAACAAACAAACAAAAAAAACCAAAACAAAAAAACAAACAAAAAAAAAAAACCATCCCTCTTTTACAGAATTCTAAGTTATTTTTATTCTTTTTTTTTTTTTTAACTTTAATTTTAGGTTTCAGGGTACACATGAAGGTTTGTTACATAGGTAAACACACGTCATGGGTGTTTGTTGTATATATTATTTCATAACCCAGATATTAAGCCCAGTAACCAATAGTTATATTTTCTGTTCCTCTCTCTCCTTTCACCCTCCCTATTTTTCATAAATAAGCTACTATTTTATGTAAATTACATCTCCTAAGTAAATGATTAAAAAGGGTCAAAAGGCTTTTTGCTCCTCTAGGAAATACTTCTTCAAAGTGCAGATATCCAGTTGAAAATTAAACTTGGAATAAAGAAACAGATGAACTCTCATTAACCATTTCAGAAATGTTTGGTAATTTAGGATTCACATTTAGAAGTAAGCCTCTGGATCTTGTCTGTCAAAGAAATAGTAATAGTGGATCTATCACTATTTAAACTACCCAAGTAGCTTAAGATCCACGCAATAGAATATAACTAATCATGTTGAATATTACCAAAATCCTAAATCACAGTGTTTCCTTTTTTAGACAAATCCACAAAACTCCCAATAAAAAAAAAATATGTGTGTGTGTTAGGGGTGGGGGTTAATGACAAGATTACAATAGTTCAATGTTTAAGGAACATAAGATAAAATAAAGCCAAACAAGTCTTGCAGTTCTGATTCTATTTTAAAAAGTCTTAAAATTTAGCAGAATGCTTTGTAGATAGCAAGATAATTTTCTTATTTGCCAAGATCTGGACTTTCTTCATTTCACACTTAGGAACAATTCATTTTATCTCTTGAGTTACATCTGCTTAAATCTTTACAGTTCCCAAAATACTGTGTATTTTTTGTTAGGTATTTTTTTTTTTGGCAGTTCCAGACAATTGTAAAATGCTAATTACTTGAATTCCCTCCTCGATTTAACAAAAGCATAATAGAAACAGGAGGGAAAGGAAACAAAAACAATGTGACCAAAATGACTTAGGAACTGTGCTTTTTCACAAGGTCTACAGAAATATCTGACTTAAGGATATACTAAATTCCCATTTTATAAAGCTTACTTCAACACATATTTTCATTATAAATCAATTTTGTTTCATACCCAGGTAAATCCCCTGGTGGTTTTCTAACCAGCATACTAAATACTAGTTATGGAATATCAGTTACTGGAAAGAGGAAAAAAGCAAGACATGAGAAGGAAGTATATGTTGCTAAGAGCCAATTTCAAATGACGGCTAATCAGAAATGAAAATACAGCATTTTTTAAAAGATTACATTTTCAAAGAGTTTTCTGTTTATATAAAAATTCATTTTACACAGGCTTTTCTTTAAACTTAGATCCAGCATTTTGTATATTGCACACTGCCAACAATTTAATGGCTACAGTGCTCCAGACTGCCTCCTCATGTTGCCAGTGTCCCTGGGTAAAATATGACGAAGATCTGGAGACAGGCCTTTCTAACGCCCTTCCTATAGACAATTACTAGCAATTAGTCACACTGCAGGGCTAAGTACCACTCTCTCTCTGCACCTGCAAATCTATGTTTGAATGCCACGGGCCGAATCCACTGCAGGAATCAAAATTAAATTTGAACTGAAAAGCTAGCCTAATACCTTACTTATTACCTGCTACTCTGCAGAATAGAATATGTTGAAGAAGAGGCCCCCCAAAGGTTATACTTTATCTTCAGCTTTGTTAGAATATTTCTCCATGAACAAGAGTCTCTTTCGGGGACAGATAATATTGGGAAATATAGTTTTATTTCTCTTGGGTCCTATGGTAAGCAATGCTGATTCAATCAGATCATACAGGCAGGAGGCTTAAATAAGATACCTGTCCTTCATAGAAAATGTTACTTTTGAATCACATATTAATACATGTGCTTATTACTGCATATCATAGTCCACTTGTCCCAGTAATGGAGTTCTTAGGAGCTCCCTTGGATTTATCCAAATGTTTTCACTTCTTTTATTTTGTAATTACTGAAGGTAAAATGCAGCAACTCATTTTGTCTTCAGTAGTGACACTTTATAAATGAATTGATGACCATATAAGTGAATGGTGACCAAAATGTACAGTAGATATACCTCACCATAATACATCAATTCCAGTCCTGAATTAACCATTAATCAAATACAGGGCCATGGAATACTCATTTAACCTTTACATATATATATACACATATACATATACACACACATGCACACACGAATATATACATATACACACATATGTATATATAAATATATGTGTGTGAATATAAACACATATATAATCTTTTTTATATATGTATCTATTTTTGTTATATATGTGTGAATATATATACACACATATTTGTGTGTATATACATATGTGTGTGTATATATACATGTATATACATATGTGTGAATATATACATCTGTTGAATGGATGAGTAAATTAAAAAATTCAGAATGTTTAGTTTTGTAATGCATAGATACTCCATCATTCAAAGACAAACACGTCTCTATTCTCAAATACACTCACGCTACATCAATCGGAAGCTTTAGCGCAATATGAAAATATTAAAAGTGAATAGAGGAATTGGAACTCTTGAGAATTATGAGTAATTCACAAATTATCTGCTCACAACATTTATTAAGGTCATATCTAAACAAAGACACACAATGACAAATGACAACACAAAATTTCATTCATACATTTGGAATTTAAAGATATATGAGGGATTTTCAAGTTGTGTCAGTTAATGGATCTGAGGTCAGTGTGATTTAATCCATCAGCTCGTACCTTTGCCAGTATGAAACTAAAAAGTGATCTGGACGGTGGACAAATGACTGAATGCCAAGCGTATCTCTGCAAATATAATATTTATGGAAGAAAAAGAAAACTGCCCTTCAGGTTTGTAAAACTTCTGTGCAGTTCTCTTGGCTTTGTTAATCTCATTTACTTATTACCAGAGGCTTTTACTAGCACTAGTTTTGACACTGCTAAGGCTAAAACTAAAAAATTTACTCCCAAAGATTTTTTTTTCAAAAGGCACTGCTTTTAAAACAGTCAGTGTTGAGCTAAAAATCTGGTGAACTTGACCATCTTGGTGTTCACTGCAGAGCTGAACGCCTCAGGCACTGGAAATGGATGATCACAACCAGGCCCTCTAAGAAGACAACTGCTTCAGTATTTGTCTCTGCTTTATTGTTCTTCTCTTCTCCATAATTCCTTTCACTCCTTTCCCTTAGCTATCCAAGCCACTAGATTTGTCTTCTTCCCCCATTTTAGAATCAGATAAAGACACACACAAGCACGTGCTCACACATACACATATAGAGACAAAAGAGAGAGGAACACAGATACTTCAGATGACCACAATTCAAGCTAAGGCGGAACATTCATATCTCCTTGTAGCTATCTCTCTATAGTTCTTTCAATGATGGTTAAAATTCGATCACCACTGACATGAGGAAATGCTAGTGGGAAGAACACCCAGATTTTTAAAAATCATATTATTATGATACTAAGTAAAAAAAAATAAAGTAAAAAGACACTGGTTTGCCAGATCCAACAGAACAATGGTTCTCAAACTTCAGTATGCATCAAATAATAAATTGGAAAGTCTTAAAACAGATATCCTGGCCCCATCCCAGCTTCTAATTCAGTAGGTATGGGGTGAGGCCTGAGGATCTGCATTTCTTACGAGTTATCAGGTGGTGCGGATTTGTTGGTCCGGAGCCCACACTTTGAAACATCTAATGTCCTAATGCTCTAATATAAGAGTTATCTTTAATTTCCCAGAAACAGGAAGTACTGCAGATTCCCACTTGAATTTCAGACATCTTAAAGTAATCCTTAAGGATCTCCAATTTTAACAAACATTTCCCATGATTCTAGGTGTGGCAGTTGAGAAGTAGGGTGACCATGGCCACAGTCTAGCCTGGACTATCCTAGTTTGCACTTGCTGTCCCAGTGTTCATCCAGCTAGTGGCCCCTTTCTCTCTAAAAAGTAGAATTGAAGATATCTTTATCCTCTCTGTGAATCATACCTGGAGAAACACTGCTGCAGATATTAATCAGATCAGTCAATCAGAAATGGCTTCATATCCTGTTTAAAACTCATTGCCCACTTGAGAACCAGACTGCAGACCGTGGTCCACATTCTTTAGCCTGCCATTACCGCACCTGCTAAGCCAGTGGGAGATCCACTACCACATGTGAGCTGAGCATCTTTTGGAATATCATTAACTGTACTGAGTCATGACTTTCTGCCTGTTACTTCTTATCTTGGCAAACAATTTTGAATAGGAAGTGTGAGTAAAAGACATTGTTTGGGCCTGTCACAAAGTAAACAAACAAATAAGTAAATGAATAAATAAAACATGTTTTTTGGGGGGGTGTTGTTTTGTTTTGAGACAGAGTCTCACTCTTTCACCCAGGCTGGAGTAAAGTGGCTTGATCCTGGCTCACTGCAACCTCTGCTTCCCAGGTTCAATCAATTCTCCTGCCTCAGCCTCCCAAGTAGCTGGGATTACAGGCACGCACCACCATCCTGGCTAATTTTTGTATTTTCAGTAGAGGTGGGGTTTCACCACGTTGGCCAGCCTGGTCTTCAACTCCCGACCTGAGGTGATCCACCTGCCTCTGCCTCCAAAAGGGCTGGGATTACTAGCGTGAGCAACCATGCCCTGCCAAATAATACAGTTTTAAAATAAAGGAATATCCTGAAAATTCTACAATTCTGAATGCCTTTAAAGAACTGGTGAAAGGAATAAAGGGTGAAAGGGAACAAACTGTTAAGAAAGAGTAGAAAGTCTATGACCTTGTGGAGGTCAATGGAAACATAAGTGAAAAGAAGTGGAATTAAAAAATTAGAATGTAAGGTAGGCAAAACCACTCTGGCTGGAGGCAGGTCATCACCTCATAGGCTTAAAATATAATGCAGTACAAATTTTGACGCTAGGAATGGATCTATTAATACTTAGACATCAAAGACTGCAAAGACCCCATTGAATGCTGATTTATTTTCAAGATGTATGCCTTAACTGGTAAAGTAAGCAAGCCATTACCCCTAGACATCTACACGAACCCTACCTCAGCTCACCATGTGCCCCTTTCCTCCTTGCCAATATAAATGTTATGAATCTTCAGAGATATTGGTGATTATGCTTCACGCTTCAAAGTTTTTCAAAGTGTGTACTAGAAGCCACCTGAATCATAATCATTCATGATTTCCATTTAAAAAACGGCTTCAGAGCCCAGGCCAGGGTTTTTCCATCAGAATGGTTGGGAATGAATTTGTATATCTATATTTTAATCAATACAGAGAGGATACTTTTTGCATGTTAAAATTTTTAGAACTTGGGGTTTTTCTTTTTTCAATTGCTTTTAAGTAGGTAGTTTTCTGGAATAAAATATAGGAATTTAGAAATATGGGGTTTGATTGTTTGAAATTATATGTTTCAAATTTCATAATATAAAGGACTTTACATAAAATGCACATTTACGGCAGTAAAAAGCTGTCATTCATCACATGGCAAAAAGAAAATTAAGATAACTGAGTCTTTTAATAGATATTATTCTATTATACAGTATTTTAAGGAACACTAACAGAGTAGGTTTCTTTATAAAAACTTTTCTTCGAAAGCATTCCAAGAGAGGGAAAATCCTATGTCAACTAAACAGATTTAATTATTAGAGTCTTCCCTTTACTCACTAGAATTGAGACGGAGGAATATACAGTTCTTAAATGTGTCTGAGCACTTTGGCAATGAACAGGATCCACTGGCATAAAAATGGGTAGAAAGCAGAGAAAAAGTTCAAGATGAAGAAACACTTAATACAATCTGTCTCCAGCAATCTATACATGAAGTAAACATTTTATCTAAGGACCTATAAACTCCAAGTCCACCATTCTATACTCTAAAGAAAAAAACTGATCCGAAAAATCATCTAGTCAATTCCCAAAAGAAGGAAAGTATAGTTCTAAGGTATATTCTCAACTTAATACATAAATTTTATTTTCAATCTACCAATTTACCTCCATATCTATTTATAAAATATATACATATATTTCATATATATTTGAAGGAAATATATGAAGCTGCTTAAAAGATATGAGACATTAAACTACAGATCAGAGATTAAAAACTGTAGTGAGAATGAATATATATAAAATAGCTGTCAGAGTTGATGGCATAATTTGCAGTTAACATCCCCACCAAACATTAAAATCACAAAGGATTCCTTTCTAACACCCTATTTCCATATCCACAACACCAAAGGCCAAAAGAAAGGGATTCCAGAAAGATTCAATAAAATAATTAAAAGCTTAAAAAACACCTAAGAGAAAATACTAACATTACCTCTTGCCCACTAAATGGTAATTATATGTCCTTCCTCATCTGATTAGGAAGGTCATACCTTGAGACTCTAATCAGGTGCTGTCTCCTTCAGAATGCCTTCTCCTATCCCACTCACTGCCTTTCCTGTCTCCTTTACTTATGCTTCTGAGAGATGCCTACAACACTTTACTTTTACACATGGATGGCATTATCTTCCTTTGTACATCTTGAGTAATAATAAACTAGGGACCTTGTTTATTTAATCTTTGAATCTACAACCCTGAACCACGTTTTTGCGTGGCTCATAATAGGTATGCACTCAATAAAAATGTTGGTTGAATGAATAACTGTTGAAACATTCAGCTGAAAATACTGGCCAAAGGATAAAGTCATAATTGGCTCCAGCTACTGCTTTCTCAAAGCAATTCAATTCAATTCAACTCCAACTAATTCAATTCAACTTCACTCAACAGACATTTACTAAGGGTCTAGCTTTTGCCTGTAATAGAGATATAAACAGTTTTTTCACCTGCATAGTCTCTTCAATTGCCTTAACACTTTACTTTGCCAATAATGGCACAGTTTAAGTCGACAACCAGAAATTTATTACAAGGGAATAGAAATCATAGTAGTGCTCCACGTTCTGTGGGAAGAAAATAAGAATTCTGTACACATTGCATGTAGGCATATATTTATGTCTAGGTTTTATTTTTAAATAACCTACCAGCCTTTCTTAAGTGGGCTTTCTAAATAGAGGAACATCCCTTGTATGTAATAGATTACCTGTTTCTCTTATGAATCTAAAATAGTAACAGAACAGCATTAGCATTTTTTGGGAGAGCTGAGAAGATGAGTAACTAAAATAATTTTCTGTGTTCTGCAGGTCAACTGAGAAGCCTTGTTGAAACAGGCTGCCAGGGGTCACTATTACAGACTGTATACAGCTTATACAGTTTGCCCCTCCCTAATAACCAACTGCAGATCAAAAATATTTGGAAAAAGTTGGATTGTTGTGTCTCTACTGAACATGTACAGACATTTCCCCCTCATCATTATTCCCTAAATTGTACAACAACTATTTACATAGAATTACACTGTATTAGGTATTATAAGTAATCTAGAGGTGATTTAAGGTATACAGGAGAATGTGCATTGGTTATGTCCAAATACTATGCCATTTCATATAAGGGACTTGAGCATCCATGGATGTTGGTATACAAGGGAGGTCCTGGAAGCAATTCCTTGCAGACACTAAGGGATGACTGTATTTATATTTAGGTTTTTCAGAAGTTTATGAATTGGTAATTAATTGGTAGAATTAATGGTGTTTAATAATACACATAATCATGGGAATAATTCAGGATATTCACTTTAGTATTAAGCTCTTTGACTTAAATGATTTAGATAATTGGCTCAACTCTCTGCTTCACACATTTTGGAAAGACACAGAAATAGATTTCATGGGGGACCATTTGAAAAAGCCCTTCCTTGTGGTATGAGAATTATTCTCCTCTGTCTCAGAGTTTAAGAGAGCTTCACTTAAAATAATGACTACTTTAAATGCTTCCTATTGCCAAGATTCCTTGGATATGAGGAAAACTTTCATTGAGGACATTGGAGACATGAATTACAAGCATATAGGAAGAGGCAGGAGTGATGCTCCAAATATATTCAATATTGCCTTCGTGGCAGAAATGGATGACAGGTCTTTGAGTCTATCACAAAAATGGCTCCAAGGTGTGGAAAAAAATTGTAGTGATAGAGAACTTTAGCTACTCACACCTCCAATATAAAGTGCCTGCAACAGGGAAAATGACCTAATTACATCACCTTTTAGAGTCTTCCACACCTAAGATTCAATGATTCCAAGAAAAAGAGTGCCAGCCCCGGAAATTACAAAACAAATTCTAATCTTTCACTGTCTCAATAAGGGCTATGACTTCATTATTTTCCCCTCAGATGCTGCGCCAATCTGGGACTAGAATCTTTGTTCAACTGAAGCTATGCTTCTCCATTTACATTCTCCTTGTTTCAGTGGCTGAATGTCTCAAATTCTTTCCTAGCTCAAGACTTTTGCACATGCCCTTCCCTTTACTCTTCTTGTAGTGTCTTTCTTTTTTGTTTTTAAACAGATATATTTTTACATTTTATTTGTTCAGTTCTTTTAAATTTTATTTGTAACTGACAACTAATAATTATATATGTTTGTGGGGTGCAATGTGATGTTATGAAATATGTTTACAATGTGAAATGATTAAATCAGGCTAATGAACAAATTCATCGCTTCATATACTTATAATTTTTTATGGCAAAACATTTAAAATTTACTCAGCAATTTTGAAGTAGGCAATGCATTATTATTTATTATAGTCACCACTTTGTGCAATAGATCACCAAAGCTTATCCCTCCTGTCTAAATTAAACTTTGCACCCTTTGATCAACATTTCCCCTTTCCCTATCAAATCCCTCCCCCAGCCTCTGGTAACCATCACTCTCTACTTCTATGAGTTCAACTTTGTAAAATTCCACATGCAAGTCAAATCATACGGTATTTGTCTTTCTATGCCTGGCTTATTTCAATTGGCATAATGTCCTCCAAGTTCACCCATGTTGTGGCAATTAGCAAGACACTCGCAAGCAGAATGAAATTGGAAACTTACCTCACATCATAAACATAGATCAACTCAAAATGGATTAAAGATTTGAATATAACACCTAAAACTACAAAACTACTAGAAGAAAACATACAGGAAATGCTCCGCAACATTGGTCTGGGCAAAGATTTCATAGATATGACCCCAAAAGCACAGGCAACAAAACCCAAAATAATGAAATGGGACTGCATCAAAATAAAAAGCTTCTGTACAGCAAAAGAAACAACTAATAGAGTAAAGAGACAACCACAGATTGGGGGAAAATATTTGTTAGCCATACATCTAATAAACAGCTAATATCCAAAATATATATGAAACTCAATAGCAAAAAAACCCCACAAATAACCTAATAAAAATATGAGCCACCTAAATAGACACTTCTCTAAAGTAGACATACAAATGGCCAACAGATATATGCAAACACGCTCATCATCACCGATAATCAGGGAAACACAAATTAAAACCGCAATGAGCTATCACCTCCTATCTGTTAGAACAATTATCAAAGAGACAAAAGATAAGAAGTGTTGGGGGGAGGGACAGCATTAGGAGATATACCTAATGCTAAATGACGAGTTAATGGGTGCAGCAAACCAACATGGCACATGGATACATATGTAACAAACCTGCACATTGTGCACATGTACCCTAAAACCTAAAGTATAATAATAATAAAAAAAAAGAAGTGTTGGCAAAGGTGTGGAGAAAAGGAAACCCTTGTGCACCATTCGTGGGAATGTAGATTAGTATGGCAGTTCCTTAGAAAACTAAAAATAGAATTACTATATGATTCTAATAATTTCACTTCTGGGTATACGTCCAAAGTAATTGAAATCAGTGTGTTTTGCCGGGCACTGTGGCTCATGCCTATAATCCAGCACTTTATGTGGCTGAGGTGGGTGGATTGCTTGAGCCCAGGAGTTCCAGACCAACCTGAGCAACACAGCAAAACCCCATCTTAACTAAACAAACAAACAAACAAACAAATTAGCTGGGTGTGGTGGTGTGCACCTGTAATCCCAGCTACTTGGGAAACTGAGGTGAGAAGATCACTTAAGCCTGAGCTGTGGATGCTGCAGTGAACCAAGATCTCACCACTGCACTCCAGCCTGGGTGACAGAGTGAGACCCTGTCTCAAAAAAAAAAAAGAAAAAAAAAAAGCAGTTAGTGTGCCAGACATATCTGCACTACCATGTTCACTGCAGCAGCATTATTCACAAGAGCTAAAATATGAAACCAATCTTGGTGTCCATTATCACATAAACGGATAAAGAAAATGTGGTATATATAAACATACACACACATATATATACACGTACATACACACACATATATACACACATACACATACACACACACATGCACGGTGGAATAATCTTCGGCTTTAAAAAGGGGGAGAAATGGTGTCATATCTGGCTCTTTCTAATGCTGAAGCCTCAGCTTAGTGCTACTTCCTCAGAGACCTTCACTGAATAAAACAACTAAAGTAAGCCCTCTTCTTTATTCTCTATCTCAGCACCTCAATCATTTAATTCATAATATTAATCACTTTTTGTGACTATTAATTTTTGTCTGTTTCTTCCAAAAGAATATACATTTATAGAGTAAGGACCATGTTTGCTTTCCCCAACATCTAGCACATACAAAATGTTCCATAAATATTTTATTGGACACATGAATGCATAAGCACAGTGATGGAAGGGAGAAAGGCAGAGTTAGTTCAGGTGATGTTTGCGTATGGCTTGGGCAATGGCAGATGTTTAGTTACTCAAACAGTGTGGGTAATGGCGAGTTGAAACTCACTTGGGCCACTTCTACATAAGTAGATCAAAAATGAAGAAGCAAAAATATTCTGGCTTCAATATTACTTGGCTCACTGTGCAGTGAGAGTTACAGTGACCCATCTTTCTGGATGGTTTGCGATTTGCAAGGCATTACAGATTAGCTGAATTCAATAAGATAGATGAGATAATCTGGCCTATTTCCTAAAATTTCCACTTAACTCAGGTATACGCTATATGTTTATTCACCCAACTGTCTCTTTAGTGTTTCAATTGTTTTAACTTCATAAATAGCCTCCTTGTATAATTAACCTTGATTCAGGCTTCAGTTGTTGGTGCAAAAATTCCTTCCTCAGGAAAACTTCACCGACCAGAGAAGTATAAGATTTTCTAATTTCCTGTACTTTTCCTACATAATAATAAATTTGCACACTTATACAATTTCTTATAGTTTCTATATCCCTGAGGTTAGGGCCAGTGTGTTTCTTTGCTCTCTACTGTGTCCTCACTGGCAAGCATAGTGACTGACACATAACATGTGTTCAATTCGTATGAGTTGATTGGATTAATTATGTTTCCTCTTATCTAGTCCATGGAATTTCTTCTTTAAAAAAAGTCAATTACACACAGTTAGACAAAATTCAGTTTAATGCATCACTTTTGCAAAACTGAAAAGTGGACATGTTTGTATCAAAAGCACCTTTTCAATATGCCCTATCCCATTCTCCTCCATAAAGGAAGATAATTTTGCTTCAAAACTTATTCTTTGCATTTACCTACATACACGTACATATAAAAAAGATGTATTTTTTTCAATGCATTTATGAAATGAAAATAATCACAATATGCATATTGTTCTATATGCTGCTTTTCTCACGGACACACACATCTCTTCATAACAGAATATATTGGCTTATCTTATTTTTAATAGGGTTATAATATTCTAGTATAGGTGTGGCCCACACCTTTTAGAACCTTTCCTCTACTGATAGAATATTATTCATGATTTTTTCCTATTACAAACAAAGCTACAATGAATATCTCTGAATGTACTTCATTATATACATGTTTCAAATTTTTAAATGACAGAGCCTTAGACCACAAAAAGCCTAGGTGAAAAAAGTTTTTTTTTCTTGAAGTGTACCACATACTGGATGCAATGCTCTATTTATTTCACAAGATAATCAAGTCTAAAGGGTGGATATGTGAGACACTTAGCATTATGATTCAATTCTAATTTTCATCAGCAACTTGGAAGACCCATGAGCTGTTTAGATAAGTCTGTTGCATAATTTGAGCACATCTGTCTTCTTAAGGTATCTTGTGCCCCAGGGTGATGAAACAAAATCTCAATCAAAGAAATATAAATGCTAAAATAACAACACATGTAGAATACTATAAATGTACTTAGCCTTTTCCAAAAACTGATTAGGATATTCTCCCAGCACAACAGTTATAAGTAAATCATTGCTAAATATAATGCACCTTTAGCTGGGGTAAACTAATTGAACACAGATTTTTTTTTTTTTTTTGGTAATTTGCTCCCAATAAAAACTGAGATAGCAAACAAAAAATTTATTAACGAATGGCACCTTCTAATTATAATAAGCTAAACTAGGGGAGGTTCCAAGATGGCCGACTAGGAACAGCTCCAGCCTACAGCTCCCAGCGTAAGCGATGCAGAAGACGGGCGATTTCTGCATTTCTTTTTTTTTTTTTTTTTTTTTTTGAAAAAGGGTCCCGCCTGGGCGACAGGCTGGAGTGCAGCGGCGCAATCGCAGCTCACTTCAAGCTCCGCCTCCCAGGTTCACGCCATTCTCCTGCCTCAGCCTCCTGAGTAGCTGGGACTACAGGTACTCGCCATGATGCCCAGCTAATTTTTTGTATTTTTAGGGGGATGGGGTTTCCCCATGTTAGCCAGCATGGTCTCAATCTCCTGACCTCGTGATCCACCCCCCTCGGCCTTCCAAAGTGCTGGGATTACAGGCGTGAGCCACTGAGCCCGGCCAATTTCTGCATTTCTAACTAAGGTATCAGGTTCATCTCACTGGGGCTTGACGGACCGTGGGTGCAGAACAGTAGGTGCAGCCCACGGACCATGAGCTGAAGCAGAGCGAGGCATCACCTCACCCAGGAAGCATAAGGGGTCCGGGAATTCCCTTTCCTAGCCAAGGGAAGCTGTGACAGATGGCACCTGGAAAATTGGGTGACTCCCATCCTAATACTGCACTTTTCTAGTGGTCTTAGCAAATGGCACACCAGGAGATTATATCCCACGCCTGGCTCAGAGGGTCCCACGCCCATGGAGCCTCCCTCATGGCTAGCACAGAAGTCTGAGATTGAACTGCAAGGTGGCAGCAAGACTGTGGGAGGGGCACCCACCATTGCTGAGGCTTGAGTAGGTAAACAAAGCAGCAAGGAAGCTCAAACTGGGTGGAGCCCACTGCAGCTTAAGGAGGCCTGCCTGCCTCTGTAGACTCCACCTCTGGGGGCAGGGCATAGCTGAACAAAAGGCAGCAGAAACTTCTGCAGACTTAAACGTCCCTGTCTGACAGCTTTGAAGAGAGTAGTGGTTCTCCCAGCATGGAGTTTGAGATCTGAGAACAGACAGACTGCTGCCTCAAGTGGGTCCCTGACCCCCGAGTAGCCTAACTGGGAGGCACCTCCCAGTAGGGGCCGACTGACACCTCATATGGCCGGGTGCCCCTCTGAGACGAAGCTTCCAGAGGAACGATCAGGCAGCAACACTTGCTGTTCTGCAATATTTGCTGTTCTGCAGCCTCTGCTGCTGACACGCAGGCAAACACGGTCTGGAGTGGACCTCCAGCAAACTCCAACAGACCTGCAGCTGAGGGTCCTGACTGTTTGAAGGAAAACTAACAAACAGAAAGGACATCCACACCAAAACCCCATCTGTAGGTCACTATCATCAAAGACCAAAGGCAGATAAAACCACAAAGATGGGGAGAAACCAGAGCAGAAAAGCAGAAAATTCTAAAAATCAGAGGGCCTCTTCGCCTCCAAAGGAATGCAGCTCCTCACCAGCAATGGAACAAACCTGGATGGAGAATGACTTTGACAAGTTGAGAGATGGTCTGTAATCCCAATTTGGAGGCCGGGGGGGGATCAGAGGTCAGGATCGAGACCGGTGAAACCCCATCTCTATAAAAAAAAGAAGGCTTCAGATGATTGGTAATAACAAACCTCTCCGAGCAAAAGAAAGATGTCCGAACCCATCACAAAGAAGCTAAAAACTTTGAAAAAAGATTAGATGAATGGCTAACTAGAATCAAGAGCATAGAGAAGTCCTTAAACGACCTGATGGAGCTGAAAACCATGGCACAAGTACTACCTGATGCACGCATAAGCTTCAGTAGCCGATTCGATCAACTGGAAGGCAGGGTATCAGTAACTGAAGATCAAATGAATGAAACGAAGCAAGAAGAGAAGTTTAGAGAAAAAAGAGTATAAAGAAATGAACAAAGCCTCCAAGAAATATGCAAATTCGCGTCTGATTGGTATACCTAAAAGTGATGAGGAGAATGGAACCAACTTGGAAAACACATTGGAGGGTATTATCTGGGAGAACTTCCCCAACTAGCAAGGCAAGCCAACATTCAAATTCAGGAAACACAGAGAATGCAACAAAGATACTCCTTGAGAAGAGCAACTCCAAGACACATAATTGTCAGATTCACCAAAGTTGAAATGAAGGAAAAAATGTTAAGGGCAGCCAGAGAGAAAGGTTGGGTTACCCACTAAGAGAAGCCCATTAGACTAACAGCTGATCTCTCAGCAGAAACTTTACAAGCCAGAAGAGAGTGGGGGCCAATATTCAACATTCATAAAGCAAAGAATTTTCAACCCAGAATTTCATACCCAGCCAAACTAAGCTTCATAAGTGAAGGAGAAATAAAATCCCTTACAGATAAGCAAATGCTGAGAGATTTTCTCACCACCAGGCCTGCCCTAAAAGAGCTCCTGAAGGAAGCACTAAACATGGAAAGGAACAACCAGTACCAGCCACTGCAAAAACAGGCCAAATTGTAAAGACCATAGAGGCTAGGAAGAAACTGCATCAACTAACGAGCAAAATAACCAGCTAACATCATAAGGACAGGATCAAATTCACACATAACAATATTAACCTTAAATGTAAATGGGCTAAATGCTCCAATTAAAAGACACAGACTGGCAAATTTCATAAAGAGTCAAGACCCATCAGTCCGCTGTATTTAGGAGACCCATCTCACGTGCAGAGATACACATAAGCTCAAAATAAAGGGATAGAGGAACATCTGCCAAGCAAATGGAAAACAAAAAAAGAGCAGGGGTTGCAACCCTAGTCTCTGATAAAACAGACTTTAAACCGACAAAGATCAGAAGTGACAAAGAAGGCCATTACATACGGTAAACGGATCAATTGAACGAGAAGAGCTAACTATCCTAAATATTTATGCACCCAATACAGGAGCACCCAGATTCATAAAGCAAGTCCTTAGAGACCTAAAAAGAGACTTAGACTCCCATACAATAATAATGGGAGACTTTAACACCCCACTGTCAACATTAGACAGATCCACGAGACAGAAAGTCAACAAGGATATCCAGGAATTGAACTCAGCTCTGCAACAAGCAGACCTAATAGACATCTACAGAACTCTCCACCCCAAATCAACAGAATATACATTCTTCTCAGCACCACATCACATTTATTCCAAAATGGACAACAAAGTTGGAAGTAAAGCACTCCTCAGCAAATGTAAAATAACAGAAATTACAACAAACTGTCGCTCAGACCACAGTGCAATCAAACTAGAACTCAGGATTAAGAAACTCACTCAAAACCACTCAACTACATGGAAACTGAACAACCTGCTCCTGAATGACTACTGGGTACATAATGGAATGAAGGCAGAAATAAAGATGTTCTTTGAAACCAACGAGAACAAAGACACAACATACCAGAATCTCTGGCACCCATTTAAAGCAGTGTGTAGAGGGAAATTTATAGCACTAAATACCCACAAGAGAAAGCAGGAAAGATCTAAAATTGACACCCTAACATTAAAATTAAAAGAACTACAGAAGGAAGAGCAAACACATTCAAAAGCTAGCAGAAGGCAAGAAATAACTAAGATCAGAGCAGAACTGAAGGAGATAGAGACACAAAAAACTCTTCAAAAAAATCAATGAATCCAGGAGCTGGTTTTTTGAAAAGTTCAACAAACTGATAGACCGCTAGCAAGACTAATAAAGAAGAAAAGAGAGAAGAATCAAATAGACGTAATAAAAAAATGATAAAGGGGATATCACTAACAATCCCACAGAAATATAAACTACCATCAGAGAATACTATAAACACTTCTATGCAAATAAACTAGAAAATCTAGAAGAAATGGATAAACTTCTGCACACATACACCCTTCAAAGACTAAACCAGGAAGAAGTTGAATCCCTGAATAGACCAATAATAGGTTCTGAAATTTAGGCAATAATTAAGAGCCTACCAACCAAAAAAAGTCCAGGACCAGACACATTCACAGCTGAATTCTACCAGAGGTACAAAGAGGGGCTGGTACCATTCCTTCTGAAACTATTCTAATCAATAGAAAAAGAAGGAATCCTCCCTGACTCATTTTATGAGGCCAGCATTACCCTGATACCAAAGCCTGGCAGAGACACAACAAAAAAAGAGAATTTTAGACCAATATCCATGATAAACATCGATGTAAAAATACTCAATAAGGCCGGGCGCGGTGGCTCACGCTTGTAATCCCAGCACTTTGGGAGGCCGAGGCGGGCGGATCACGAGGTCGGGAGATCGAGACCACGGTGAAACCCCGTCTCTACTAAAAAATACAAAAAATTAGCCGGGCGTGGTGGCGGGCGCCTGTAGTCCCAGCTACTCGGAGAGGCTGAGGCAGGAGAATGGCGTGAACCCGGGAGGCGGAGCTTGCAGTGAGCCGAGATTGCACCACTGCACTCCAGCCTGGGCGACAGAGCAAGACTCCGTCTCAAAAAAAAAAAAAAAAAAAATACTCAATAAAATACTGGCAAACTGAATCCAGCAGCACATCAAAAAGCTTATCCACCAAGATCAAGTGGGTTTCATCCCTGGGATGCAAGGCTGGTTCAGCATATGCAAATCAATAAATGTAATCCATCATATAAACAGAAACAAGGACAAAAACCACATGATTAACTCAATAGATGCAGAAAAGGCCTTCAACAAAATTCAACAGCCCTTCATGCTAAAAACTCTCAACAAATTAGGTATTGATGGGACGTATCTCAAAATAATAAGAGCTATTTATGACAAACCCACAGTCAATCTCATAGTAAATGGGCAAAAACTGGAAGCATTTCCTTTGCAAACTGGCACAAGACAGGGATACCCTCTCTCACCACTCCTATTCAACATAGTGTTGGAAGTTCTGGCCAGGGCAGTCAGGCAGGAGAAAGAAATAAAGGGTATTCGATTCGGAAAAGAGGAAGTGAAATTGCCCCTGTTTGCAGATGACATGATTGTATATTTAGAAAACCCCATCGTCTCACCCCAAAATCTCCTTAAGCTGATAAGCAACTTCAGCAAAGTCTCAGGATACAAAATCAATGTGCAGAAATCACAAGCATTCTTATACACCAATAACAGACAGAGAGCCAAATCATGAGTGAACTCCCATTCACAATTGCTTCTAAGAGAATAAAATACCTAGGAATCCAACTTACAAGGGTTGTGAAGGACCTCTTCAAGGAGAACTACAAACTACTGCTCAAGGAAATAAAAGAGGACACAAATGGAAGAACATTCCATGCTCATGGATAGGAAGAGTCAATATCGTGAAAATGGCCATACTACCCAAGGTAATTTATAGATTCAATGCCATCCCCATCAAGCTACCAATGATTTTTTTCACAGAATTGGAGAAAACTACTTTAAAGTTCATATGGAACCAAAAAAGAGCCCACATTGCCAAGACAATCCTAAGCCAAAAGAACAAAGCAGGAGGCATCACGCTACCTGACTTCAAACTATACTACAAGGCTACAGTAACCAAAACAGCATGGTACTGGTACTGAAACACAGATATAGACCAATGGAACAGAACAGAGCCCTCAGAAATAACGCCACACATCTACAACCATCTAATCTTTGACAAACCTGACAAAAACAACAAATGGGGAAAGGATTCCCTATTTAATAAATGGTGCTGGGAAAACTGGCTAGCCATATGTTGAAAGCTGAAACTGCATCCCTTCCTTACACCTTACACAAAAATTAATTCAAGATGGATTAAAGACTTATATGTTAGATCTAAAACCATAAGAAACCTAGAAGAAAACCTAGGCAATACCATTCAGGACATAGGAATGGGCAAGGACTTCATGTCTAAAATACCAAAAGAAATGGCAACGAAAGCCAAAATTGACAAATGGGATCTAATTAAACTAAAGAGCTTCTGCACAGCAAAAGAAACTACCATCAGAGTGAACAGGCAACCTACAGGGTGGGAGAAAATTTTTGCAACCTACTCATCTGACAAAGGGCTAATATCCAGAATCTACAAAGAACTCTAACAAATTTATAAGAATAAGTCAAACAACCCCATCAAAAAGTGGGCAAAGGATATGAACAGAGATTTCTCAAAAGAAGATATTTATGCAGCCAACAGACACATGAAAAAATGCTCATCATCACTGGCCATCAGAGAAATGCAAATCAAAACCACAATGAGATACCATCTCACACCAATGAGAATGGCCATCATTAAAAAGTCAGGAAACAACAGGTGCTGGAGAGGATGTGGAGAAATAGGAACACTTTTACACTGTTGGTGGGACTGTAAACTAGTTCAACCATTGTGGAAGACAGTGTGGCGATTCCTCAGGGATCTAGAACTAGAAATACCATTTGACCCAGCCATCCCATTACTGGGTATATACCCAAAGGATTATAAATAATGCTGCTATAAAGACACATGCACACATATGTTTACTGCGGCACTATTCACAATAGCAAAGACTTGGAGCCAACCCAAATCTCCACCAATGATAGACTGGATTAAGAAAATGTGGCACATATACACCATGGAATACTATGCGGCCCTAAGAAAGGATGAGTTCATGTCCTTTGTAGGGACATGGATGAAGCTGGAAACCATCATTCTCAGTAAACTATCACAAGGACAAAAAAACAAACATCACATGTTCTCACTCATAGGTGGGAATTGAACAATGAGAACACTTGGACACAGGAAGGGGAACATCACACACCAGGGCCTGCTGTGGGCTGGCGGGAGTGGGGAGGGATAGCATTAGGAGATATACCTAATGTAAATGACGAGTTAATGGGTGCAGCACACCAACATGGCAGATGTATACATATGTAACAACCCTGCACATTGTGCACATGTACCCTAGGACTTAAAGTATAATAAAATTTTAAAACAGAAGCTAAACTACCTCTTTCATGAGAATTTTGACAGGATGCAAACATTAAATGGAGAGAAAATAAGAACTATTATTCCCACCATACACTGGAATGATGTCCGGCACCAATTAATTGATCAGTACTTGACAGAATTTATGAATGGTAAAACTACCCAGTAGGAGGTTTTGTAATTAACAGGGTATTAAAAGAGAGCAAAGAATTAGTTTTGGAACAGATGATGCTACAAAACTACAAATAGCTAGATAGCAATATAATGATTATCCAAGTCATCAAAACTTCTACTTTAAGTAGACAAATACTGGACTTAATATTAGCAAAACCAAAGCAAATTTTTCATCAACATGTTTTCTCTTTTGTAGTTAATTTTAAGGTACATTTTAGTCGTGTTTATTAATGCATCTATTTTGGGCAAAAAGGATTCCACAGAGGCACATTTGAAAAAAAACAAACAAAAAAAACAAGTTTTCACCCTGTGTTTCAGAAACCACTGACTTCCTGCTTGCAGCATCGAGAAGTGTGTCTGGATGAGCATGATCAATGTTCATTAAATGCACTAAACTGACAGGTACACAAAATGGCACCACATGTTTGTGCATCTGAGCTTCCCATAATGAATAAATGGAGCGTGTGATCCCAAAGGCAGCTGCACCAGCCATAACTTTGTATTTGACACTTGACTGCTCTTACAAGTTTGTTTGTCAAAAATTGTCCATTTGGAAAAAATAAAGAAAGAAAGGCAACAACTCGTGAGGCTTTCCAGAGGGCAGTTACACACAAGCTTCTTAGGAACACCACTTCTAGGAGTCATTGTTCTCAGATGAATCAATTATTTATTTTATTGGTTATCAGTTCATCACTGTTGGAGTTCATTCTAAGTTCATTCCACTAAAACAACGCAATCACTTTACATGCTAAAACCCTAAGTTAATGTGAAAAACAGGGCAACTAAAGCCAGTGCTGATTTTTCAGTTTGGCATGGCAATTCAAATTCGGCACTAGACATCCAGGACAGGTGGCAAACAGGAATAAAAGAAATTTAGTTTCTGGACAACACACCACTAGCTAATTTCCAGGAAATGTTATATCTCATTACCTGATGGTCCCTCCATCTCTACAAGTGATAAAGCAACCCTTTGAAACCATGCCACACTCAGGCACTAGGGGAAACAGAGTATCAGCAGCTCTCTCTTTATGTCAAAAGGTCTCTACACTTTGTGACAAAGAGCTAAAGGTATTTCTTTCCAATTCTGAATTATTTTAAGGATGTACAGAGACTCAGGAAATCAATAAAATAAATTCCTGTAACCCATCCAGACCAGAAATACGAACAATCTACAGGGAAGAAGGAATTAGCAGTGAAGACCAGCTTATAAAGCAATGGCTTTAGATATAAGCACTTGATCCAAAAGTTTGCTTGTTTTCCTGATACAGGCTGTCAGGAATCCAAATAGTGCTCCTATTACAAATCATTTAGAACTTCTAATTGAGAAGATACCTGTGGTTTCCAGAGGCTGTGAAAATGACAACATCTGTTTGGAGTTGGAAGGAACCTTACACACTATCAAATTCAGACATCTCATTTTATAAAAAGCTCTAAAGCCCGGGTCTCCTAACTCCTGAACTACTACTGTGTCTCTACCACGGCAATGTCTGGAAAGAGGGGGAAGGAGAGTTCCTTAAATGTAACCGGTATTGGAACCCAGGTTAAGGAGCAGGGGATAACACAAATTGACTTCAGAAATTGGTCTGCATTCCTCCCCGGGCAGTGCTCTAGATGTGGTTAAAACCCCTCTCTAATTCTGTACAACTTCATCTCTGGTGAAAGCCACTTAGTGACACCTTGTGCTGCCTTTTTATTTTACTATTTTATTTTCTGAGTACGAAAAGATAAACTTATCCATAAAAGCTAATTACAGAGGCAGGATTAAATAGTGGCTAGGAGCACAAAATCAGGTACACTATTTTTTTTTTTTTTTTATGAATGACATCTAAAAGGAAGGGAAAAGTACAAATTATCTCCCAGACTGTTACTTCCTTGTGTGTTGTTGAGCAAATTATTTAATCTCTCTGTGACAAAAGTTTCTCCTTAGTAGAATGAGAACAGCAATGTTAGCTCAAAAGATGAGTATTATTGCAAAGAAATATTGTAAAGTACCTAGCATTTTTCCTAACAAAGTAAATATTCAATAGTCAGCAATTATATTACAAATGGTCTTGGTGTTTGCCCTATCTTCAATGAACAGATGTTAGAGTTTGGGGAGAACGCATATGTCATTCAACAGAATGCCCAGTGAAGATGTGAAAACGGCTTCAACTCCTGATTGTCTGGTGCTATCCACTACAACAGAGAAGAAAAAAGAAATCAACATAAACAATATGAAGGCTGGGGCCAGGAGCGGTGGCTAATGCCTATAATCCCAGCTCTTTGGGAGACCAACGTGGTGGGCAGATCACTTGAAGTCAGGAGTTTGAAATCGGCCAGGCCAACATGGTGAAACCATGTCTCTACTAAAAATACAAAAATTAGCTAGGCGTGGTAGCAAGCGCCTGTAATCCCAGCTACTTGGGAAGCTGAGGCAGGAAAATTGCTTGAACCCATGAGTGGAGGTTGCAGTGAGCTGAGATCACGCCACTGCACTCCAGCCTGGGCAACAGAGCCAGGCTCCTTGTCAAGGAAAAAAAAAAAAAAATGAACCCCCCTGAAGGGTACCCACCTTAAAGCTCACTCCCAGTCACCTCTAATGCCTCACAAGAAGGCATTACTTGTTATGCAGTGGTGGTCATTAAGGTGACAGGGGAGGGCTAAACTGGGACTGGAATGTGAAAAATGTACCTGAAGCAAGGACTCTTCTGCAGACTTTCAACAGGGCATGTGCTTGCCAGTTGGGTGTGGGGTGTATCTTAGTTTGAGTTTTCCCAGAAGCACATGTGTACTTCAAAAACAGGGCAAACACTGGGATCATTTAAAATGCAACTGCTGAGTACTGAACATTTACTTTATTAAGGCAAAACGTGAAGTACATTCTTTCTCTGACAAAATACTCACGGCCATCTCTTGAGGTAACAGTGCTATGCTATTTTACTGATCAGAAACGCTAATCACAGAAGCAGACTCTAAAACAAGGATTACAGTGTGACTAGTTTAAGAAGTGCAGGCCGGAAAGAAAATGAGGAAATGACAACGGGAGTGAAGGCGTCCAGTAAAGAACATTCGGCCGGGCGTGGTGGCCCATACCTGCAATGCATTTTGGGAGGCAGAGGCAGGCAGATTACTTGAGACCAGGAGTTCAAGACCAGTCTGGCCAACATGGTGAATCCGTGTCTCTACTAAAAATACAAAAATTAGGTAGGCATGGTGGTGCATGTCTGTAGTCCCAGCTACTCGGTAGACTGAGGCCCAAGAATTGCTTGAACCTGGGAGGCAGAGGTTGCAGTGACCCAAGATTGTGCCAGGACTCCAGCCTGGGAGACAGAGCGAGACTCTGTCTCAAAGGAAAAAAAAAAAAAGAATTTTCTATTCAAGCAGTGAATATAGCAGGCAATCCTGCAGAGAAACTCTGACATGGCATAAAGCACACCTCACAGAGTTATCCCACCAGAGAGGTGAGAGAACTTGGTATTTATACAGCACCTCTTGAGAGTCATTAATTAAGAACTATTCCTAGAGGGTTTTCATTCTCCTTATACGAAGCTCACTTGTGCATATAAGCAGTGCAATTTCCCACAGTTTTTGGAAAAAGTGCTGAGGAACAAACCTGCAGGTACTAGGAGTTAGAAGCATTCCTCAGAAACACAATTAAAGGTCTGAGGCATATGGATAGGGCACTGACAGCACCAGCTGCAGGGAGTCATAACACTTGCTTGTACTATTGCACTGTATGAGGAACAAATTCTAGCAAATTCCCTGACTCTACATGCCAGACTGTCTTCCAGATGTCATGTTGCCAATGACCGTGGCTTTTGGCAGCATCCACACCTGGGACAATTCGATCTGTAACTAAAAATTATAGTCATCAAGCACAGTAATTATAAACATTTAATAGTCTGAAACCACAGGGAAATAAGCATGTGAGCGGATATATTTGTATATGTTTGCATGTATAGGGAAGGAAAAGAAAAATGGGTCCTGGAAACCACACACATATTTGTATAAACATGATTATTCCTTGAAAGATTTGGTAAATTCATTTAATACAAGAAGGCATTTGGTTTTCTACAGGTTTCCTTAACATATTCTTTGCTTCCTCATCATCTTCTGCATGACAGAAGATGATGTTATGTTATGTTTGTTAGTGGAAGTAAGTTTTAAAAACTGGTTGAAAATTTCATTTTAGATTTATTTACACAATGCTATTTGACATATAAATGCTTTATCTTTTAGTTGCAGACTTCACTATTTGCAATGTTACCTTATGTTATCCGTATTACATTTCACTAAAATGCCAGCATTGTTTGAATCACTGGGCTGGAAGGGACTTACGGAGATCAGTTTATTCCGTTCCCTGCCTAGGAACAAATAAACGTTGAATATATCCTGAACACAAGAGAATCTCCAGAGGTAGATCTCCCCACTCCCACCTCTTTATTTCTTGATAGGACATTCCAAGTTCTTTACTAACTCTATTCCTAAAAGCTATAAAGTCTTAATAAAGTTGAATGTTCTAAGATACAGAAAGCTACATTAGAGTGGAATGTTACCTATACTCATTCGAGCTTTTCACCCAATATAATTTTTGGTATGTAACTCATGTCAGGAAGTTACCTGGTATATGATTGATTACTTGCAATAATGGAATATAAACTATTACTCAAAGCCACTTATATTTTCTCTCATAAGGGTTATCCAATTTTTAGAAATTCTTTTTAAACATGAACCATATAGCCATTTAACTTTTACCAATTAATCTTACTCATGAACCCTGGAGCTAATTTTAACTAATTTGACTTTTACCATAAGATTTTGAGGAAGGTCTTTATCTTTTTGGGCTTCAGTGTCCTTGTCCTGGCCCAAGATTCAAAGCTTTTTTCATCCTACGGGTTGTAGGATTCTCTCCTTTCCTGGGATTCTCTAAACACAATACAAATACAAACATCTAAATACAAACATCATGAACTGTAAATTATTCCATTCTTTCACAATGCAAGCCAACATGGATTTAAAATGTTAGTGATTACTTTCATCAATTCAATGTCCCTGATTTTCTTTATGTATTGTTTTTTCTTAATATAATACCTTTGTTCTTTTATATATCAGAAATGCTGAAATATTTCCTTTCCTATAAACCCTGGATGTGCTTTACAAAAGTGGAACCTTTTTACTGATTCTTTATTTCCGCTTTATTAGCAGTTATTAAATACACAAATGCAATTGCCAAATTATAGCCTTATGCTGACACTGGACCATATTAAGTAGTATATAACAGAATAGAAAGTAAACATTTGCTACTGGGGCAAATTCTATTGTATCTAATGATTAAGTATCTAATGATTAGATTGATCTAATTTTAGTGCCCGGGCTGTGAGCTGTTTTATGTTTTGAACCCTATGTCTTACCATTTGTAAATACTTTCTGTGTATTATTTTAAAGAGGTTGCTCTAATCTCACATTTTTCCTGTGTGGTGATTTTCTAATAGACTTTTATTTTTTCTAGGCAGCTTTAGGTTCACAGCAAAATTGAGGGGAAGGTACAGAGATTTTCCCTATATGCCTGCCCCCCTATACACGCAGCCTCTCTGAACTACCAATATACCCTACCAGCGGTATATTTATTATCATCAATGAACCCATATTGACATATCATTATCACCCAGAGTCCATAGTTTACATTAGGGTTTACTCTTAATGTTTTACACTCTATGGTTTTGGAAAAATTTATAATAACATGTATCTGTATCTATCATTATAGTATCATATAGATTAGTTTCACTGCCCTAAAAATCCTCTGTGCTCTATTAATCTCTCCATCACCCCAAATCCCTGGCAACCACAGATCTTTTTACCCTTTCCATAGTTATTCTACCTTTTCCAGAATGTCATATAGTTGCAATAATAAAGTACATAGCTTTTTTTCCAGATTGGCTTTTTCACTTAGTAATACACATTTAAGTTTCTTCTATGTCTTTTCATGGCTTGATAGCCCATTTCTTTTTAGTGCCAAATATTATTCCATCGTCTAGGTGTACCACAGTTTATTTAACCATTCATCTACTGAAGGACATCTTGGTTGCTTCCAAGTTTTGGCAATTATGAATAAAGCTGCTATAAACATTAGTGTGCAGGTCTTTACGTAAACATAAGTTTTCACCTCCTTCGGGTAAATCTCAAGGAGTATGGTTGCTGGATTGTATCATAAGAGGATGTTTAGTTTTGAAGGTTCTAATCTCATTTTATTAGCTAGTTTATTACAATCACTCCCCTAGAGGTCTCCTGGCAGGTTATTAAAATGAGGGAATGGGAAGGAAGCAGAAATTCACAGCCTTTCTCATGACCCCAGAATGAAGCAGGAAAGAGCTCAGTGCAAACTCAGTATTTCTGAATCCAAATCTTGATGGTGGAATTGAGGTTACTGTTTTTCAAACTAGCTAAAAATAGGTAATTAATGTTCCTGTCTTGCTCTCAGTACATTAGAAAGTACACAAGATTGAAGGGACTGGATTCTGGTCTGGAATTTTTTTACCAACTGTCTACGATGATACAGTCCAGCAGTTATTTATCTGTAGTTGGATAACTGCTGGATTGTTTCATCATTTTAAGCTTTAACACTGACAAAACAGAGGGAGTAGAGAAATGGAAGTAAGCTATATGAAAAGCAAATGTGTTTCTGTCTGGTCCAGGACAGATAAGTACCTGAAGGGAGCTGGCAGCATGTGCCACACTAAGGGAGCTGAAGCCCTTATTTATAACAAATTTGCCAGCTCTACACTGAGAAGGTCAATTCTCAAACTGTGAGACTTCTGCTAAAAGAAGTAACTCTGATACCATAGAAAGTTGTGACACTGGCCCGGGTATGGTGGCTCACACCTGTAATCCCAGCACTTTGGGAGAACGAGGTGGGTGGATCACAAGGTCAGGAGATCAAGACCATCCTGGCTAACACGGTGAAATCCTGTCTCTACTAAAAATACAAAAAATTAGCCTGGTGTCGTGGCGGGCGCCTGTAGTCCCAGCTACTCTGGAGGCTGAGGCAGGAGAATGGTGTGAATCTGGAAGGCAGAGCTTGCAGTGAGCCGAGATCGCGCCACTGCACTCCAGCCTGGGAGACAGAGCAAGACTCCCTCTCAAAAAAAAAAAAAGAAAGTTGCAACACTGGAAAGCCCCCTGATTTTTGTTACATCACAAGTCACACACGATTTTCAGAAGCAAGAGTGGCATCTGGAAACGCCAATGAGGAAACATGAAGAGTCAACAAATGTAAGATCCACTAATGAAGCTCAATATTCCATTTTGGGGAAGCCTCCTACTTAAATGTGTCAATTTCCTCATATGTGACACAAGATGGTTAGATTACTCCCAATTTTCATTTCTGTATATTTAAATTACATATGTTATATAAAGCAGATATTCCTACTATCTCCAATTTAAAAGTGAAAAACTAATGGCATTGATAAATTAAGTAAATTTTGAAGGTCACAAAATTACTAGGAAAAAGTTAATTAGGGCTAATTCAAAGTGACATAATCTATTAAACCTCAAATTTAAGAATCATATTCTTTTATGGAGGATGCAGGTGGCCTGTGATGTGGAACGATCATTATGAGGAAATAAGCTTATAACTTATCTTAAAAGTTCTATTTTATTATCTAAAACCATTGACATATATATAATATATAATATATATATCAATAATATATATCATGATATATATATCAATGGTTTTAGAAAATAAAATAGAACTTTTAAGCTTAAAAGTTCTATTTTATTTTCTAAAACCATTGATATATATATCATGATATATATTATTGATATATATATTATATATTATATATATGTCAATGGTTTTAGATAATAAAATAGAACTTTTAAGATAAGTTATAAGCTTATTTCCTCATAATGATCATTCCATATATATATTATATATATAATATATATATATTTCTTGCTTCCCTAGATTGTTCACTCTGTGAGGACATGGCACACCAGTACCTTACATGTCTTTTAAAAATTCCAAAACGTAACCAAATTCTTATTAAATGGCTATTGATTGACTAAACAATTCTCACTCCAATTCACATTATACTGAAATCCACCCAGTAGTTGAGAGTACTAGAGTACAGTAAAACAAATGTAGGTTATAACTTTGTTTATTAAGCTTCTAGAGTTGTTACTGAAGGAGGAGAATGCGCTGCAACCAAGAGCTTTAATAAGACAGTGCCAACGCAAATCCCAAATTAAAAACCAAATTTAAAAAAAGAGGTGAGAATAAATAAGGTCAACATCAACCTCAATAATGCAGAAATGGAGTACTTTATTGTTTAGAAAGTTTCTGAAACTTATAGAAATCGTATTATCAATAGAAGAATAAAAGAAAAAAATTAAATAGGAAAAGGCAAAGGAAATTAGCAGATCAAAGCCAAACACTGGGTCCCACAGAAATATATACCAAGCAAATGTACTTTCTGTCTTACACCTACAATTGAACTAAAAATAATGTGGCATGTTTAATACATTTTCTTCTTTCTTATAAAATGACCCATCACATCCCTGTCCTTGTAAATGTTATGACTTTTTAAAGGCACCCAACAATTGCCCACACCCAGTTAAGCCAAGTGAAACTCTGCACTATTACAAAGCTGATCCATAAACTGAAATTCTGTAAAATTCATATACATTACCAGGGGGCTCTAGCTATTATGGTTCTCTTACACAGAGAGCACAGGTTTGATGTGGGAAAAACATTATGGGGCCTTTACAAACCAACACAATCAATACTTTTATAAAATACCGTTGCTCCTTGAATGGTCATTCATGCTGAGAAGGCTAAAGCGAGGAGCCACATAATAGACACTGGTTTTCTTAGCATGAATTCAAGGCAGAAGAGCACATTTAACACTACAGTATGACTACCCGGCACCCTTTTAAGGCAATTGAGAAGTCAGAATACCTTATCCACAGTATAAAAAATAGTGATGCTCTTAAATGAGTTACCAAAATAGAAAGCGATTAAAGCTACACTTGTATTATACTTAATATATTGAAAATAATGATTTACATGGAAAGGAAACTGCTTCCCAATTTTGAAATCTCAGAAGAGTTTTGCAACGAGGCTCACTCACTGTTTATTTTCTTTTCCATGTGCCTTTCCTTTAATGTACAAATAATCTGATGAATTAAGTTAGGATTCTTGAACATATATTCATAAGTATAATTGATCTGAAATATACGTTTGGGCTCTGTTTGGCAGATCTTTGTATTAATGTAATGGTGGCTTTATAAAAATAATTCTGAATATTTATTCTTTCTCCATACTATAGAAAAATTTAAATACAAAACAAAATCAACTCCTTGAATGTCTAGGTATGATAATTTTGGGAAAAGTAGCTTTGAAAATTTTGATTTTTCTACAGTTAATGGTTTATGTTTTCCTTTATAATCTACTATGATCATATTCATTTATTTCTGATAATATAAATAATATCAATTACTATTAACAAGTAATACAATTACAAAAAAGAAAAGTTTTAATCACTTGAATTCCCAGCCAAAAATAACTACACCATTAACATTTTATTGAGAGTCACTTTACATATTTATTTAATGCATATATATGCCATTTTTTGTTGTCATATTCTTTTAAAATGGCATTTTCTAAAAATTTCACTGTACTTTTTAGGCTTATATGCTTACTTCATTGAATGAGAAATTTTTATGTGGGATCTACTAAGTGCGTGCAATATGCTAAATGGTATAGAAGAAACAAATTAACACCTAAAATGTACTCCCAAAGCGGGTGCAATTTAATAGGTGGGATAAAACACTTACATAAATAATTCAAGTAACATCACTGGTCTATGAAAGCCATGGACCTTTGGTATCTACCCACCATCCTGTGTCGTTAGAAAACCCTGAAATCCTTCAAGTCAAAGTCGCATCTACCATTTTCCAGCCATATCTCTACCTATATCATTCATATGCTGGAGGCACTGTTCCCATTGTTTATGGTGTGATGGAGGTTTAGGTCTGTGCCATCCTTGGTATTCAACAAATGGCACCAATATAGACCCTGGACGCTGAAATAGGGATTAGGGTAAATACTGAGTTGTTAGCACCAAACATGTTAAATATTTAGCTGAAAGAATCCACACTTACAGCTATAAATAGTAGGTAGTCACAAAAATAATTTAAATTTGTTATTTTAAAAATCATGGGCCGGGCGCAGTGGCTCATGCCTGTAATCCCAGCACTTTGGGAGGCCAAGGCGGGAAGATCACTTGAGGTCATGAGTTCCAAAGCCTGGCCAACATGGTGAAACCCCGTCTCTACTGAAAATACAAAAATTAGCTGTGTGTTGTGGTGTGTGCCTATAATCCCAGCTACTCGGGAGGCTGAGGCAGGAGAATCACTTGAACCTGAGAGGTGGAGGTTGCAGTGAGCCGAGATCACGCCACTGCCCTTCAGCCTGGGCAACAAAGGGAGACTCGGTCTCAAAAAAAAAAAAAAAAAAAAAATCATGGTTTATATAAAAATATTTTCAGAATAGAAAAATACTATGAAAAATTTATTTTTCAAATCTAAAGAATTTAGCATGACACACCTAGATGTCCAACAAATTAGATGGCTGTCCTTCTTTCACACTTAACACCATTTTCCTAGTATCAAGAGGCTTAATGCTTCAAGAACAGAAATTTGAGTTTTCTTTTGTTATTCATAGTGGTAATATCTGGATTCTGAAAATAAGTGATTGAGAATGATTTGATCAAGAACATTGTTGAAGTAATTTAAACTGGAGTATCTCATTATTTGTAGTCAAGAAGCAATCTCTCTCTGGTTGTTATCATTCACTTTGGTTCCACTAAAGTAGAGATGCAAGAGCCAAAATGAGTGAGAAGAGTTAGCCCTCTGACAATTTTGGTTAGAGAAGACAGTCAATAGATCAACCTAGTTTACATAGTACATTTTAACTATGCATATGTATGTAGAATCATATGGAATCCTGTACATATTTTTGAATAAAAGTAATGTACATACTTGGAACAATAGTAATAACAGTTAACATTTATTGAGTGCTTACTATCTACTCTGAAGGTAAAGTCTAACTTAATCACCACAACAATACTATGAGGAAGGTTCTAATATCCTTTTTTATTTTTTAAAAAGCAAGATACAGCTAATATAAATAAATTGCCTCAACTCACACAATATCAGGTAGAATATCTGTAATTCAAATTCAGGCAACCTGATTCTACAGCTTTCTATCCTAACTGCTATACGATCCTACCTTTTGTTTTCAGTTACAAATGTATATACGTATGATGCACACATGGAGTAAAAAAAAAAAGCCCTGTTATTTGCTAGACAATTTCTGAGAGTTCAAGAACATTCAAACACAGGATTTTGTTTTAAAGACTCATTACTATTGTATAAGAATTAGAAGAGCAAACCACTACCCCACGTGGGTACACTCATCTGACATGAGAAATGTTGAGTGGGCCGGGTGTGGTGGCTCATGCCTGTAATCCCAGCACTTTGGGAGGCTGATGAGGGCGAATCACCTGAGGTCAGGAGTTTGAGACCAGCTTGACCAAGATAGTGAAACCCCGTGTCTCTAATTACAATACAAAAAATGAGCTGGGCATGGTGGTGGGGACCTGTAATCCCAGCTACTCGGGAGGCTGAGGCAGGAGAATCACTTGAACCCAGAAGGCAGAGGTTGCAGTGTGCCGAGATAGCGCCATTGCACTCCAGCCTGGGCAACAAGAGTGAAACTCTGCCTCCAAAAAAAAAAGTATTTGTAAATTTGCTTCAGTTATATTCATCACTAGGAGGAGGATGAAGAGATTGTGATATATTCATATAATGACATAATATACAGCAATGAAAAGAACACACTCCTGATACATGGAATACAAAAGATTCTCAAAAAATAGTATGTTGAGCAAAATAAGCCAGATACAAAACAGTACATACTTTTGGATTCCACCTATATGAAGTTCAAGAACAAGCAAAATTAATCTGTGGTGATAGAAGTCAGAAGACAAATTACCTCAGGACAGAAGAGGTATTGACAGACAAGAAGTAAAAGAGAACTTTTAAAGTTAATGGAAATATTCTCTATCTTGATCAAGGTAGTGGTTACATGAGTACATATATGGAGCAATAGATGAAACTTATTATTTAAGGGTTTTTTTATATTATATATACTATATCTCAATGGAAAAGGGGGAAAACGATGCTTCGAAATGCAGCAACCACAGAATAAAAGCAAAAAGGCATAAAAATTTGAAATTTACATAGTAAGACACAAAGAATAAAGTGACTCAATACTTTTTCCAATAACTTGATTTTTTATTATAAAGGAAAGGAAGAAAGAAAGGGCGGGGGAGGAAGGCAGGCAGGCAGGCAGCAGGCAGGGAAGCGGTTAGTCCACTGACTGAAAGTACTGGGAATTTTGGAATTCCAAGTTTAAAGAATCAAACTTCCTTATGAAAAGACATTCCAAAAAACTAAACAGGGCAATCATGTAAGGCTGCAACTTCAAAATATTTTATATCAATAGTCTACTTTTTTTGCCAACAAATGCAATAAATTAGGATTCTCTTAGTTAGATTTCAGGTAGCTTTATGGCATCTATTAAATAAACATCTCAGTATTTCTGAAGAAATAAGCATGCATCATGCATATCAGCTTTTCTTCTTTTTACCTTAACTTCTATTAAGTTCTGGGATACATGTGCAGGGTGTGCAGGTTTGTTACATAAGTAAATGTGTATCATGGTGGTTTGCTGCACCTATCAATCCATCACCTAAGTATTAAGCCCTGCATGTATTAGCTATTTATCCGGATGCGCTCCCTCATCCTGCCCCTGACCCCGATAGGCCCTAGTGTGTGTTGCCCTGTGTCTGTGTGTTCTCATACATGCTCCCACTTATGAGAAGAATGCATGTCAGTTTGTAAGTAAACTACATAATAACCACAGAAGAGAGTGTATTAACACTATTGTTTTATATGTAAAGTCCAGTTGAAATATTGCAGCTGTCTGTATTTGCTGGCTGGTGCTCATTCTGAACACATGAGACTACAGAGTTAAGAGCAAAACTAACAAAGACACTAAGGAATAGTTCTGACACTACACTTAAATCATATGAAAAATTAGGAAAAGAACATTTAGCTTTGCTTGACCAAGATCCCACAGTCAGGCTGACTATGCTACTGCTCTTTTAATATGAAAGTAGAAAGAGGTAATTTACCCCCAAGCTTATTCACATGAATGAGCTCATCTAGTCTTTGATTTTTGATATCTCAGTAAAGGAGATGTATTCTAAAGCAATAACATTGAAAATATATCTGAAATTTGTTTTCTGTGTTGATACATTCTTCAGAATCCTAGTAACCTAGCTGTGGCTTTCTACTGCAGTCTTATTTGACCATCAGCAATGAAAATGGGCTATACAATATATGAGGTTATGGGACAGAATATGAAAACAGGAGAATAAAAAAGTTATCTTCAAATATCCTCTGAGAGGATAAAATGGAGGATTACCATTTTACAACTGTCAAGAGAAGGGATTAATTTTATATCATTTTCTATTTCCACTGCCTGATGTGGTAAAGTGAATGAATAGAAAGCCATTGTCTTTATTATTAATTTCAAGAGACTGTTAGAAGATGGAAGTCTTCTGGAATTATTACGCCTCTGTAACAATCTTTATCTAAAAACTATGACTCTTACAGAATTCTCTGTTCTATTCCAACAGTAAATGTTGTCAGAAGGATGAATTAGAGACATGCTGTCAACACAGATTTTCAGCGTCTGTGCCACAAAGTTCATGTGAGGGTCTTCCATCTTCTTACACTGGCCAAGATAACATTTTATCAAGAAGAACGTCATTTAAATTAGATAAAGAAAAATGATTAAATGTGCATCACTGAATTCTGTTTCCCCTCATAAACCAGCATGTGCTAGGTTAATATCGGTAAATGAAACTGCATATAGGTGCTGTCTAAACTATAATATGGCTAATTTCTATTAACATTCCCCCAAACTGAAATTTTTATAATAACCCAGTAGAATCTTTTCTTAGTGGTGACAGCTGGACACCAATAAACCCATACTGGTAAATTATTTTCACCAGAAAATATCAGCCATAAACTGTATCTGTCTGTTTCAGTATGTATATATAATTTAGAAAACTACATACAACATATAATTTTATATATACATGAACATATTTAAATAGTGTATACATAGACAATATACATATGCATCATCTTTTAAATAAAGATAACATGTGCTTAATTATGTTTGAAATTTATATTCAAGTACAGTCTAAATATTCAAATAGAAATGAAATTTTAAAAAGATTAAAATGGGATCAGAAAAAAATATTAACCACAGTTATGATTTCACAGTTATGAATTCATTGCTTATATCTTTGAGATTAATGATTGCTATGATGCAACCATTATAGCAGTATTGAAAAGATATCTAGAGGCCAGGCATGGTGGCTCACGCCTGTAATCCCAGCACTTTGGGAGGCTGAGGCGGGCAGATCACAAGGTCAGGAGCTCAAGACCCTCCCGGCTAACAAGGTGAAACCTTGTCTCTGCTAAAAATACAAAAAATTAGCCAGCCGTGGTGGCGGGTGCCTGTAGTCCCAGCTACTCGTGAGGCTGAGGCAGGAGAATGGCGTGAACCCAGGAGGCAGAGCTTGCAGTGAGTCAAGATCGCGCCACTGCACTCCAACCTGGGTGACAGAGCGAGACATTATCTCAAAAAAAAAAAAGAAAAAAAGATATATAGAAATTACTCAGAACTTTAAAAAAAGTAACGAATGTTTTTATTAAATAAAACCTGCAAGATGAGTGTGCTTTAATTCCCTGGAATTAATAAAATTTTAGAAGATGATTCCAAAGCTATAATTTTGTTCCTCTTTAATTCTGGGTGTAGAAACACAGCTATTGTTCATCTTCCTTTAACAATGCAAATGTAAAAGATATTCTCATAAGACACAAACCTAACCTGACTGATTAGCTGAAAAGCAGATTTCGTTCATACAAAAACTGCCCGTAAGTGCAAAAATAAATCTTGAAGCTTCATAAATAGTCTCAAAAATTTAATATCTTAAAAGTTATGAGACCTTAGGTAAGTCATAAACAGGGATGGCCTCAGTTTCATCATCTGTACAATGAGAAGACTGTTCTAAAACAGCGTCTGGAATCCCTTCTTGCACAAATCCATGACACTGACACCTACTAACACCACATTTTATTCTATGATGAAGCTATTTTCACTTAGTATTGATAAATACTATATTTTTGTCACGAGGAGGAGTTATGAGATACCACATACTGATAGGTCACTTCTGCTCTTTATTATTTCCCAATTTTCCAAGGGTTCACTTGAAGAGAAAAATTAGAACTTCTGTCTTCACAGTTTATTAAAATGAATCACATGCCCAGAAATATACATTGAAGATTCTCTTCATGTACATCTCTATTTATTACATAAACCACAACTGGATTTCTATGAGTGACTCTCAGCATCCTTCCATTAGCAAATTGCTGGCATGACTTTCTCCTAAATGAGAATTATAAATTGTACCTCTTACCACTTTTTTCCTCAAGTACATTTTCCTAATATTTAATTTATAAATCATTTCCCAGATGAATTAGTAATAAATGGTTGAAGGCGGCAGACAAGTCTCCAACAGGAAAGCATCATGCTTGCTGTTTACTGGGAGACCTCATTAAAAAGGAATCAAGAGAAGGCAAAATAAAAACAACCTTGTGAACCTTTGTAATTGGTCTCCAGGGATGTGTAGGTCTCAGGATATCACCACAGAAATGGCCTAGTCCAAGCCCTCTCTTAGGCTGTACAGAAAATATCTACTTGGTGATATACTGTATGACACAGTTGTCTGCAATCAGAATAAAAACAAAGCAACAAATAAGTGCTACTTGATTTCAGATACTTTCTTCTTAAAACAACATTTGACACAGAATGACTTTCATAATCCTGTAAAACTACCATACTGCTCATAAATGAAGAAACTTTAAATAAATATGTCACAAGTATTTAAAATGTACATAGACCCACACAGATATGTACATACATGTATTATTAGGAGTATGGTTGCCAACAATTTAGATTCATCGCATAGGGAATATTACATAAAGGGAAGATTTATTTTATGTAGTAATTTTTTAATTTACCAATTCTCAAAATAGTGAATTTTCTTAAAGTCTTGTCAGGATGGGAACAACTTTTCATGATTGCATTTGTTTGTTGTTCATCAGACAACAGATACGACATTTTGACGCATTTGGGAATCAATTTTAACATGCAGCACTATTTCCACCTTCTCATGACCAAATAACATCTCAAATGACGGAGGAGGAAGCAAATACAAAATATGTGGTCAGGCAGCACATGAAGCTAAGACTGCAAAAATACAGACACAACACCCAAATCCCTCTCCAGTGTTCTTTATATTTGTTCCCTTTATTTTATGATTTTTATGTTTTGAGGCATTTTTCTATAGATAGATTTATGAAAGTTATGTTCTGAGAGTTATCAGATCTTGGTTTACCCATAAAGTGGTTCATAAACTGATTAGCCAAAACAAAAACAAAAAGAAAAAAAATTTCTTAAAAAACCTAGAAGTATGTCAGATCTCAGCATGATTCTTTAAATATATTTGGGTTTCTCAGAAGGTACTTGACAACTGATTAATCTCAATTTTTTCCCTCTGTTTCAAGCTAAATAAATTACAAGTAAAAATAACTCCTTTATGAACCTTCTCTCCAGATGCAAATATGCCTGTAATCTTATTAATCATTTATGCCTGCCACTTTCAAAATAACACATGAGCTAAATTTTCCTTTGTCCGCTGTTGTATAAAAACTCCCTAAATAAAAGTTGTTCACTTCAATATATGAGTTAGACACAGAAATATATCTTGCATGCTTAATATTAATATCTGCTTCATGTAAAAAAATCCTAATAAGTGCAACTGGAATTTAAGACTTTGGATTCAAATTTGTATCTCCTCATTCTCAGTTCATCTCCTGCTAAGAAGGGTTAAATGTTTACCTGCTATATCATATTTAAAATTCACAGTAAGTGCATCTGAGTACTAAAAATGGGGAAACTGAGGCTTAATAAAGTTAGGTAAGTTTTGCATTTCTCTACAGTTTTAACTGGTAGAACCACACTTACATCACCTCAAAGCAGTTGCTTTTAACTATTAGGCTACACTGTCTCTCTAAGTTATATTTCACAAACTTTGTAACAGGCTCTGTATTGTTAGGCAAACTTTACAGATAGGGAATGTGAGGCTCAAAAGAGGTATGTTGTACAATATTACAAAGCTATTTACTTTATATTTAAAAAAATTACAAAAATAGTACAGAGAATTCCCATACACTCTTCACCCAGCTTCTCCAAGGTTCACATCTTATATAACCACAGTGCAATTATCAAAACAGGGAACAAACTATAAACTTTATTTGGATTTTACCAATGGTTTCACTAACATCCTCTTCTTGTATTGTGGTATGAAGATAAGATGAAGAATGATGCTATGTTATTTTATAGAGTGTCCCTCATGTTAGGTTTGCCTGGTGCAGCCTCATGATGAGATTGAAGTTATACATTTTTCACAAGAAACCACAGAACTGATATGCCCTTCTCACTGTGTCATGTCAGGGGTACATGATGTCAAAATATCTTATCATTGATATTAAACATGATCACTTGATTAAGGTGGTATCTGCTGGGTTTTTCCAATGTAAAATTTAACATTTCCCCTTTATAATTAATAAATTTTAGGAGGATACACTTTGAGGGTAAGAAATTTTTTCTTGAACTTTCATCCATGAGTTTTAGCATGCCAGTGTATCTCATCTGCAATAATTATTACCATAGTTTTTATTTTTTCTCTTCCCCTTTTTTTTTTTCTTTAAGATAAGGTCTTACTCTGTTGTCTAGGTTGGAGTTCAGTGACGAGATCTCCACTCACTACAACCTTGACCTCCCGGACTCTAGCAGTCCTCCCACCTCAGCCTCCTGAGTAGCTGAGAATACAAGCATGCACCACCACACCCAGATAATTTGTGTATTTTTTGTAGGTAGAGATGAGATTTTGCCATGTTGCCCAGGCTGGTCTTGATCTCTCAAGCTCAAGTGATTCACCCACCTCAGCCTCTCAAAGTACTGGGATTACAGGCATGTGCCACCATGCCCAGTCATTATTACAGTGTTTTGATGATGGTGTTCAATTTCCTTTATTCCTTCTATAATTCATTTATTAATTATAATTCTTCTGGAAGGAAGAGCTGATCCTTATCTCCTATCTATCTATCTATCTATAACAGTACGGATTTGCACATATTTATTTTATTCTATGGGTTAAATAAATAACTATAGTTATTAATTGGGTTGCTCCAATTTTGCAGCTTTGGTCATTGGGGGTTCATGTCAGTGCCTATGTCCTTTGACATGCACTCTTACTTTTTGAGGACTTTCTAACTTTTTAGTGCCAAAGTTGCTCCAGGCTCATCTTGTACTTTAGCTACCCCAGATTTGGAATCAGCTACTTCAAAGAGCACTTGAAGAACTGGTATTTAAATACCAAGATATGAGTCCTAGGTGTGCTCACTGCTACTGGGTTGTCAATAATTTCAAGCTCTCTCACCAAACAAAGCTTGGAAATATATGTACCATGCTGACCAAGAGCTAGGCATTTAATCCATGTATTTTTACTCCCCCAAACAATTCCTGCCCCTGCTCTGAAATTGGATGATAATCTCATAGGATTCATAAATTGGGAAGAAATACGGAAAGAACAAGTCAATTACATAAACGATTAAAACAGAACGAATAAAATAAGGGCTTGTTATCTTTTATTATGTTAAAAACTAGCAGATGTACTTTACACTGAGAACTCTGATATACTTTAAATTATACTCCCTGTATATCTGATAAAACCTTTTAAACTTCTTGCCTTTGCTTTCTTATCTAAGAATGCCATAAGAATAACATAAGTTGAAAGCACCTAGTACATTCTAAACAACACGATTTTTGGGGTAAACGACTGATTTGAAAATGCTAAATGCAAAAAGAAAAAAAAAAATACTATGTTATAGGCCGAATTCTAGACCTGTCCCTCAAAGGTTCCCATTTACTGATTATTCTATCAAATACCAATCTAAGTATTGCTGTGAAAGGACTTTGCAGATGGAATTAAGGTGATTAACTAGCTGACTTTACATCAGGGAGATCATCCTAGATAATCAGTTGGCCCAGTGTAATCATATGAGTCCTTAAAAGCAGAAGGGAAAGACAGAAGAGCCTCCTTCAGAAATATGTGGAGGAGAAGTTGAGGCAGGACAGATGAGGCAGAAAGGGAGAGCAGAGAGAATGTGAGACGAACTCTACCACCATTTCTGGCTTTGAAGAGGGCCAGCAGCCAGGGTATGCAAGCAGATGCTAAGAGCTGAGAATGACCTCCAGCCAAAAACCAGCAAAATATGAGGGCCTCAATCATACAGTCACATCCTGTTGGATTCTGCCAACAGCTTGAATGAGACCGGAAACAAATTTTCTCCTCCAGCTCCAGGAAGGGGAAAGGCCTGTCACGACCCTGCTGTAGGCTTTGTGAGACCCTAAGCAGAGATCCATGCTGTGTTTACACTTCCAATCTATAAATATTGTAAGCTAATAAATGGGTGTTGTTTTAAGCCACTAAATTTGTGGCAACTCATTAGAGCAGCACTAGAAAACAAATACATGAGGTTTCTGCAGAAGAACAATTCAGAGAAATGAAACAATTCTTTTCATTATTTATGTCAACTATAGAGCCTCTGCACAATAACCACTGTTGATAAATAATAGAAATCAGAAATGTCTGATGTGAAGAAATTGAGAAAGTATTATATGGACAATCTGCACTCATAGGGTCCACTATGTAGTTCCATGGGTTTCAAACAGAGGTCACAAACCTTCCTATACCCATTTTCTAAAGAGCAGTATAATGATAGAGCAGAAAGAATTCTAGGTTTGAAATTAAAATCTCTTAAAATCTACTTCAGGCTGTATTAATTACTAGCCAGGTGACTTCTGGCATTTCATCACCTCTACATCTGAAGTTTGACATCTTTGATATGAATATAAATATGAACTATGTTGGTTTAGATGCAATACTGTAAATGAAAGTTCTTTGTAGTTCAAAAAAATATAAACAATCAGCACGTTTGAGTACATTATTTGATGATTCTCAGAAACCACAAAATTAACAGCTGACAATCAGATTAGCCTAGACTACTAATTTACTAAGAGTGATTTACAATTACTCAGTGCTTATCTTATGGTATGCATATTCTTGTACTTTGAGATTGTACAAGAAATATACTGGAAAGTGTTTGAGATTTACAGGAAGAGCAGGGACAGAGGGATGGGAAGATCCAGAAACATCATGGTCATCGAAATTTTCGAGTAAAAGCAGCAGTAAGTTAAGAAAAGTGAGACAAAAAAAAAATATGCTATGTTCCTTGTTATGTGTTGAACTGTGTCCCCCTTCAAATTAATATATTGAAGTCCTAACTCTCAGTACCTTAGGATGTGACCTTTTTTGGAAATAGGGTCACTGCAGATATAATTCTGAGATTATATCTAGTGTAAGGGATGAGGTGATATTGGAGAAGAACAGGCCCCCAATCAAATATGGCTGGCATCCTTTAAAAAGAGGAAATTTGGACATAGACTAGTATATAGAGAGAATGTCATAAGAAGGTTTAAGCAGAGCTCAGTGTGATACAAGACAAAGAAGGCCAAGGATTGCTGTCAAACCACCCAAAGCTAGAAGAAAGGCATGGAACAGATTCTCACAGACCTCAAAAGAAACGAACCCTGCTGACACCTTGATCTCTGACTTCTAGCCTCCAGAACGATAAGACAATAAACTTCTGTTATTTAAGCCACCCAGTTTGTGGCAGCTCCAGGAAGTTAATACACTCCTCTCTTCAAAAGATGAGATACACAAGTAACTACTGCAATCACAACAATTTGTACTGCGTAGGGTGTAACCTGCTTAAAGAACTTTCATATACTTTAGGTATATTAAATTCCCTAGAAAAACATTGTACCATAAAGAAGGTGGGAATTGCTATTACTATATTTTGTAAGAAACTAGTAGTTATAAGACACATTGAGAGGCTTAGATAAAATCAGAGGTGGAGAGAAGGATAAAGAGGGATGGCAAATGAGTACAAAAATACAGATAGAAGGAAAAAGATCCAGTGTTCAGTAGCACAAATAGGGTCACTAGTTAACAATAATTTATTGTATATTTCAAAATAACTGAAAGAGTGGAATTCAGATGTTCCTAACACAGATAAATGGAGGGACAGGAAATCGAGGTGATGAATATCCCAATTACCCTGATTTAATAATTACGCATTGTATGTTTGTTTCAAAATATCCCATGTACCCCATTAATTTGTATGACTACTATGAGTTCATAATACTTAAAAATCTAAAAAAAAATCAGAGATGGAGGAGGAAAAGACTTGAACCTGACACTTCTAAGTTTAAATCTACATCTCCTTTCCAAAAATTTCGCCAATTTTTGTTTGGTCCAAGTCCTAATATTTACGCCTAAGTTCATAAGAGAGATTCTGTCAAACAGAAAAGAGGTGGGAGTTCAGCTCTTAGACTGCATGTTGGGGACATGATAAAATCCCATTAAATTCAGCTGCAAGGGAGATTTGGGGCAGAACCCTGAAGGAAGGGGATAGCTGTCCTAGTGAGGCAGTTTCCATAAGCCTGTTGTCTTGATCAGTTTGTCAAACCAACCCGTTTGATCTACCCAAGTACGGTTCTAGCAGAGCACATGTCACAGACCTCATCTTTGTCAGATTCTGTTTTATTAGACTACAGTCCAGCAGATGTTCTTTGCCCCAAGGGGAGCTCTAATATATTTTAAATTCTATGCCTAGCTCCTCTGAGAAACTAAAAATCTAAGTACTATATTGCCAGCAAACAAAATTCCTTTTGTAGGATTAAAATACCAAATCTCTTGAGCTTTCGGTTAAAGTTTACCTGGCAATGCACTGCGGTGAACAAACAGCCACACTCGTGTGGTGAAAGTTTTAACCTCTACAAAGTTTAGCAGCCTATCTGAAGAGCAATCTATTATTAGCTATAGAAACAACAGATTTGGAATCCCTGATGAAAACTTCAGACCATGTGCACTGTTCACTCCTAATAAGAATGAAATAATTCTTCCTTCTTTCTTGTTTGCCTCCCTAGTCTTGAATTACTCAGATTGTCTTCATCAATCAAGTCATTTGAGAAAACTAGAGGCCGGGCGCAGTGGCTCACGCCTGTAATCCCAGCACTGTGGGAGGCCGAGGTGGGCGGATCACCTGAGGTTGGGAGTTCGAGACCAGCCTGACTAACATGGAGAAACCTCATCTCTACTAAAAATACAAAATTAGCCGGGCGTGGTGGTGCGTGCCTGTAATCCCAGCTTCTCGGGGGGCTGAGGCAGGAGAATCACTTGAACCCGGGAGGCGGAGGTTGTGGTGAGCCGAGATCGTGCCATTGCACTGCAGCCTGGGCAACAAGAGCAAAACTCCATCTCAAAAAAAAAAAAAAATTAAAATTAAAACTAGAAAAGCCAAAATATCAGAAACTTATGATTATTTTACAGAAAAAAATAAAGCTTTAAGTTGTGAAATAATTTACACACAAAAACATAATAAAGTGAAAACTATTTTATTATCTTAATTTCTAGACTGATGCTCCAAAATAGCCACTAGCTACATTATCTACAAATACCTGGGAGATTTCTGAATGTCAGCAGGGACAAGTAGATGGATCTGACTAGAGGAAATACAGTGCACTAAAAAGGACATTATACAAGAAGTCAGGAGACCTGATTTCTGCGTCTGACTCCTTCCCTAGCAGGCTCTCTGACCTTGAGAAACCTCTTGGGGTCTATCTTCCCATTAGTGGAACGAACAAAATGTTCTCTAAACATTTCTAAAATTATGAGATCCAAAGAACGTAGCTCAGATACTCTGCAGAGTCTACTAAGAAGCAATTCTTAATTGCAATTTTGTCAAATTTGGAAAATAACCTAATTCTGTAATACAGGAGATCAAAGTGGGATCATTCCATTTCAATATCTGGTATACATACCTGAAAGATGGAAATTAGAGGAGAAAGTTAAAATGAAGTGATTACTTATGTGCAAAAATAAGTTATGTGCTAATTTCCCAATACACACCTATCCTATAAGAAGTATAAGAAGAAAAAACTATTGTGATGCTCCCCAAGAGGGTTAATTTCAAACCAGTGACGGGGTTTGAATAATATATTTATATATAGTAATATATATATATATAAATTTAGAAATTGAAAGTTGGAAAAGAGGGCAGTATTTCTCCTATTATGTACAGCATAATCCAAATGTCTTTAAAGTAGCGATTGGAAAACTTGAAATAAAAGCCAACACAAAGTTAGTTTCTTTGCTTATAGGCACAACACTTCAAATATTTTAAAAATTATAATAGTCATGACTTTTGCACCATTACTCATACATAAGAACATTAAGTTGTTACTAAACCTATATTTTGCATCTTTTTATTTGATTTATTGAACTAAGACTTTGGAAGCTGAGCTATATTGTTTACTTAAGTATCTACAGAAATACAAATATGCACCAAGTGGCAGGAGGAAGGGTGGATGGTAAGCATGTGATTCCAAAATCTTGTAATAAAATTTAAGAAGAAGGAAAATAAGAAATATATATATATATATATATATATATATATATATATTCACACACATACACACACCACACACATACACCCACCCATATATATTTCTTTTACATATGTGTGTGTATGTTTGTGTGTATACATCTATATTATGGAAAAATGGAGAAAATTTCAAAATAGCACAGAAACAAGCTTTTGGTTTTGTGATACTAGAATTGTTTAAAGTAGAAAAATATTATTTCATGGTAGGGTTACACAGGAAAGCTTTGCAAATGAGCTAGCTCTTGAAGATGAGAAAGTGCTGCATTACTGAAGGCAGAAGAATGTCAAAATCCTTACAGGACTGATATCCACCTATAGAAGTTACTTACACAAATATTTCCTGGGAAAACCCAAGCCCGTAATTAGCCTTGGTTTGTCTGTCCACATTCAATTATATTACATGATGCACACAATTATATTTCTTCCTGAATTATTTCATAAGTAATGAAATCACTCACGTTTATTGATTGTATGTGAAGAAAAATACAGAGGTTACTCTTTACAAGTAGATTTCCACCACAGCATGATTATGTGGTAAGCTGGTAACGATGAAACTATTTGATTTTCACTCTTCATTTAAATAACATTCATAGTTATTCCACTTAGAATCCATGTAACAGACCAAATCCATTATTAACTCAAACTAGAATTAATTGCAGTGATATTTAGAGAAGAATAAACCTTCCTCATATCATACGTGAACATAGTAGATGTATTGAGCATTTCGTATATGGAGGGTGAATTCTAAGTATCTTACACGTGTTATCTCATTCAATTCTCACAATAATCAAATAAGATAGTTAATATTAACATTTTCATTTACAAATGGAGAAAAAAACAGAGACTCAGAGAACTTACATAACTAGTAACAGCTAGTAAGTTAGCATAACTTATTTTCAGAAACAGCTCTCTCTCACTCCATTCTGAAATCACAAATGAATGAATCCTAAGGTATCCCACAGAAAAAGAAACAAACAACAACAGAAACACCTTCATCCACATCATAAGCATAGTCTTGAAACTATGGCCACAGAAGTTACAATGGCTCAAACTTACAGGGGCAAAAATAACATAAGACACTAGATAGGGTACAGAAGTGAGGAAGCTTAACATGCTTACTATGGCTTACCATGGCTGGTAATAAGGAATCTAAACTAACTCAGAGTAAGGGCAAACCAGAACAGAAAGTGACCCCAGAGAAACTGACACAGATATTGGGTGGGGAAAGCCAGTGCTCTAACCTAAAGGATATTTTTTTTTTCTCTTTTCTTTTTTTCCCCAGTTCTATAGCTCTTTCTTGTTTTAATGACTAGGTTGGACCAAAGGATATTTTCTGTATGTTACCTTCTCCCCAAATGCTGCCTAATTCCTAAGTTACCATATGGGTTTTAAACCTACCACCTTTGATTTGGCCAATTTAAAACTTAAGATGTATCTAATAAATCAATATCTGGAAAGGCCTGAACCTCCACATTCTACAGTTTATTGCAAGTCCAAATATATAATTCAAATCTCTGGTAAAACTGAAGGCAGGAGATCAAAATAAGTTGGTAAAATTGAAAGGAGAATGAGCCCCATCATTTGCAATCAAGTCCAGATCAGAGTTCATTTCCAAGTGTTTCAGGGAACTCTCAGTTCCGTGGTATACACCCCAACAATGATGGGCCAGAAATGGGATTTTGGAGATTCTTATCAAAATAATTTTGTTTTAATACTGAACAAAATTTCATAGTCTTTGATGCACTGTTAATTCAGGTCTAAATCTACCCTATATCTCATGCACAGTCTACTCAACACAGTATTGACCAAACCTGTCCAGAGTAAACTTACTTCTACATAGCTTTTTCCCCTCAATGGCAATATAATGAATCAATCTCTCATACAGAAAGTAAATTTGGAAAAATATTAATTTTTTATAGCAGCTGTTGGCCAACAGTATTAATGAACTGAAAATAGTACCATATTAAATATGAAAAAATGTCAAGTAATTGCCATTCTGATATTTGCCCCTAATTTGCATATATAAAGCAATTAATTTAAAATAGAAAATGAGCTATTTCACACTAAAGAAGAAATATCATCTTTTGTTTTTGTTTTAATGAGTCATAAATTATGTGGCACAATCTATTTCAGGAAACTTTCTGGATATAAATCCTATTCTTTAAGCATACTTAAAAGTTTTCATAATTTTGGATGCACTGTTACTTATTTTTCAAATGCTAACATATCACACCTTTGCCTCTCGGGCCTAATGAAGAAAACCATCTCGACTTTTAATATTTTAACTTTACAGAGAGTTCGAGAAAATTTTTAATTTGTCAGTTTCTTAAAACTGACTATATAGCAACAGTAGAGCATAGTCAAGGTACTTTTATCACTCAAGCCATTTTCATATTTAGCCATTTTTTAATAGAATGAATACACTCTTCATTTTCTTAGACCAAATTCAACCCCATAAAATAATTTGTTAAAAAATGTAATCTATTTAAGTCAAAGAGCACTGGGGTTGCTGTAGTGTGCTCAGAGTAACAAAGCTACTGAAATTTCTATGAATAATATGAAAGTTTGCAGAGATTTAGAAAACTAATTATTTCTAAATAATCTCTTAGAATGGCTAAGTTAGTGAAACAGAACACATTTATTTTAGCATAGCTAACCCCAACATATATTTCTACTTGGTTAGAATTTCCATTCATAGAACCCCCAATCCATTGGCTACATTACAGCTTAGGTGTTACTTCCTTCTTTACATTGCAATGCTGAGCAGTGTGGCATTTATAACATTAGCTGCATACTGTAGTCTGTATTTGATACAATCAGATGTATGTATATGTGAAGAACACACTTCTAAAACATTCAGAAACTGCTAAAAAAAATCTTGCACCTAAAAGGAGACTAATCTTGTGCTCACAAAACGAAACAGAATTTAAGCTTATGAATTTTTTTCCTCAGAACATTTTATAATAAAATGACATTACATATTAAAGAAAGAACCAAAGAAAACTGGGAGGCATCATCAAGTATTAAAGCTAAGTACCCCAGCAAAACAAACAAACAAAAAATTAATATGTTTTTAGTTCTTGCTTCAAAGAATATAAGAGCTGTAATTCGCATAAGAAAAATATACTTACTATATCAGATGTCTGCTTTCAACATATACTGAATGTATCTTTAGCTCAACTTCAATCCATGGTGCATTATTTATTTCCTCCCTAACAGCAGCAGAGATGCAAGATGTTCCAAAGCTTTACTTTCAGACAGTTTTCTTCAACCACAGTCTTTTACATGCCTTGTTATTTGCTTTAGCATCTATGAAACAACTCCATCCTTCAAAACAATCAAAACCCTTGAAGCAATCCACATCTGCTTCCTTATACTGAATTTCAAATCTAGTCACACACAAAAATATCCTTTACTTTGTATTTTATTTCAGAAGTTTAATGGGCTGAATATTCTGAACCCCACGACATACCACTAAATGGTAAGAATGACATTACTGCAGCTCCTTAGATTATAACTGATAAGGTGAGGCTTTTGCATTTATATTGGGTTCTGAGGAGCTGATGCCATATCAGTCTAATAATTAATAATTCATGTAACCAAATTACAGCCTTAGAAGGAAACAGCTACTTTGACTAGTTCTTTCATAATCTTCTGATTTATGTATGACAGCACAGAAGAGTTCTAGGAGAGGTTAATAAAAAAAAAAAAAAAAACCCAGACATAACGCTTGAGTTTTAAAATTAGTACTGCCTTTGCACAAGCTGGGTTTGTTGTGGCATCATGGGAGCTCTATCTTGCGCAGCAGCTAATTCAAAGGGGCTCATTTTACATGAGGATCTGGCTCGTGAGGATGTCCAGAGCAAAGTACAGAATGCGGGAGGCTGGGTAGGGGGTAGTAAAGCCAATGTGAGGAGCGCTTTGGACAAAGAAAGGCAGATTCCCCCAACTGTTTTCATATGGTGGTCTTAAACATGACTTCTGAGAAGACATTATAGATCCAATCTACCCTATATCTAATTATCCTTCATACTTAAAAACAGGCCAGGCTGGGCGCATTGGCTCATGCCTGTAATCCCAGCACTTTGGAAGGCCAAGGCGGGCAGATGGCTCGAGCCCAGGAGTTTGAGACAAGCCTGGGCCACGTTACAAAACTGAATCTCTACAAAAAAATACAAAAAATTAGCAGGGCATGATGGTGCATGCTTGTGGTCCCAGCTAATTAGAAGGCTGAGGTGGGAAAAGCACCTGAGCTTGGGAAGTCAAGGCTGCAGTGAGCCATGATCATGCCACTGGACTCCACTGAGTACAGTGACACTGAGACTTTGTCTAAAAAAAAAAGAAACAAACAAAAACAAAAATAACAACAACACACAGCCCCATAAGGAACATGTTCCCATTCATGTGTTATGTGGTGTTGCCGTGTGTTTGTGCTCATTTCTACATGAGCATGTGGGTAAGCACAAGAATTCACATGTAGTAGTTTCTTCAACACAAGAGCTACCTATAAGCTCTACAGCTTAATAATCTTAAAGATTATTTTTATTGAAGAATAAAGGTAAACCACAACAATCTAAAAGGTATAGTTCTGCTTTAGAATACTATACAGCCATAAAAAGGAATGACATCATGTCATTCATGGATGCAGTTGGAGGCCATTACTCTAAGCAAATTAACTCAGAACAGAAAAACCAAATACCACATGTACTCACAACTGGGAGCTAGACACTGGGTGCATGTGGACATAAAGATGGGAACGATGGACACTGGGAACTACTAGAGAGGAGAGGAAAAGAGTGGGGCAAGGACTGAAAAACTACCTATTCAGTACTAGGCTCACTACGTGGGTGATGGGATCAGTCATAACACAAACCTCAGCATCACGAAATATTCCCATGTGACAAACCTGCACGGTATACCATGTGATCCTAGAAGTTGAAATTTAAAAAGAAAGTGTATAGTTCAATCCATAATCCTATTAATATATAAAATATGTTTATCACTCTAGAAAGTTTCCTTACATTCTTTCCTTGTAAAATCCTGCCCCTAAAAGAATGGCTTACCTCATTTCTTACACTGTAGATTATGTTCCCCTATCCTGGTGTTGTATGTGAATACAAACAGTATGCATTTCCTTGCGTACGGCTTCCTGTACTCACCATGTATTAAGATTCATTCATGTTGCTATTTTTAACCACTGCATCATATTCTACTGTATGAATAAACAACAGTTTGTATTCTCCTACTGATGAACACCTAGGCTCTTTCCATTTTTCGCTACTTTGAATAAAGCTATGAACATTCTGGCTGCGTGCAGTGGCTCATGCCTGTAATCCCAGCACTTGGGGAGGCCAAGGCAGGCAGATCACTTGAGGCCAGCAGTTCAAGACCAGCCTGGCCAACATGGTAAAATCCCGTGTCTACCAAAAATACAAAAGTCAGCTGGGTGTGGTGGTGGGGGTCTGTAACCTAAGCTACTTGGGAGGCTGAGGCAGGAGAATCACTTGAACGCAGGAGGCGGAGGTTGCAGTGAATCGAGATTGCGCCACTGTACTCCAGTCTGGGTGACAGAGCAAGACTGTCTCAAAAAAAAAAAAAAAAAAAAATCTAATATAAGGTTTGTTGTAGACATGTTTCCAATTGTCTTGGAAAAATTCCTTTGTGTACAAACATAATAAACATAATGGCTGAGTCATAGCATAGATGTGTTTTAGCTTTTTATAAAACTGTCATACCCTTTTCCAGAATAATTGCACCAATTTATACCCTGACTTATAACATGAGAGTTCTAGTTGCGCCACATCCTTGCCAGTGTTTGTTACTGTCAGCCTCTTTCATATTAGCCATTTTAGTGGATATATATTGGCATTCCATATGGTTTCAATCTTCATTTCTCTTGTAACTAACGATGTTGAGCACTTTTTTCATGTGTACATTGGTATGTGGTATAAGGCTCAGTTTTCGTTAACTGTTAATAAAGGAGACTTTGGGATAGCAGTAGATCAAAAGGAGATTTTCCACGTAAGTCTCAATTATCTTTGAACCAGTGCATCTGTGAAACTCCATCTTCTCACCCAGTTAGGTCTAGCCCTGTCCCTCTGATCAGATACTGTTCCTGTTAACATGGAAACCCTAGAATCTGCCTACTCAGCCTCTAGTGGCTTCCTTTACTCTGGATTGATGATATTACGTCTTTTTTTCATTCTCAATATTCAAAAAAAAAAAACCTTCCTTTTTAAACGACACACTCTGCAAATTCATGTTCATTAATATGCCTAAAATTTAGCTTTCATTGATGAGCTTTGGATTAAAATAGACTGGTGTTTGATTTTATGTGGGTAACCCTGACCAACATTGGAGTCTTACTTTTCTTATTTGTAAGATGAGAATAATATTAAAAGTAATAGTAAAAACCACAATTACTTTTGCACCCAACAAATAGCTGTCTCTTAGGGTTAAGGAGGATTAAAACAGAGAATTGATATAAAACATATCTAGACCCACCAAGAGCAGTCACAATGATGGGGGTAGTAGCAATAGTGATTCCTACTATACTATCTAAAAGTTATCTCAGTTCATACTGGTCATTATATTATTTGAGGAGGATAGTGGACTTATGGTGATTCTTTCCTATCTTTCCTTGATCTCTTTAGGTATATAACTTATCTTCTCATAGCTTCAGTGATGAAGACAGAAATACTTGAAAACATCACAAGATTTATGTAAGGATGATAATTTAAAAAAGAAGGTAATATGATTTGAAATGTTCATTATTATACTTTGTATAATCTCACACATTAAGTTAGGCCCATACACACATATTGATATTTTTGTTAAGTGCATATTTCCATAGAATAAAGATACATAATATTTCTCTATATAAGTATAGTAGAATAGACAGAAATATATACATCTGTGAAAAACAGAAAAACACTAAAAAAGAATGACTGATTACTATCTATCTGCCGTATGCTATTAAAAGGTAGAAGGCCTCAAGACACTGTGGCAAGATGAGTGCTACACATTAGATTGTGTCTCTCATAATTCAAATGATGAAATCCTAATCTTCAGCACGTCAGAATGTGACCTTATTTAAAAATAGGATCATTACAGGTATAACTAGTTAAATTAAGATATGGTCACTAGGGTGTGCCCTAATCCATTATGACTGGTATTATTATAAAAATAGGAAATGTGGAGATAGACACATGTACTCACTCAGGCAGAACACCACGTGAAAATGAAGGCAACAAGCTGTAACCCAAGGAAATTCCAAAGATCGCAGGCAAACCATAAGAAGGTAGAAGAATAGGATGGAACAGTGACTCACAGCTCTCAGAAGTAACCAACCTGCCAACTTGGATTTTAGCCTTCTAACATCCAGAAATGTAAGACAATAAATTTCCGTTGTTTAAGCCACCCAGTTTAAGCCACCCAGTTTGTGGTACTTTGTTAAAAGAGTCCTAGGAAACTAATATAATGGGAAGTCAAGAGTTCTAGAAACAAGTAAACGTACAAAATTTTAGTTAAATAGGAGGAATGAGCTTTAGTGATCTATTGCACAACATGCTGACGATAGTTAATAATAATGCATTGTATATTTCAAGATAGCTAAAAGAGGACTTAAAATTTTATCACCGCAAATAAATATCTGAGGAGGTGGATATGCTAATTATCCTGATTTAATCACTTCAGAATGTAGACATGTATCAAAAGATCACACTGTACCCCATATATACAATTATTTGTAGTTTTAAATAGAATAAAATGAAACAAAAAGAAATTGAGAGGCTACAGAGGTTCTCCTTGAACATGAAGACTGTGTGCATATTCTTCATCTGGTAACAAGGCATAATGAGTAGTAAGCCAACCAGAGACATTTAATGACCAGAATTTGATGGATATGAAGGTGGAGAACAGAGATTGCAAAGGAAGTGTTGGAGGTTCTGAAGCCAAGAGAAAACAAGCTAAGTATGTATAAAATCACCAAATCTATACCAGAGGACAGCTGATTATAGACTTCCTGAAGAGACAGCCTCACAGGGGATGACGTGAAAGTTGTTTTTGCTTTCTTGACACTAACTTGTCCTTACAGAAGATAGCCAAGTGGATTTGGGAAGGCTGAGAAACAGTGTGGCAGGATCTGATTTCGCATTTCTGATCTGGAGTCATGTAGCAACATTTTACTTGGCTCGGCGCTGCTTAGCAGGGTGCAATTTAGAGATGGTTCAGTTCTAACCTGAGATCCATAAGAAGCAGCTACAATAATTCTAACATATTGAATGAAATGAGTTGACTAAAAACTCACCCTCAGTGCTTTATGCTGCTGTCCATGTTTGTCCCATTTAAAGAGTAGACTGGAAGCCCCTATTCAAAGAAGCTTCACTACCACTTTTCCAAAACTGATGGGACATTAGAATGCATTCAATAAGCTTTCCTGGGTCAAAATCAAAAAGCTAGCTACTGTAAGTTTTTGTCATCAAGGACAGTCTTTGATTCTCAAAAGTTTATGGGAGAAGCAGCTCTGAGCTCAGAATTCTTGCTGGGTCATGTAAATTTCCAATGCAAAGCTTTTGTAGTCAGTTCTCTTTCTCAATCTAAATTTTGAGCTAACTAACTTGGCATTACATATAAATATCATTTCTGTTTCATCCTTTATTTATTATACTTCCTAACAAAAAACAAGGCTCAATTCACTCATACTGTGTGGGGGATATGTTAGAAGAACATGAATTAATAAACTAAACTGGTATATCTGGTTTTGATCTGTGACTCTATTGCTGTGGACAGCTACTTCATTGTATTCTTCATATAATACCAAAGCTTTTCCATCTTTCTTTGGGTTTGTCATGGCTTCATATATTGTTTGATAATGACTCAGCCATGTAGAGCTGAGATAGTACAGTTGTAAAAAATAGTCATAAAAGGGGCTCGCATGGATTTAATCAGAGAACAGGATGTCAAATGAGTTTAAAATCAGCACACACCAAATGACTCTAACACACTCTTATTATGCACTCTGTTTCACTCTTATGCTTCAGTAATTTTTGACTGGATGCTGGTTATTATATTTGAAGATATGGCAAGTATCCAACCCCATAAACAAAGGTGCTTCTCAGATTCTGGCCATTTTATCATGTTAGCATGATGCCCACAGGTAGTGCAGCAGGGAAGGTCAATACTGAGCTCATTACAAACTAAATCTGGTTCCCCTATTACAGTCCAGCTATTCGGAATCTGCAGGGAACACCTGTTATTACAATTTTATGCCAGATAATAACCATTATGAATTCTGCTTTGCACCTCTTATTTTATAACCTCAAAAACATACTTGAAGAACAACATATTTTCTGAAAGAAGAAAATGCCATTTTTGAGTACAAACTATTTAAAAGACATTCAATTGAAGGTTTGGGTCGGGCAATTCACTGAGCAAAATTTCCAAGTGCAAGAAACAAATAAAACATCATTATTTAGAAATTAAAGTGGCTTGATGAAGTCTCGGTTATATGTTCAGCATTGTTTCTTTTGTAAAACTGCTTTAATTCTGCAAACATTGTTTTACGTCAAAGGAAGTTAGGTGGGAAAAAAAATCCTATTGAGGTTATTAATCAACCAGTAGCTGTATAGAAAATATTTAACCTGTATGTTATTCTCAAAGTGGAACCCATAAGCTCTACTAGCTTAACTACAATTATTTCAATAGGAAAAATACAAGTCTTCAGTATTCATATCAATTCAACTTGTAAACAAGTAAAACATTAATGCTATATCTTGTGTTTTATTAAGCATATTGAATGTATACCAGTATTTGAAGCTGCTTCTGTGTGGCTATTTTGCCCTCTGATTATCTATTAATGGATAGAAACTTTAACTAGGTGCATCTTTCTTAACTTTTATGATCATTTCAGACTTACAGAAAGTTGCAATAATAGTATAAGTACCATATGCTTCAATTCCCCAAGATTATCAAAATTTAACATTTTACTACATTTCCTCTATAATTTCTATGCCCTCTGTACACACACACACACTCTTTTCCTAAACCCATTGACAGTAAGTTTCAGACATGACATTTATTTAACCCTAAATAATTTATTGTATATTTCCTAAAATCAAGGAAATTTTCTTCAATAACCACAGTAAAACTATCATCTGAAAATAAACATGTATATAGTATTATTATGTAAACACTTTATTCATATTATCCAGTTGTCCCTGTAATGTCCTTTAAAGCCAAAGCAAACCTGAGATAGTTCATATATACTTCACATGTCTCTTTAATCTCATTTAATCTTGAACAGTTCCTCAAGCTTTATCTTTTATGTTCTTGACAATTTTCAATATTACAGGACAATTATTTTGTAAAATTTAGCTTTGTGTGATGTTTCCCCATAATTAGATACTTCTGTGAAATATGTTTCTCTCAGTGCAACCTATCAACAAGCTCATAATAATGATCTGTCCCATTACTGTCATGCTGTCTTTGATCACTTGATTCAGTTGGTATCTGCCAGGTTTCTTTTCTTCACTGTAAAGCTCCTGTTCTTCCCTTTCTAGGCAATGGAGATACATCAATGAAGGAGAAAGATAAGATCCATTTTCTCATGGAATATTCATTTTCTCAAGGGAGACAGACCATAGTAAAAGGAAAGAAAAGGAAGAAAAAAGGAAAGAGGAATGAAGGAGAAACAGAAAGAACAAACAAATGATAAACTGCAGTAGTGGTAACAGCTATTAGAAAAATAAAATAAGGCGATTAGTAGTAGAATAGGGATTATTTATGAAAGATAGTTGAAAGCAAGGCCTCTCTGAAGAGTTATACCTTTCTCTGAGAACAACATAATGAGAAGGCTCCAGCCATGTGAAGATATATCAAGGGGAAGGGTATTCTTGATAGAGAAAACAGGAGGCACAACATGCAGGAATGAGTGGCAAGAGTTAAAATTAGGTTGCTTAGGTGGTTGTTTTTTTTGTTGTTGTTGTGGTTTTTTTTTTTTTTTTTTTGAGATGGAGTCTCACTCTGTCACCCAGGCTGGAGTGCAGTGGCGCAATCTCAGCTCACTGCAACCTCCCCGTCCCAGGTTCAAGAGATTCTCCTGCCTCAGCCTCCCAAGTAGCTGGGATTATAGGCACACGCCACCACGCCTGGCTAATTTTTTTTTTGTATTTTTAGTAGAGACAGGGTTTCACCATGTTAGCCAGGCTGGTCTCGAACTCCTGACCTTAGGTGATCCACCCACCTCGGCCTCCCAAAGTGTTGGGATTACAGGCGCGAGCCACTGCGCCTGGTCTGGTTTTTGTTTGTTTTTTGTTTGAGATGGAGTCTAGCTCTGTCGCCCATGCTGGAGTGCAGTGGTGAGATCTCGGTTCACTGCAACCTCTACCTCCCAGGTTGAAGCGATTCTCCTGCCTCAGCCTCCCAAGTAGCTGGGATTGCAGATGCACGCCACCATCCCGGGCTAATTTCTACATTTTTAGCAGAGATAGGGTTTTCTCACGTTGGTCAGGTTGGTCTCAAACTCCTGACCTCCAGCGATCTGCCTGCATCGGCCTCCCAAATTGCTGTGATTACAGGCGTGAGCCTCCGTGCCCAGCCACTGGTTAGGTAGGTTTCTAAATAAGACTATGCAGGCCATAGCAAGGAGTGTGGATTTTACTCTGAGAGTAAGCAAAGGAATGAAATAATTTAGTTTATCCTCGAGTAATTCATAGCAAGATGTGGCCAGAGTAGAGGAAGAGAGGCCAGTGTGGGCTCCTCTGTTTGCAACATGGTAACCCAAATCTCAGCTCTTCATCCACTGAGAATGGCAATGCATTGATCCCAGAAGAAAACAGTTCTGATACACTTAATTCTTCAGCATTTTTGTATCCAGAACATTTAGATTATGAGATACAGATTTAACGTGTATTTAGCATATTAGAGATAATAACTGAACATTTTTTAGCAAACGTATCTACAGCTCATCAGAAATAGTTTGTATTAGTTCTTTCAGCATGAAACTCTCCACCTGAAGTAACTTCTGCAAACAAGACACAAAAATTGTTTCCAAAACATACATTTTTAAATTTCATATATTGTTAGTCTAGCTCTACTGAGGTAAATTTGCAATAAAAGCCTTCCACTTAAATTATAATACCACATTTAAGTCATTGTGTGAAAACCAAAACAATGGATCCAAAATACTATTTTATACCTGCTTTTCTAAGAAGCTGACTGTACTCTTCTAGAACTTCACAGCTTGCATGGCACAGAGCAATTTTAAAATCAATTTGATTCACACTTTATTCTTGAGAAGACCAGCTCTTTGTTTTCTGTCTTCTGATGATACACACAGTTCACGTATAATGGGTGGAACATAAGAAATAATGAAGAATAATGGAAGTGTATCCCTTAAAACCAGTGTCTCAACTCTTGCAGGAAAAACAGCAAAATAAAACAAGAAAACCTGCTTTGAAAATTGGCTTTTTGGAAAAGAGCTTAGAAATGAAAATAAAAGTGAATTTCATCCGGCTATCTTTAGGTTTATGATAATTACATTCCTTATAATTTTTATATTTTTCAAATGTCTCTATTATTAAATATTCTTCTATATATTAAGTAACCAAATAGTAATATAAACAAATTTATTAAACAATAAAAATCCAACTGCATAAATGAAGGATGCTATTATTATATAACATCATATTCAAAACAAAATAATACAAAATCATACTTCTTTTGATAAAAAATAAATTCACAGTAGTAGCAAATGTTGTACACTTATTTTTTAAATGTTCTTTTTACTCTTAATAAAGATTTGCCTTAAGAATAATAAAAGTAACTCATCAGGTTAAATATTAAGTAAGTGATTTGCCAACTGCTTCACAAAGACAATACTTTGTGAAGAACCCTTGCATTACCAAAGGCAATTTTAAGAGATATGCAGCAAAATAGACTGTGTCACATCTAAGTAACTTTAGATATTTTTAAATATTTCACTCATTTAAATTATTGTATATTTACTATCAGATAGGTTTTATAAATTTGAGTAATTCCAGATTACACACAAAATGAATATTTATCACTATAGTAGACTATAACTGATATTGGAAGTCACTTTACAACTTATGGTTAGCAAGTTCAAAACTCTAACTTCTATTTCTTCCCTTTAGGTATTCTTCCTGAAGTAAAGATGCAAAGCCAACAGACGGAGAGAAACAAAGGTTCATGGGTTTGCTACATACATGATTTCTATAATCTCTAAATTGAATGCGCTTAGCTGCAGCTACATCTTATCTCAAATATCTGCAATAATTATCTCCTATGCTCAATTACATTTTTGCATTTCTCAATCTATCACTAACTACCCTGTTTATGTTTTAGTTATAACTCATCTCAAATAATTTTAAAAGACTTATGTAATACTTAATAATTTGTTGAAATGTTTCCCTTTTGTTTCTAAAGAGGAAAATGTGCCCTTAGCCATCAATTTTTAAATCTAAAAGCTACAAACAGAAATTGCTTTGCAATTTTCATGTTGTCTCCTTAGGAATTTTCTAGCTTCAAACATGTAATATTGGCTTCTCTTACATTAACATCTCCAAAAATTACTGCTAAAAATGAAAACATCTTTTCCAACAAATATTTTCAATGCAATGTAGACACATATTACAAACAATGATTTAAACTAATTCCAAGAAACCCAGCCATTTGGCATTCTAGATTCTAGGATTTTGCTAGTTAGGGGAACTGGCCCCAGATGGGGAAAGCATTCTTTGTTGTCTGAAGTGATTATAGTAAAACAGGCCCAGACAGAAAAACTATGGGTTGTACGTCTCAATACTGCAACTTTACCACCTGGCCACTCTGCTGTCACACAAAGGTCAAGGAGACAGCAATGCAATTTTGAGGTGGGGAAGGAAAAAAATCCAGTCAGAATTCAAGCAAATGTTTAGTTCAATAAGCACTCATTTTGCCCTTCTGGGAACCATGTGAGGCAATGAGATATGAAGATAAATAATATATAGGCCCTTACTTGAGGAATTCCTAATCTAACCAATGTCATAGATATATGAACAAATATATCGTGACATGAAAATTAATAAGTAGTGTGTGCAAGGTATAGTAAGATGTAATGCCTATAAAACGAAGGTGGGGTGATAACCTCTCTTCTGAACATAAAGAGAAGGATTCTCAGAAGCAATCACTGAGTGAGAATGCCTGTATTCATTCATTTATCAAATATTGATGGAACATTGTTATGGGTTGAATTGTGTCGCTAAAAAGATGTGTTGAAGTCCTAACCCCTGGTACGTGCGAATGTGACCTTATTTGGAAACAGGGTCTTTGCAAATGTAACCAAGTTAAGATGAGGTCATTAGGATAGGTCATATCCAATAAGATTCATGTCCTTATGAGAAGAGGAAAAAATTGGAACACACAAAGGCATACAGGAAATGCAGCATGTGAAGATGGAGGATGAGAGATGAGCTTGGAGTTATGCTCCACAAGCTGCAGAACAACTGGGGCTATCAGAAGCTGAAAGATGTGACGCTCCCCTAGAGGTTACAGAGGGAGCACAGCCCGACCAACACCTGATTCTGGACTTCTGGCCTCTGGAAGTGTGAGAGAATAAACTTCTGTCATTTTAAGTCACCCTGTGTATGGTACTTTGCTGTGGCAGTCCTAAGAATCTAACACAAGCATCTACTATGAACAAGACACCAGGAATATTGCTCAGGTAATAGTGGTGAAAAGGACAAAGACTCTGCCGTAGGTATGCTAATAGGTTGTTCTGTGCAACAACAGTAATATAAACAAAATTATAAACAGGTATTGTTTGTTGGGAGAGAGTTTTAAGTGATTTGATATTACTGTAGAAATAAAAACTGGGATGAGTAGAAAGTTGAGTAGTGGACAGATTATTTTTAAAAAGAATTTGGGATTAATCCTGTTGATATGAGTTATGGATTATGGTTTAAACTAGAAAATGATATGTTCATACTTTTAACAGGTCACTCTGATATCAGCAATGCAATTTATTTGTTCTGGGTAATACCAGAATAGACCCGTTAGGAAGGCAGAGTAAGAGGCGAAGCAAGAGAGAGGAGGAGGATCTGAATGGAGGCAGTAAAACCAACAATGACTTTCAAGCCAAATGATTTTGAATGTCAACCACTGCAGAAGGAGCTATATGAAACCAATGTTTTAAAAAAGAATACTGCTTAAGGCAATGCACTAATAAAAAAGAAAAATCTGCAAAAATAGGTTAAAAAAGATAGGTAAAAATTAGTCCTTCTATTTAGAAACTAAGGATATAACGTAGAGGTAACATGAACACACGCACACACACACACACGCACACACACACACAAACACACACACACGAACACATTGAGTTCTTCCTGGTGTGGGAGCCAGAGACAAATTTCCATGTGAGAGCTGCCTGAATAGCTTAGCTAAGAGCACGGTAGATGTGAGAGTCCTATTCAGGTGTCACAGAAGAAAAAGAGATTTCCACAAAGGGATTAATTTTAAGTCCTGATTTAGCTGGGCATTTGCAATTCACCATGACTTAATATTTGTTTTTGACAAACACATGATTTCCCAATCTATTGTGTTAGAAAACCATTAAAGTAAGCATAATAAATATGTCTCTTCTTGGCATTCTCTAACATTAAATCTAAGCAGTTTCCCTTGCTTTTTCCCCACAATTTAATCTAACAGGTGGATTTATGTGCTGTGAGTAATTAGGCGACTTTGGAAGAGGTAAGACAAGAACTTTGGTGGAAGCATGCCACTGCTAGACTAAAGCAACTTAAGCCAGGATTCATAGCATTTGCCCTCCAGGTGCTCAGAAGTAGTGAACTTAAGCAGGTCCATCAGTACACCAGGACCAATGTTTAGGCTTGTTCCTGTACAACAACATATTAATGATGTTAACAATAATGATAGCAATTAAAGTTTATTGAGTCCTTATGATGCACAAGGCTCCTTGCTATAAGCTCAATTCATTAGCTTATTTCATTCACCCAACAACCGTATAAAGTAGGCCCTAATCTTATTCCCCCAGTAGAAAAGCCAACTTCAGAGAATATAATTTTTCAAGTGGTGAATTAGAGATTTGAATACATCTTTAATTATTAAGTTATTACAGTCAGTCATAGGTATCAAATGGTTGTGATATATACATACACAGAAGGTCTCCAACTTAATGGTTTGACTTATAATTTTGTGGCTTTATAATGGGTTTATTAGAACATAAGTCAAGGAGTATCTGTGTACAGAATTTATATATATATGGAGAGAGGCAGGGAGAGGAGAGGGAAAGAGACGGAGAAGAGAGGGAGACAGGGAGAAGAGACGAAAGAAAGGGAGAGGGAAGGGAGAGGAGAGGGAGAAAAGAGAAGAGGGAGAGACAGAAGAAGGAGAGGGAGGGAAAGGGAAGGATAGGGAGAGGAAGGGAGGCAAAGAGAAATGGGGGGAGAGAGAGTAGGGGAGAGGGGGAGAGAAGGAGAGGGAGCAGAAGGAGAGGGAGGAGAGAGAGAGAAAATAGCGCTGTCATTATATTTATGGATTCTTGACAAGATTCCCTAGGACCCAGACCCATTTGTGCTGTGTTACCTGGAACAATTTACCTAATCCCACCAGGCCTCAATTTTCTCAACCGTGAAATGGAAAAAATAAATAGTACGTATGTGAAAGGGTTGTGGGAAGATTAAGGCAGTTAAAACTGTGCATAGAAAGTATAAAGGAAGAAAGCACTACTTAGCCATTATCATTCTCATTTTCATCATCATCATCATCATCACTGTAAATGGTTACTCATTACTGCAGATATTTAAACAGAGGTTGGATAAATATAAGGCAAGGGTATTATAAAAAGGATTCACATGCTGGATAGGCAATTGGATAAGATTATCATTATTCTGTGAGTTAGGTTCTATGCTCATGTAAGTCTGGGAAATACTACATAATATATTGCCTCCTTGGAATTTTAAAATTAATGTCAGACATATTAAGGTCCTCAATTGTCAATGAAGCTATTTATCTTACTTTTTTTTTTTTTTTTTTTTTTTTTTTTTGAGACGGATTTTCGCTCTGGTCACCCAGGCTGGAGTGCAGTGGCGCAATCTTCACTCACTGCAACCTCCACCTCCCGAGTTCAAGCAACTCTCCTGCCTCAGCCTCCCCAGTAGCTGGAATTACAGGTGCCTGGCTAATTTTTGTATTTTCAGTAGAGATGGGGATTTCACCATGTTGGCCAGGCTGGTCTCGAGCTCCTGACCTCAGGTGATCCACCCGCCTCGGCCTCCCGAAGTGCTGGGATTACAGGCATGAGCCACCATGACTGGCCTTTATCTTACTTTTAATCCATAATTTTCCAGTTCTGTCAGACAATGCTACCCTTCCTGTACTTTACAGCTCAGTTTAACTCACAGCACTGGCATACCTAACACAGTATATTGTCTAATCTGGAAGCAAAGGGAAGCATTCCTTATTTTCGTTCCTAATGTACCAGTAATTCAAACTCAAATAGCCAGTCACTTAAATGAGCAGAATAAAGGTAGAAGTCGAGGCTTTTAGGAACTAAGAGAATTTCTTAGAAAGTGTTCCTGTTTAACTGATTACAGATTTAGGCTAAAAAATGCCTGCTGGTGTGAGTAATCTAAACTCAGACTAACAAATCACGATAGGGCTGGACGCGGTGGCTCACGCCTGTAAACCTAGCACTTTGGGAGGCCGAGGCAGGTGGATCATGAGGTCAGGAGTTCAAGACCAGCCTGGCCAAGATGGTGAAACCCCATCTCCACTAAAATTACAAAAATTACAGCATGCCTGTAATCCCAGCTACTCGGGAGGCTAAGGTAGGAGAATCGCTTGAACCTGGGGGGCAGAGGTTGCAGTGAGCCACATCGCACCACTGCACTCCAGCCTAGGTGACACAGCAAGACTCCATCTCAAAAACAAACAAACAAAAAAACAAAACAAAAAAAATCACGATAGGAAGAAAACATAAGAAAAGAATGTTCAGTAAGGTGTATACCATGTTTTTTATATAAAGCTGTATACAGTGGTCCAGTTTAAACGTATCTCTAGCAGACATCACAGAACCATATATCTTATGTCCCTAAGCAAATCAAAGTTATTTTTTGTGTGTGGATGAAACAGGGTTTGCGTCTTTGTCTCAAGATTTGGGAAGAATGATACATTTTCTTGCCGGTTTGAAATTTTACTTTTTTAATTTTACACAGCTCTACAGAGACAATTTGGTCTTAGAACCTTGCACCTTCATAGAAAAATTTCAAATTCTTGGCTAAGATATTAAAATATATGTTTTCTGAATATTTTCAATGAGCTAAAAACATTTTGAAAATATGCAGTATTTTATAAGAAATACATAATTTCTTAATTCATATAATCAGAACAGTACCAGAGCCTTTAACAGCCTTTGTTAAAGAATGGCGACTTTTTATAAATCATTTACAAATATTTTAATAGTTTGAAAGTCTTCAAATATTCATCTTAACCTACAGACTTAGAAGGGAAAAACTACCATGCATTATGTGCCAGATATTCTCCTAAGCACTTTTACATATTTTATGTCTTTTGATTCTCACATCAACCACGTGACTTCAAATTTATTAATGCCCCATTACAGAAAAGTATAGTTCAAAGAGTTTAAATTATGTTCCCAAGACCTCCAGACTAGTGATAGCTAAGTAAGACACCTAAGTGCAGAAGGTGAAACTTGATCTGATTCTCATGTTGAGTGTTCTGTACATTGTTCTAAGGGGGAAATGTAGGACAAGGCACAAAGTATTATAAGGCAAATATCGGGGCCCATTTCTCTCTAGAAAAAACAAAAGAAGGCCAGGCGCGGTGGTTCACGTCTGTAATCACAGCACTTTGGGGGCCGAGGCGGGTGGATCATGAGGTCAGGAGATCGAGACCATCCTGGCTAACAAGGTGAAACCCCGTCTCTACTAAAAATACAAAAAAATTAGCTGGGAGTGGTGGCGGGCACCTGTAGTTCCAGCTACTCAGGAGGCTGAGGCAGGAGAATGGCGTGAACCCAGAAGGCAGAGCCTGCAGTGAGCCGACATTGCACCACTGCACTCCAGCCTGGGCGACTGACCAAGACTCTGTCTCAAAAAAAAAAAAAAAACCACACAAAAAAAGGAAAAATAAACAAAACAAAACAAAAGAAGGGAAAGGTTTAAAAATTTGGAAACATCAGTACTTAAGACAATAGACAATAATAGTGTTGAATTAAGAAAATAGAAAAACACACATGATTCAAATTGATCTGGTCAATTATAAACCAACTAATACAGAAATCACAAAATAACAATCTTTGAAGCTAGAAAGACACACCTAGTTTGCTCTTTCCTCTCTTACGCATCCCCTTTTGCAAATGAAGCTACGAACTCTAGAGAGAATAATTTATTCGTTCTTATGTAAAATAGGATAAGAATGGAAAAAAAAAAACCCCACTAAGCATGCATGATCAGCAAGTCCAATCTGGATATAGTGAATTTGGCAATAGTCAATATAGTAAATGACCTGGGTAAATTGGTCATTTTGTTAGATTTACTCAGTTGTAAAGTGACAATATTTACTTAGCCCCTAAAAGTGGTGTTCAGATAAACCAATTAAAATTTGCAAAATATCCTTCAAGAGTGGTAAGCATCATTATTATTCAAATTCATACCAAATCTCACCTGTTCTGCATAGCTATATAAATGTAAAATAGACACATTTCATTTTCTTCAACTATTTCCTCTTTCCAATCTACAACATCAGATCTTAGTGCTCTTTAATATTTTATCCAAATGACTTAAAGAATCAAAAGGGAAAAACAGATTCCTGGACTAACAACACAGATGCAAACCCTAATGTTACCACTGAGGCTGAGATACGCTGGCAATATCTAAATTTTACATAAAAAGGAAGGGCTGCTTTAGAAAATTCTTATCCCATTTTCCCTAACTTCTCTGAAAACACAATGGATAGAGGAAAGAGAATGACATTTTTATTTCAGATGATCAAATTATTGAGAGCTTATATCAAGAGACACAGTATCTAATTAAATTATCACCAAAACCCTATGACTTTTTTTTTTTTTTTCTGAGATGGAGTTTCGCTCTTGTTGCCCCAGCTAGAATGCAATGGTGCGATGTCAGCTCACTGCAACCTCCATCTCCTGGGTTCAAGCGATTCTCCTGTCTCAGCCTCCCAAGTAGCTGGGATTACAGGCATGTGCCACCATGCCCAGCTGGTTTTTTTGTATTTTTCGTAGAGACGGGGTTTCTCCATGTTGGTCAGGCTGGTCTTGAACTCCCGACCTCAGATAATCCACCCACCTCGGCCTCCAAAAGTGCTGGGATTACAGGCATGAGCCACCGTGCCCAGCCATGATGTTATTCTTATAACCCACAATAGTTTAAGCAAATGAGGAAACTGTCGCTTTGAGAGGTTATATAATGTTCCCAAGATCAAATAGCCTGAAAAAGTCATGACAATAGATTCAAATTCTTGCAGTCTAATTTCAAAAATAAGATTTTAACAACAAATGATATCTCCTATCCCTGATATATTTTATAAATACTCATCTAATGCCCATAAGTAACAATTTATATTAACATAGAAGTTATATAAAAAAGACAAAAGAGGCCTGTGGTACTCTGGATGCGGTATCTTCATCTTTTAGATTAGGATATTGAGGTCAACCACCTCAATTAATAAAGTTATCTATCCAAGGTACTATCAGAAGTCAGTAGCCAGAGTGGGATCAGTACCCAGAATTTGTAACCTTATAGTTTTCCCTTCTGTAATAAGCAGATCTGCATGCTTCTTGAAGAATTTTAATCATATTAATAACCATCTGCAGGGTAAAGCTTAAAAACAGAAGAAAAAAAAGAAAACGGAAAAAGGTAGGCAGGGAAAAAGAAATTCAAAAAAAGGAAAGGAAAAGAAAAAAAGAAAAGTGAAGTAAAAGAAAAAATGGGATATACGTTGTGATTATTAGAAAACTGTCTCAATCTTTTATGCTGCTTATGTTGTTATTCCATATTTAAAAGACTATCATATGCCTATTGTGTAACCAAACATGCTAGGCAATGAATGCGGAATACAAGAAACACAAGCATTGTATTTGACCTCATTTAACCTACATGGCAATGAAAAGGAAAATTGTTGAAGTGTGGATGGTGACTGAATAAACTGCCTTACACTGAAAAGATTATGAAACTATGGTATAATCCTCTAATTGATAGTGATATTGGTATTGGTATTACATTCCTCTAATACCAGTAGTAAAGGGAAGCATTCTTACAAAATACAAATAACAATGACAACACAAATTCTCCTCTTACTACGGCTGATTCACAAGGGAGAAAAAAAAAACAATGCCACCACCAGATTATTTGTAATCCTTCTTCAAAAAAAAAAAAAGGAGCTAAGCTTGAAGTCTCAAGTTCCCTATGTATTTTAGTTAGATCTGGAGTCTCATTTATCTCATGAAAGACACAAATTAATTAGCTGTTTCCCTGAAGTACTATGGGGAGGCCAGTGGGCCAATGAAATGATAAACCAAGCACCTAGCACAATCTCTAACAAATAGGTTGTTCCCAAAACATGCTGAATAAAAAATAAATGAATGAGAGTAGCAGAGATTGCTACCTGTCCATTAAGGTCCACTTTCTCCCATTTTCCAGGGCACTAAGCTGGACTATATTCCCCAGTCCCCTGTGCATGGCCAAAAAACGCAATGGGACTGACTTCAAACCAATGTGAGTGGAAGTAAGGTATGGCACAGCCAGGACTGTCCTCTCGTAAGCTGCTATGGTTTCTTTCCCCCATCCTGAAGAATAGAATGGTGATGACCAGAATTTGGGAAGGCCCATATTGAAACAGCAGTGCCTGCATCCCCGAGTAACTGTGGATCAGAGGATTCTCTCCTTCCCCTGCACATGAAACCACCCAGGATTTTTATGAACTTGAGAAATAAATTCTATTTTGTTGAGCCAATGTATGTTGGGCCCATTTGTTGCATCTATTTCTCCTACCCAAATTAATGAAATGGGTATTTGTAGAACTCAAGCCTCAAACTACACCGTGGCACTAAGTTTATATTATTCCAAATATTGCAAGAGTCAGTAACTATTCCATCTCATACAGACAACTGAAAAAACCATGAGGTGACACAACAGTTGGTGGCGCTTGTCTTTCTTTTAATCCATTCTTTTGGAAAAATAAATCTTTACATTGGTATTTTATCTGCTTTTTAAAAATGCCTCATCCAGGAGTGTCCAATTTTTTGGCTTCCCTGGGTCACACTAGACAAAGAGGAGTTGTCTTAGGCCACACATAAAATACACTAACACTAACAATAACTGATGAGCTAAAAAATAATAATAATCACAAAAAAAACCATGTTTTAAGAAAGTTTACAAATTTATACTGCGCTGCATTGAAAGCTGTCCTTGGCCACATGCGGTCCACAGGTCACAGGTTGGATCAGCTTGCTTTATGCAAACATATGTTACAAATATTCTGGGTATCTTCAGTTTTACTGTCTCAGCTTGAGAGGAGCTCTCACTCACACAGTGGTGTTTTTTTAAAAGAAACTCAAATCTTAAATTAGTGTGCTAGTGTGCAAAGACAATGAAACCTATCTGACCTTTCCTGTGAAGATATCACATCTCTAGAGAGGAGAGCTTTCACAGGGCACAGCACAGAGGTAACACATCTCTTGGTGACTTAACAACCTGTGTGTGGGTGAGGAAGCTAGAGAAAATGACTGAGGCTTGCAGGTATGGCCAATCATTCTATTAATACTTTGTATAATGAAGCACTGCTGAAGATAGGACTCATATTAAAGAGAGTTCTATGCAACCCATTTGCTTCCCTCCTATTAGGGAGAGGAGCTACTGACAACACTAGTAATGCCATCTTGTTCAACAACAACTGAATATGGTATCTAAAAACTTGGAATGAAAAGAGCTCTGTCATTTTCTCTCTTTTTTTTTTTTTTTTCTTGAGATGGAATCTCGCTCTATCGCCAAGCTGCAGCGTAGTGGTGCAATCTTGGCTCACTGCAACCTCCGCCTCCCAGGTTCAAGCGATTCTCCTGCCTCAGCTTCCCAAGTAGCTGGGACTACCGGCGCACTCCACTATGCCTGGCTAATTTTTGTATTTTTAGTAGAGACGGTGTTTCACCATGTTGGCCAGGATGGTCTCGAACTTTTGACTTCATGATCCACCCGCCTCAGCCTCCCAAAGTGCTGGCATTACAGGCGTAAGCCACCGCGCCCTGCTGAGCTCTGTCATTTTCTTTTTGTGTTAATTCAGCTGGTGCCTAACACTGTATGAGAACCGTGCATTGACAGATGATGAGTTAATGCATGGTCAGCACACAACCAACATGAAAGAAGAAAGCAAATATCAAAAGTGGAAACAGTAGAGCATATTATATGTTAACCCAACCATTTTTTTTTTTAACATACAAGTGCCCTGCTCCACAAAATTATACAGAAACAAACAGAACATGAAAATTGAGAACTGGGAAATCCTCAAGGTAGAAAGACCTAAGAACAGTGAAAACTGTGAACTGCGCTTAACGCATCAAAAACACTTAACTTTATCTCAAGAATCAACTAGTGATATAGAAATACTGATACTTCAAAGACCGCTTCAAATATTACTGCCTCTGTGAATTCTTTCCTGACTGCTTCTCCCGGAAAGGGAAAAGTAATCCACCTTGTGTGCTCCCATAATTCTTGGTTCTTACCATAAAATACATCAACACCATCATCATCACCATTAACATTAATATTTATTGTGCATTTACTAAGAACGTTAAACAAGAAAGTGCTCTAATTTGGATCAGAGAATAATAATTATTATTCCATTTAATTAAATAGTTCAATAGCAACTGTTAAAGGAGAAGTGCAGCACAGCAAATCATTTTCTGCCTGATACATGGATTATGGGTGTCTTCAAATTTACAGTGGAGTCCCTCAGCATAATCCTGGGACTACATGACTTTACTCAGCAATTAGCACTCTACTGTAACCTTGTAACAGAATAGTAAGTGTTTATCTCATATTTTTTTTCTTTCACAAGCAGTAGGAAATAGATTTCATGTAAGGGAGGGCACTCGTCTATGCTTCAATAAATGGCAAAGTCAGAGAAGAAAGAAAAATATACCAACTATTAAGCTGAAAGAGAACAGCAGAGGGTTTGCAGAACCAGCTGTTCTTTTTTTTTTTCTTCTTTCAACTGATGTATGTCAGGCTGGTATAAAAGGGGCAAGTTGAACATCTGGACCAAAACCAAGGCATTTAACATTTTCAAGCAATTCAGAGGCATGGATGATTTATGATGCTATTCTTAGATTTTTATCATGTGTTCTCTAACTTTATGAAATGTAGACAGGCACATAAACCTGGTGACACTTCATGACATAAAAATAGTGATTGAAGACTGATAAAGAAAAAAGAAAAGAAGAATCATTTTAGTTTGGAGATGCTCAGAACAGGGCAGGCCCCTGGGAAGATGAGTTGCATTTTGCTCCAGCCACTGTGCCTTTCAGAAATTGGCAGGAGCTTTGTGTTGAAGCAATCACCTGCCTCCTCCATTGCCAGAGAAAGCAGAGTAGGATCTGTAACTTAACTGATGTACCCAGGTGGCCTTTTCTGCTAGAGAAGCTTAGGCTGTCATATTATGGAGTATTGAAAGGCCCTTAGAAAATAGGGCCACCATAATATCTTTTCTATCTTCAAAATGACCCATCTCCTTCAGTTTTAGGGAGAAAAAGAAGAAAGAAAAAAAGAAATGAGAGGGAAATGTTGGGATGACTTGCGACATACCAAAGAAAATAGAAACAGCATGACACTTTGGCAAAGCCAAAGTTTGTTTAGAAATCACTTCTCTAACAGATACCCTCTGCAAGGCAAAATAATGCCTCAGATAATATCTGTAGGTAGCAATTTCTATTTTATGGCAAAGACATGCCATATATTTAGAGACACTAGAGACTGTCTACTGTCGACTTGTTGATTAATTTCAAAGTTAATATGCAATCATAAAACCTTTTTTGACTGAAGCAGATTTTACAATGACTTTCCAAGACATCACATTGTATGTATATTGTCAGATAGACTTTCCATTTTTCTGAAGGGTGTGACACAATGCAACAATAATCAATGGATTGGGACTTTGCTAAAATAAGTAACAGATTATGGTACAAAATGGTAAATTATATCTAAATATAGGTCTAACATTTTGGGAAAGTCATTAATCTTTTTCTCATTTATTTGATCACTATTTCAACCAGGGACACTTGATTAGTATTGCTAAGGGTGAAGAATGTGATCTTCCTTTAATTTCATCATTAAATGAAAATTTAAACATTCATTTATATTTTCTGTATTTAAGATAGTTTTGGAATTCAAGACTTTTTAATTTCCTCATGGTCAATGTGCTTAATGACTGGAATATAAATATTTTATTGGTTCCAATAATTATTTCTCATTAGAAGCATGGCCTTTTTTTTCTTTTTTTCAAATAAGTCTTGCCACATTAGTGAGGTCCATCAGGAATGCATGATGTCCCGACTTCACACATAGATGCAAGACAAATGAACAACAACCCTGGAGATTTTTAGTTTATGTGAAAATGGCCATGGAATACTATGCAGCCATAAAAAATGATGAGTTCATGTCCTTTGTAGGGACATGGATGAAACTGGAAAACATCATTCTCAGTAAACTATCGCAAGGACAAAAAACCAAACACCGCATGTTCTCACTCATAGGTGGGAATTGAACAATGAGAACTCATGGACACAGGAAGGAGAACATCACACTCCGGGGACTGTTGTGGGGTGGGGGGAGGGGGAGGGACAGCATTAGGAGATACACCTAATGCTAAATGACGAGTTAATGGGTGCAGGAAATCAACATGGCACATGGATACATATGTAACAAACCTGCACATCGTGCACATGTACCCTAAAACCTAAAGTATAATAATAAAAAAAAAAAAGAAAATGCAACGGACTTCTGAGGACCTACTCTGTGAAGTATACTGGGTAGTTACAAATCATTCTCAAGCAATCTAATGAAATGGGTAACATTTTTAAGTTAAACTCTTAATATACACAAAGGATGTGACATCAAGGGAAAAGAACAACTCTTCTTTTTAGGTATTAGAGTTAAACTGCATGAAGAAGCATGGCGGTGAACTTCCCTATAGAATGATTTTAAGGGAGCTGGGTGACCTTCCTTGCAGAGACAGCCTGTACTATCCAAAACTCTGTCTGGGATCCAGGGATAAGTAATTCTGTATTTTCCACACAAGCCAATTCATTCCACAATCTATGGACAGACAATGGTAAATAAATGTTCATGAATATCACCTTCTACATAAGAAGCCCATTTTCTTTACTGAGGTAGATCAGCACTTGCATTACAAAAGAACGATCTTCTTTAGGGGTTCTAAAATAGAGCTGCTAAATATTCCTGCCATGTATCCCGGAGAACAAAAGTTCTCCTAATCCTAACAAAGAAATCATTATTATTGATTAAAATGTCATTTCAGTCAGAGATCAGGAACCCCCCAAAAAAGATCATTTTTGCTTTCCAAATTAACCATAAAAAGTTTAAACTGCAAGTGAAATGCCATTCTGTGCTGTTGCAATGAATTTCCAATAATTGTATCTACTTTACACTGGCTCAAAAACATTGCCTTAATTAGGTTGACCTTTAAAGAGCTTTTCTAGAACTGAAATTCCTTAAAATGCTTCCACATACTGTATCTGCACAGAATCTATCGGTCCAAATATGACTATAAAAGCTTTAAAATCACAACTTAATATTTATTTTAGGCGCCGATATTATTGATACTTCTGCCAAACATCAAGATACTACTTAAAACCCATTAACAGATTTTAAATTTTAATACATGCTTGTACCAGAAGCATTTGCCTAATGCTGAAAACTAGATTCTTAGGTGGGGTGAAGAGTAGACAAAAACTACAGCTTGCTTCACAACATCAAGCAAACATTAACTCGTGTATACATTTAAAGAGTGTTTTTAAAATAAATGTGACATCCATACTTTCTAATTATTACCTTGGCTTTCAGTGTTCAAAAACAACACAGTTGTACGTACTTGATTCACAGCATTCCTGGGAAGTACAGAAAAGCAGTCCTCCCTTTTAGGGATGAGAAAAGAGGTGCAGCCAGAGTAATTATTTCATTAATCTCTAGGTCTTTAAACAGCCACTACCTCCTCCTGCCCAAGGAGTGCAACTGTGCTTAACCCATGTGGGACCTACCTCACAGATTTTCTGAGGTTAACTAAAGAACACCAGTCATCACTGAATCTGTAATTACTGGAGGAATCTTTGAGATTAATTGGTCTAACCCCAGTTTTCTTCCCTGCCTTAAAAAGTTTTGGGAACCCCAGGGGGATTAGAAACAAAGCCCTTTTCAGGTCAATCTATTTCTTTTATTTTATTATGATTTTCGAGACAGAGTCTAACTGTGTTGCCCAGGATGGAGTGCAGCGGCCAGATCTCGGCTCATTGCAACCTCAGCCTCCAGGTTAAAGTGATTCTTGTGCCTCAGCCTCGCAAGTAACTGGGACTACAGGTGCACGACACCATGCCTGGCTAATTTTTGTATTTTTAGTAGAGATGGGATTTCACCACGTTGGCCAGCTTGGTCTCAAACTGGCCTCCAGTGATCCGCCCACCTCAGCCTCCCAAAGTGCTGAAATTATAGGTGTGAGCCACCACACCTGGCCTAAGTCAAACAATTTATTACAGCCTACCTAACACTAGATCCCACATCTTCTGACTCTCACTCAATTGGTTTTTCTACAGCCTCCTTCCTCTTTTCCTTTTCTAGAGCTGAAGAAATAAAAACATTCCTGTCAGGCTCTAAAAGCCAGCTAGCCAGCCCCAAAAGACAATGAATTTACTTGGAAAAACTGCTTTCCTTTATAAATTCACATTTTCAGAGTACATTAGGGATTGGAACCTGGTGTCAAATTTCAACTATGTCCCTGATTAACAGTTTTGGAACAATGTGTATACTTCCTATATGGACATAGACAATCATCTTGTAGCACTGAATATGTCACATCCTATGTTAAACAAGGAAGAATATACAAAGTAGAAATATATTTGTATTTTATTGCCCTTTGGATTCTACATTCTATCACATATTTCTAGCCACAGTGTTCATAAGTCTTTAAGTTTATCTGCTTTCAGCAAGCATTAAAAGCCATTTATGTCTCCTTTATAACACTGCTTCAATCTTTTAAGTTTTAAGCCTCTGAAGCATATGTCCTCAATAAAAATGAATAAATAAATAAATAAAGCTACTGCAAGTGCTTGTCATTACTCCCTCCCCAGGATGCAACAAAAGATTATTGTGAGAATGATCACATTTATGCAACTTTCCTATTCTAAGCAATAACATAAGCCCTTATTACCAGAGCTTATGTCATCATTTATATGAAAAATATGATGATTGTTTATTTAAATGAGATGAAATTGTTTCTATCTAAGCCAAACAGCACAAAGTAATCAGATGCTGGTTTTAACTCATCTACTGAAAATATATTCGCATACTTACAGAACTTGGCCAACTGCTGTATTTTAAATAGTACAACTACATGCACTGATTATTTAGCATGTTTCCCAATCATTGCCTGCCAGAGGAAATTATTGAATAGAAATCACATCAGCATCAATTTAGCTTTGAGTTTCTAACAGGTCTAGTGAGAACATTTTAACAGACAGGTAAATATTAAAATTATTCCAGAACTTTTTTCTTCATTCATTCATTCCTTCAAAAATATATGTTACATGAAAAATAAGTGAAAGGCACTGGGGATATAATCCTGAACACGAATCTAGTGGAAGAACAAAAATTAAATAAAAGAAATACAAAAACAACCCCTCATTCAACAAATGTTACACTGAGAGCCTACTATGTACAAAGCACTATTATAAACATTTGAGTTACATCTTTGAACAATATGGACAAAATCAGGTGCTCTTTGAGATCATATTCCAAGATGCTGAAACAGATGCAAGGATAAATGCTAGAGGAAAAAAGGAAAAAGTGAAGGGCAAGCGAAGGGCAAAAGTGAGCCAGAGCATTGGATTTGGGGTTTGTAATTTTAAATAGGGTGTTAAAGGTAAATTGTACTGAAAAGTGATATATGAGCAAACTTTAAAAAGGCAGTAAGTACCTTGAATAAGCGCTACAAAAGAAAGAGTTGAATGGCTCACTGGCATGTATGAGCCACAAAAAGAATGCTAGTCTTTACTCCAAGGGCAGTGGGAACCTAACCTCAGGGGATATCAAGGTTAACTTAAATTTCTGGCTGGCTTGATGAACTATGTTAGAAGGAACCTCTGGGTATCAATCCATTCTCCCATAAATGCAGCATCTGCGATATATGATCAGCAACCATTCTACACATTCTCCCACTTCCCTCTCAAATTATAGCCCAAAACAAGATAAAGACGTTTGATTTTAATTCTTACTCAATATAAACCTGAAATTATGAAATTGTCAAGCAATGCAACTTTGCTATACTTAGTTTGGTGCTTTTAAATCATGCTTTTCAGGTGGAGGGTAGTGAAACTTAACACTATCAATAGATTGATTGGGTCTTAAAAACTGCATGCCTAACCTTCCACCAAAAGAGGGAGATGGGGGGATGCACCATGTAATTTCAAAAACTGGTATATATTCACCTCCTGGTTGAGAAAAATTGGGATAAGTCTCTAAAATTTTATCATTTTTTGGATCTATAATAATAATTCATCAATACTGGTTAACAATAAGTAACACATTCACTTACACAAAGTATCAGAAGATACCTGTACTTGAAATTAGCACCATATTTAGAATAAGAGACTCATTCCATAAACTACAAACCACTTTCTCTGATGAAAAATATGCAAATCGTTTGAATCAAATTGTCTCATTAAGCAGCTATCATTCCAATGTTGTCAGATCAAACAGGAACAAAATCAGTAGGGGGTAATTCATTACTCTGTCACCTCTCCCTCCTCTATCCATGCTCATTTCATTCTTTTGGATGTCATTATACTTGACTATGGTACTCTGGTACACTCTAACCCAGTTTTTTTGTAAGTCATTTTCATGACCATTTTATGATTTCAGGAAAACCAAAGTATGACAGTTATAAAACATTTCTCTTCAACATAATATCATTACTGAGCTTTTTTCATTTTAATGGAGTCAACATACTACAGAATGGCTAACACTGGGCTTGTATTAAATGCTTTTAAAGATATTAAATATCAGAGACAAATTTTGTGACATGGGGCCTTTAGATGAAGATAACTAAGCTCTCTGCTGGCCTCAGGCTGTGAATTCAGTTGTGTGTATTAAAGAGAACAGAGAGAATGTGAAAGCAAAATAATATTTTTTCCCCAAATTTTGGAAATAAAAGTGGTGTTGGGACTCAATTTACCAGGGCTGGGCACTTTGTTGGCAAGGCTGTGTTCCTGCACTATCAGTGAGTTCAGAGGCTCTTTGGAAAATTAATGGTAAAAACAGAGTATCAGTATGGACAATTGTATATCAAAAGGATGGTGACAGTATAAACAGGCCCAGACATTCTCAAGAGGGAAGTATCATTTTACTTAGGAGAAATAATTAAAGCACTACTCTATCAGGGTGGATAAAAGAAAGGAAGCTGGTTCTAAATCAATGCAATTGTTACTATTTCTTTTTTTTTTTTTTAACTTTCTGACAAGTTTTGTAATTTCTACAATTAGATGCAAGGCAGGGCTCTACTTCAGAGAAGAACCTCGTGCATTCTTGAAGATGTAAATATATTTCTAATTTCCAAGCAGGAGGAAGAAAGCATCTGGTTTCTAAGAGAACCTGACATTCTGCTGCATGGGCTCAAATCCTGACGATAAAGTCATTATGTGTAATGGGGGGCATCCTATTCTCCCTAAAATTAGGAACATTTGTGATTTCTGGCAACTTTCCTAATTGCTGCAACCTCTTGCTAATCTTTGTACAGATGAGGCTTCCTTGGAGAGCCTCTTGCTCTTCATATCAATATCTGTCATTTAATACTTAGAAGAAATAATACAGGCTGCAAAATAATAATGGCTATGATGTTTTAAAAACTGATACAAGACCAACGATAGTAATATCATTAGCACAATGAGAGGGGAAATTCCTATTCTCACCTGTTTTGTGAACAGGAGTTTAAAATGTTAGCTTTCCAAAATTCAAAAACAGGGACAATGCCTAGGTTTTATAACCAATAAAAATCACAATTTTGGGGCCGGGTATGGTGGCTGATGCCTGTAATCCCAGCACTTTGAGAGGCTGAGGCGAGCAGATCACGAGGTCAGGCGTTCAAGACCACCCTGGCCAACATGATTAAATTCTGTCTCTACTAAAAGTAGAAAAAAATAGCCGGGCATGGTGGCAGGTGCCTGTAATCCCAGCTACTCAGGAGCTGAGGCAGGAGAACCGCTTGAACCCGGGAGGTGGAGGTTGCAGTGAGCAGAGACGTTGCCACTGCACTCCAACCTGGGCAACAGAGTGAGACTGCATCTCAAAAAAAAAAAAAAGATCACAATTTTTATTGACATGTTTCTGTGCTTTAGCCTTAGGATTAGCTCAACACACAACAAAAGTTTAATTCACCATCCAATTTCACATTATTATTTTCCTCTTCACTTCTTTATAATGCTTGAGATGTGCCTATAAGTTAACCAAAGAAAACTTATTTTCTTGCTTTGTAGTCAGAACCATACACTTGAACACTGCAATAGTAATCTCCTAACGCAGTCAGAGAGTTTATAGTCTTGCACTTCTGTTCAGTTATTTTTTTATTATTTAAGAAAATGTGAAGGGTGCAGTTTATTCATATTTTTATCTCAAATACCATCCCTAATGGGTATTCATAGATCTGAGAGAACAGACTCAATCTAATTTAGAAATGCTTTGGAATTAGTAATCTATTAACCCTGATAAATTTGTGGGGTGTCAAAATAAATAGCAGGAGAACTTGCAGATAGGATAGGCAGAGAAAGGCAGGTTCAAGTAAAAGACGGGTTCTGAGTCCAATTGACCTACGTAAATGGCTAGACACTTCCACATATAAACTCAAACTAAAACACAGATCAAAGAGAAGCCTTGAAATGGGAGGTTAAAAAAAAAAAGAAGTGTTCTAGCTGTATTTGGATAAAGTGCTGAATTGTAAAGCTATAGTGAACCATTGAGAAGGTTCATGCTTAAATAAATCTAGAGGTAAGCTCAATAGAAAATACTTATGGATCCTGAGGCCAATCTAATGACACTCAGTAGGGCCAAATGGTTAAAGGCTGAAATAGTCTGAACGTTTTTAGGAGTTACAGAGAAAAAAAGTTTCAATGGATTCTCTCCCTGTGTTAAAAAGATGTCGAGTGCAATGGCTCACACCTGCAATGCCAGCACTTTGGGAGGCCGAGGCAGGTGGATCGCCTGAGGTCAGGAGTTCGAGACCAGCCTGGCCAACATGGTGCTAGCCCTGTCTCTACTAAAATTACAAAAATTAGCCAGGTGTGGTGGTATGTGTCTGCAATCCCAGCTACTCGGGAGGCTGAGGCAGAAGAATCACTTGAATCTGGGAGGAGGAGGTTGCAGTGAGCCGAGATTGTGCCCTTGCACTCTAGCCTGGGCAACAACAGCAAAACTGTCTCAAAAAAAAAAAAAAAAAAAAAAGACTCAGCTCAAAGCCAAGTGACATTTTTCCATCAGTAGAAAGATACTCTAACTTCACTTATCCACTGTACACTGTAACTATAATTAAGATTTTCGTATTTTCAAGGCTGGTTTGTGTTTGTCATTTCATGTAAATAATCCAAAAATCTGATTGGGGAGTGGGCAGTTTAATCTTACAAATATAGCACTAGTAATTTGCCTTTGTATTTTTAAAATAAAATCTGGAAAAGCAACTTATATATATTGCAAGTCTCATTTGATAAGCTTTTCCCAAGAATAATAAACAGTTTGCTTTTAGAGGTCCAGCATTTTTTTTCTTCTGTAGATTAGTGTGTTTTCTGTAATTTTGTGTAGTTTTTTCATTTTGTTTTTATGCTAGAAACTACTTTTTCTCATATACGATTTCTGTACTCATACACAAACATACACACACCACAGAGAGAGAACTGTACAATAAATATTAAAAAATGAAGGTTCAATATAGGGAGATTCAAGAGACCACATATATTAAATCAGAGGATCATCCCACAAAGTACATATATCCTTAATATTTTGGGTTTCTACAAACTGTAACTAAGCGTGAATACTTTTAGTTAAAATTGTTTGAGTGCAACATATTAAACATGGTATTCTTTAGCTCTTAAAGTTATGTGAACATAGTAAGATAATGCTTACAATAAAATCTCTGAAAGAAATGGACTTTGAATCCAAGGTTCGGTAGATTTTGTTTCACTTCTTTTTATTTATTTATTTATTATTATTATTTTTTTTTTTTCAGACAGAGTCTCGCTCTGTCACCCAGGCTGGAGTGCAGTGGTGCAATCTCAGCTCACTGCAAGCTCCGCCTCCCGGGTTCAAGTGATTCTCCTGCCTCAGCCTCCCGAGTAGCTGGGACTACAGGCGCCCGCCACCACGCCTGGCTAATTTTTTGTATTTTTAGTGGATACGGGGTTTCACCGTGTTAGCCAAGATGGTCTCGATCTCCTTACCTCATGAACTGCCCGACTGGGCGTCCCAAAGTGCTGGGATTACAGATGTGAGCCACTGCGCTCAGCCTTATTTTTTAACAAAGAGGAAAACTGTAATTAGAAAAGTATTATCATGAATGAAAATGGGCATAAGCTTTAAGTCAGAATCCCAGAATTTAGGTCCTGACGTTTAAAATTTTCCGGATGACTTATAAAAAGACTTTACTTGTATGAAACTGACAACATTATTTGATGAATTTAGTTTCCTGGATTCTCAGTTAATTAAAACATGAGAAAATGTACTTTTTTCTACCTGTGTAAATTCACTTTTTGGAAATTGAAATAACCAAGAAATGAAGAGGCTTTCCAAACATTGATAGGCTGCCAGTAGAGAAAGCAGTATAACTGAGAGCTAATGTTCAAAGAACAAGTTGAAAATATCATGTAATCAAAATTACCCAAATTCATTACGGAGTTGCCATGTTGGGTATGGATAAAATATTGTATTTTAACTTCCTTACCCCCAAAGGATAAATAAATGCTTTGAAAAATGTCTCCAATGCAAAGTTAAATTGCTCCATTGTTAATATAATTTTGTAGACTAGGAAAACTGTATTTGAGGCAGAACCAACGCCAAAAATAAAACATTTTACCCTCTTTTCATCAAGCCCAACATAGAGAGATTTCTGTGTTTTGTGTTTATGTTTTGTTTTATTTTTTCCTAGCATTGAAATAGGTCACTGTTTTTAAATTCAGCACTATATGTGGATGACTTTTGACTTGTATTTAGGGACTACATGGTATAATTTTTTTTAAATTTAAACTCTAGAATCACACTGAGAATTATAAGATAGTCACACAAAAGAGGCAGATGGGAACTTGGAGAAGGGAATCTCACGTCTCATCTCAGCCTCACTTTGGCAAGAAGGATCACCAGTGGAACGTAAGAAAGAAACACATGTACATTCTATTGTCTCTTTCTCCCACTTTTTCTCTCTTTGCATTTCCCCAATTCCTTGTTCCCTTATTATTAACTGGGTAGAACAGAGTTTGAAAAGATAAATTTGTGTTCAATGTAATTCAACATCATTAAGATTAATTTGACTGGGCCTGGAAGTTAATGGGAAACATGTTCATTCAGAAATTAGAAAGTCAAGTTGAGGACAAATCATGAAGCATGCTGAATGTCAAGACTGAACTCACTACTCCAGAGAATGGGGCTGACTTTTGCCCATATGAGGGACCAAGAGGAGCTGTGTTTCAGGCAGGTTAAACGTAGGAACTACTCGGGGAGTGCAGATGAAAGAAACTGTCAGGCTGAACCAAGTAAGGTAATTTGGCATTGAGGAGAAAAGAGATCCTGGATACATTATTACCTGTACTTGTTACAAAGGCTTCAAATCCCACTACAGTCTTTTCTGTCATCATAAAAAAAAATATTAAACCAAATAACAACTGTAGGAGTTTTCAAAATTGAAAATTTAGAAACGTGCTTAAGTTACCAGATGAAATACAGACGAAATATAAAATATTGTATTGTAACTTCCTTATCCCCAATGGATAAATAAATGCCTTGAAAAATATCTCCAATACAAAGTCAAATTGCACTATTATTAATATTATCTCGTGGACTATGAAAACAGTATATTTCGCGGAGAACAAAAAGTAAAATAAAGAAATGACAAGACTTGATATTGTCATGGCAATGGCCTAGATTCACCAAAGAGAGGTGTCTCTTTTAAAGAAAGTAACAATAGAATTTTTTCCCTTAACTTTGTTGGAATCACTAATAGGTGCTTTCAATTACCAGGAAACTAGATTCGTTGGGCCACATTTGACATAATCTTTTTCCTTTTACTTGTAATTTCCCAAACAGTGCAATAGAGTATCCATTGACTTTATTTGCTTCATATGCAAGGCCTGCATTATAACTATTTAACTGACCTCCAGGGACTCAACTAGATTAAAAGAGATCTAGAATGGCTCTATTGTCAACAAATGCCAGAAGGTTCTTTTGAAATGATCTAACCTCAGCTAACATTTGAGAGGTTTGTTAAAGGAAATTCTGTTGTCAACACTTCCAAACATTCCAGTAGGACCCCTTTCTCCCTGCTGGGCCAACCCTCAGGGGTCCTTGGAAATAGAAAGATTAACAACAAAATAGAATAAAAACAGCAAGTGCAGCAACTATGATGATGACTATGTTGGAACTTTCCAATTTAATGAATTTCTATCTAATACTGTGCTAGGCACCTTATAAATATCTAGACAACTCTGAGATAAATATTATTTCCATTTAATAAAAAATGTCTCAGTGAATCAGAGGGTTAAAGTTGTACTGCCAGCTGGTTTCAGCACTAGAGTTCAAATCTAGCACTGTATGATTTCCAAAGTTAATTTAATTGAAATATACCATGTTGCCCACCCCAAACCAAGCCCCCAACTAGACAAGGTTAAGGAGTCATATTGAAATATTATAGCACTATATCCAGGCAAAGCTCTAGCTCTTAGATGGCTGAAACATAAAGTTGCCTAGTCTGTTATAAATATTCTATTCTTCAATGATTATTAAGAAGAGATCATATAACTGGAAATATGTAATAGGCATTATTTATTTTCTATTTTTAGGAAATCACCTACATTAAGGCTATAGATTATATGTTACCTTACTATTTATTGTTTCAGTCTTTGGCAGAATTACTACAGTCCATGCTTTATGAAGCTTGCTATCAATACCACCTTGAAGAAGACTTTAAATTATACAGAAAGCCACTTTGAAGAGAATGCTGACCAGTTATTCTCTAACTTCGTGGAAGTCTATAAAAGGAGGAAAGACGTTAGACTTTGGTAATTTTTGTAGACAGTATCAGAGTGCAGTGAAAAGAGAAGAGTATCCAGAGTCAGGTAGATCTGGATCTAAACTTCAGCTCCCAGGAATTACTAACTGAGACACCCTAGATAGAGATTCTACACATATAAAATAGGTGAATAATAATGTCTACCCTCACATGGTTGTTATATAGCTTAAAAATGAGACATATAAATGACCTAGCTCCTCCATGTTGCAGAGAGAAAAGCTGCAGGCTTGGGAGTCAGAAAGATTAGTTCTAACAGCATGTTTACCAATTACTAATTGTAGTCTTAACCTAGTAGGTCATTTTAGAACTTCTGAGACCTGGTTTTCTAATCTTTATGAAAAACAAAACACCTGCTTTAGAAAAAGAAGAGAGGTGACAGGCTTAGCCTAGTCCTGGCACTTGGTAAACAACCAATGAATGTTACTTCCCTCCCATTACATATGAGACATTTGAAAAATACTAGTTTATTTTCTTTAGTAACACCGAAAAATATTTTACCACAAGGTGACTAAAAACTTGGCTTACTAATGGAGAGGTGCAGAATGAAGATACTTTGACATTCTACCACATAAGAGAATCCGCCAGGCTTTGACTGGTTCAGATATAGATACCTACAATAATTCCATCCAATTAATGGATCATAAGATCCTCCTGTAGAAACCTGCAATATTGTCTCAGCAGATACATGAAAAATAAGAAAATATAAAGAAAAAGGAAAAAAACAGTCTGTAATGTTCTTCAATTGCTTTATTTAGGCTTCATGTGAGACTCTTACCATAGTTGTTCTCCTTAAAAGTCTTCCCCTGTTTTCATTATTTATGTATGTATTGACTGATTGATTGGTTTTTGGGAGAGAGCAGTTTCATTAACATCACAGCTTCCCTTTTTCTCTTCCCCATCCAAGCACCCAGGTCTAGGGTCCTTGGTCAGTTCAAAAGTTAAAGCTGGAGGCCACTGGAGCTGTCAGCTCCCAAGTAAGTGAATGTGCAGGTAATTTACGGATTGTTCACCCAGCTTCTCATCATTGATCACAAGTCGGTATCCATCTCCTAGGCCCTCAGCCCTTGCTATCTCTTCTTAGACACAAGGAGTAGGTGTCCAAGAAGCTGCTGTCTTCTTCTTCAGCCTGGTTAATCCGAGGAATGGGCTTCTTAGGAATGATCCAAAAGTGCACAGGAGCCTATGGAGCCACATCAGGGAACACAAGACACTGCTAGTCCTCATATAGAATGTAGCCTGGGAGGCGATGGTCCAGGATCTCACAGAAGATGGTTGGGGCTACACCCCCAGGAATTGCTCGCTGGGCCTTGGTCATTTCATTCCCACTAGTCACATCTACAGCTCCTCAGATGTGTGTGCTGCACAGCCCTGTGGCCGCCATGGCTCTGCAGAGGGCACAACCCAGCTGCCAGCACCATGGCCACCACCATCTTGCCAGAGCTGGGATAACCTCCTTCTCTTGTTTTTAGAATAAAGTTAGAAATCCTTTACATGGAATATAGGGACCCCTGATAGATCTGGGCCCTGCCTAATTCTCAAGCCACTCTCCTTAACTGCTGCACTTAGTCATACTTGGTTCCTTACAGTTTTTTGAATGCACCAAGCTCATGCCTATGCTGGTCCCACTCCCTGGAATGCTTAAGCAACCTGGTCAACTCTTACACCTCCTTTTTTCTACTTAAATGGAATTTTTACTAGACCCCTCCAACTCAGGTCTTTCTATAGTCCCTGTGTGTCTGCTGACCATAAATCACTTATCTATATTAAAATTTTAATATGTATTTAAGTAATTATTTGTTTCACATCTGTCTCAGATCCTGTGGAATTACAGAGCTAATGAGAACAATGTGTCTATCCTGCTCCCTCACAGATTCGCAGGGCCTATCAAGAAGCTCACTGCTCAATGTCTACAAAATGAATGAAGTCACTAATGCTACAGCCACACAACAGTACAAGAGAAGTTATTTCTCCAGCTTTTTCAGGTAGAAAATATTTTTATTTTATAAAAGTAAACTTTTTTTATAGCAGCGACACATGTAATTTCCAGCCTAATTACTCAGCTCTTATTCCAATACAGTTGGATAAACACATTAGGTAATCAATTTCTCCTTTTTAGTGGGGGCTGAATGTATGAGCTAACAATGCCAAAGTCACAGAATGACCCCAGGGTATAGTGCAGAGCAGGGTTTCTCAACCTTGACATTTGACGTCTTTGGCCAGATGATTCTTTCTTATAAAGACCATCTTCTGCATTGTAGGATGCTTAGCAGCATACCTGGCAGCTACCCACTGGTTACAAAATAGCACCTATCTTTCAGTGTTGACAACTAAAAATGTCTCCAGACACTACCAAGTATCTCCTGAGGGACAAAATTGCCCCTGGTTGAAAAGCACTGAGTTAGAACAACTGTATTAATCCAAATTCCTTGTTCTCAGTGAGTTGCAAACCAAGGTGAGTGAGGTTAATACAGGTACATACATAAAGTTGTGTTCTAGGAAGGAGATACAAAGAAAATGCTAGTAAGATTAAAGAAGAATCTCTCCTCCTTCAAGGATTTAGCATTTCATCATGTATTGTCTAATACAATTTATATCATGACCATGATACAAGTCACTTCCTTACTTACTTTATGAACTGCTTAAGAAAAGCAACAATACATTGTGCAATACCCACAACAGAGCCACAGTGAACATTTATAACAATCAGTATTCTGACTCATTACACTAGAGGAAATCCTGAACCCCACACCACTCTTTCAGACAGGTAAATATTGAACATTTAGAAATTTTTTAAATCCCAGCGATATGGTAAGGATTTGTGTCCCCACCTAAATCTCATCTTGAATTGTAATCCCCATAATCCCCATGTGTCAAGGGAGAGACCGGGTGAAGTTAGCTCAATCATGGGGGTGGTTTTCCCCATGCTGTTCTCCAGATAGTCAGAGAGCTCTCACGAAATCTAATGGTTTTATAAGGGGCTCTTCCCCCTTTGCTTGGGAATTCGCCTTCCTGCTTCCCTGTGAAGAAGGTTCCTTGCTTCCCCTTAGCCTACCTGCATGATTGTTAAGTTTCCTGAGGCCACCCTAGCCATGCTGAACTGTGAGTTAATTAAGCTTCTTTCCTTTATAAATTACCCAGTCTTGGGAAGTTCTTTATAGCAGCATGAAAATGGACTAATACAGCCAGTTTTCAGTATTATGCAATATTGTGTTCATATTTCATTGGGTAAACATATTATAGAAGACCAAAATATGGACAAAATTATATTTTTTCAGTATTTCCAGTTCACTGAAAGATGAAATAGAATTGTTTAAGGGGTGGGGGGAGCAAAAGGAAAATCCTAAGGATTCCAGAAACATTTTTAAACTGAACGGTAAAATATTTCTTTACTGCTAAAAATAAGGGAATAAAAATTAATCATTAATTTATGCTCAAATTGACCTTCTGTTTAGAAGTTCTCAAACAGAATAGATTTCTCTTGTAATCTCCTACTTACTCTTTACCATCCTGTTCCAATGTCACCTCTCCTGTGACGTTTTCCATTTACTTCATGCTTCAAATAACACAGGTCTAATCACAATAGTCATAATCCGTTCATATGACATAAAATATGTAAAAGTGCTTATGAGAAGATCTGGCATATAATGTGTGGTAGTTTTTTCCTTCTAAGTCTGTAGATTAAGATGAATAATCTCTTTATCTGGTTTTCACTCTGCTTTGACTATTACTTCCTTTGAAAGAAGGCTGTGCTTAACAGTATACTGCACAATAGTTACAATTTGGTAGAAACTCCAAAATATCTGTTTAGCAAGTGAAGGAATTAGTGAATAAACAATCGTATATATGGCCAGGGGCAGTGGCTCATGACCGTAATCCCAGCACTTTGGGAGGCCCTGGCGGGTGGATCACGAGGTCAGGAAACAGAGACCATCCTGGCTAACACGATGAAACCCTGTCTGTACTAAAAATACAAAAAATTAGCAGGGCGTGGTGGCGGGCGCCTGTAGTCCCAGCTACTCTGGAGGCTGAGGCAGGAGAATGGCGTGAACTCGGGAGGCAGAGCTTGCGGTGAGCCGAGATCATGCCACTGCACTCCAGCCTGGGCCACAGAGCGAGATTCCGTCTCAAAAACAAAACAAAACAAAATCATATATGTATGACTTCAGTTAAGCACATGCTAGTTTGGATTTGACTCAGTCTTAAGGTAGAAAATGATTTGTTTTAAATCATACCAATAAAAATCCCTCCATGTTTATATAACTTCTATCAGAAACTACAATTGTTTATAACAGATACAACACCAATTCCAGACAGGAACTCCTAAATGAACATTGGAGTATTATACACTCTACATATAATGTATGTTGTGCATTATACTTTATAATAATTACATAGCTGTACGCATTCTCTCCAATCAGAAAATAAGCCCATCTGTAAAAACTAAGTTGACTGTATCTGTAAACTCATATCCGGCTAATTAAATGGTGCAGATGTATCTTTGGGGCATCGAATCTACAAAGTTACCATTTTATTATATGAGAGGGCTGTCATAGGTTGATTAAAATCTGCAAATAAATATTTACAATACTTCATTTGGAGAAGGTAATTGTTTTACTTGGATGAGGTGAAAAGGTTCAGAATGATTAAAATATTTGATATAACTATGACATATTCATAAATCTACCAGTAGCACCTAACCACAACTGGAGGCCAGTACACTCTGCAGAGGCTCAAGTAATCGTGAGAGAGAAAACCTCATGCTCCTACATACACACCCTGCACCGGACTAGCCATGTTTCTTCATTCATGACATCCTCTGGTATTTTATAAAAAGAACTTAGTCTCCTTGATCAAGTAACTATATTGGGAATACAAAATAATTTCTACAAAACTCCAGTATAGCAGTTCATTATTTATAACCAATAAATTGACATTAATAATACCGTTTTAGGTGCATGATGAAAAATGACTATGCACTTTCGTACTGATTCGTGTTGCCATTTTTTACCATTAATTCTCACTTATACATGCTAATAGGAAAAGCAATGGTGTGGGGAATATGACATAGTAGATCACCTAAAATCATTTTTAATTGGTTCTGGAAAGCATGTCCTCCTTATTTTTCCCTCAGCAAGTTTACACTATTAATTGTTCAGCTTTGATTACAATTAAAACTTATTCCAGTCACCCAAGAGCATTCTAGGTGCCAGAGGTAAGTAAAGAGAATTATCATTTTGCTATAGATTAATCCTAAATATATTAAATGCTTCAGGAAATAAGAAAAGAATATTTGCTGAGTGCTTCCTATGCCAAGCACTGGTTTAGTGCTTTTGAATATGCTGTCATTTCATCCATATTATCCTGCAAGGTAGGTGTTACTGTCTGCATGTTGCAGTTGCAAAAAATTGAGGCTCAAAATGGAAAGCTTACTCAAGGTCACAGAAACTACCAAAACATTCCTCAATCTGTTAAGAGGACTGTGATATATATCTTAAATAGATAGAAACATTGTATCCTTTTTTTGTCAAGTATCCTACAGATAAGGCTAGAAGAAATTGTTAGAAATCAAAAGAAATGATTTTGCTGCAGTTGACTTTCCCTCATCCACACTAAGTAAAATGTCACATGGGGTACACAGATGTTCCCAATCCACGGATGATGCTGCATACAGTTTATAAAACCAAACGATAAGTGTAGAATTCATATATTACATAAAAGACGTAGCTGGAGTTATTTTAAAAACTTCTAAGTGAAATATGATGTATTCTGTAGAGTATTATTTTGGAAATTCATTGAGTACCCCAGTATTTAAATTTACAGGCATTAAAGCATGATACCAAATACATACATGATTAAGAAGATGATAGCAATTTATAGCAGTTAATCAAAGCTAAATTACGTGTTGCAGGATCACATAATTAGAATTGGACACTTTATTTTTGCATTGAGAAAGGACACAGACTGCTCACTGGAACGGTCCTTAATAAATCTAAGTTTTATTCTCATCAGTCTCCTTTAGCCCAAGTTACTCATCTTGTTGCTGAAAATAAACTCTCAGCTGTCAAAATTTTAGTATCAATCAACAATCTCTCTGCAGCCTGGACTTTGCTTTGCAAAAGCTTGGCTGGAAAACAGATAAATCTGTTTCTGTGTATGTTTATGTTTACAATACCTACTAGAGCTGAAAACTAGACACTGATAGTGAATTAAGGCTACGTATGCAGTAATTTTCAGTAAAGTGAACAAAACAGTATGGAATCAACATAATAAATATTAGTCCCTTAAGTTGGTATAACAGAATCAACAGAATCTAGCTTTTCATTCCAACACCGTTACAAACTATATTGTCCTTAAGCAAGTAACCCACCTAAACTGAAATTTGTTCCGGTCTGAAATAAGAAGGTAGACTATTAATTTCTATTCTGAAAAGTACAGTGATTCTGGATATGAAAACAGTATCTTAACGTCATTGCTACTTAAGTACGGTCTGTGGGTCACCAGCATCAGGATCTTGGTTAGAAATGCAAAATCTCAGGCACCATACAGGCTTCCTAGGGCAGAATCTGTATTTGTAACAAGATTCCTAAGTGGTCTGTAAGCACTTTAAGTTTAAGAAGTACTGGTATAGTTATCAAGTTGTAATAATAAACAACACCATACCATCTAATCTGCATAAATCTTATTGGGTTGACAATCCTGGAATTTCTAGTAAAAATGTGCTAGTCTTTAACAGCATCTAAGTGTCTTTCATAAAAATTTATTCTTAGTTAAGAAGCCAGATATTCCAAAAAAGGCCAAAGCCAAACACAGCATCTATTCCCTTATCCCTCCCTTTTTAAGCTGTAAAGCACTTTGCCTGTAAGAAGTTCCTGACCAGAGCTGAAAAAAAACAGCAACTGCGTCAGAGGTGTTTGAACAAGAGCAACTCCATCTTGAATAGGGGCTGGGTAAAATAAGGCTAAGATCTACTGGGCTGCATTCCCAGGAGGCTGGGCATTCTTAGTCACAGGATGAGATAGGAGGTTGGCATAAGATACAGGTCATAAAGACTTTGCTGATAAAACAGGTTGAAGTAAAGAAGATGGCTGAAATCCACCAAAACCAAGATAGTGAAGAGAGTGACCTCTGGTTGTCCTCACTGCTCATTATACGCTAATTACAATCCATTAACATACTAAAAGACACTCCCACCAGCGCCATGACAGTTTACGGATGCCATGGCAACATCAGGAAGTTACCCTATATGGTCTAAAAAGGGGAGGAACCCTCAGTTTCAGGAATTGCCCAACCCTTTACTGGAAAACTCATGAATAATCCACCCCTTGTTTAAAATATAATCCAGAAATAACCATAAAAATGGGAAACCAGCTACACATGCCACTGCTCTGCCTATGGAGTAGCCATTCTTTTATTCCTTTACTTTCTTAATAAAATTGCTTTCACTTTATGGACTCTTCTCAAATTCATTCTTATGTGAGATCCAAGAACTCTCTCTTAGGGTCTTGATTGGGACTCCTTTCCAGTAACAACTGTTCTCCCCACCAATAGCTAGAAATGACATAAGCAACAGCAAATGGAAACACTGATACCTGTATTGGATTTTCTTTGATACAGGATTAGCAGTCAGGAAACACTGAGCCAATCAGGGTAAAAAGCACCCAGGCAACAACTGAGGGGAGGTCTAGAAGGCAGGAAGGAAGTGGCTTCCTGGTGTTAACTGTTATATACTAACCAGGTTTTGACAAATCCTGCCCCTGCTACAATTTGAATTAGATCACAATTGAGCATTGATGGCAATTTTCTGAATGTATTTTAAAAATCTTTGGGTTCTCTGCCAAGAATGCAACTCTTTATCTTAGGAGGTCCTGGTTTTTCCTTGTACTAAAAACTGTTCGGAGCAGAAGATTTTTCTCACTGTGGTATTTCTGGTTAGGATACAGAGACCCAATCCAGTGGGTCATGTTAGTCCAGAGCTGGGATGGCCAACTGAATACATACTAAGGTAGAAAGAAGAAACTGCAAAGATAAAAGAAAATAACTTCAGGGGTTGGAGGAGGGCGCAGGAGGGGGTTGGGGAAGAAGAGAGAATGCTAAGTGCTCACAGGGTCCCTGAAATAGGTCCCAGAAATACAGGAAGGTAACCTTTGCTCCTGACCTGAACAAAGCTGTTAAGTTCTATGAGATTCCTTGTATCCTTCCAGTAAACTAAATTCTTGTTTGGACTAAATTATGAGGGTTTCTGTTTCTGACAACTGAGATTTCTTGGCCAAGACATTGATCAAATGTGTGCAATGACAGCATATTTATGCTTCATAGTTTTATACAGACCAAAAGTTCCTTGACGTCAACATTGTAATTTTAGCTCATTGATTGACTCGCTAGGTGATCTTGAGCAAAATATCTCTAGTTCTTTACTTTTCTGTATTCCTGTCCTTAAACACGAACAAAATTCTATCACTATGCTTTGACACAGGTCAGAAGTTAGGAGCAACGCTGAAGCTACTTGAGAAATAGGCATACTGCACATAATTCAAGGATGTTACTAAACAGATGCTAGCTTGGGGGCATTCACAGCAGTTCTGGCAACTTTAAATAGCTAATACAGCTTCTGAGGCTGCCCAGCTACTGACACAGCAGGGCTTATCCACTGGGAGGCTGTGACTCACTTATTCTGCCAACTCCTGGATGTAATCTGACACAACGTATCCCCAAGACACTTCCTGCTGCTAATGCTCCTATTTCTGTCTTGGAGCCTTTTAATTTGTATTTTCCTCAAATGGTTTATGCCTGCTTGTCAAGTGGGATTCTCACCTCACTTAGAACTCCTGGCTCTTTGATAAGGAAGAGTAGGTGGCAGGGAGAGCTGGCATGCCACAGAAACCCATGTAAGCAATCAACAGCTTACTTACAGCCAAGTGTGATTTTTTCTTCTGCCATACCAGCTGAAAGCACTACAGCACAACTGTCTGCTGCTAATATCAGACTCTCATACACAAAGTCCCTATTAGTACTTCACTGCAACTAGTTGCTCTGATACCACTCTGGCGGGTGCATTTCTTGAAGCCTACTTATGTAACTCCTTTCACTTAAGGTTCAAAATATTCAGGTTTTTCTTTTCTTTTCTTTTCTGATGGAGTCTCACTCTTGCCGCCCAGGCTGGAGTGCAGTGGCACGATCTCGGCTCACTGTAACCTCGGCCTCACGGGTTCAAGCGATTCTCCTGCCTCAGCCTCCTGAGTAGCTGGGATTACAGGCACCTGCCACCACACTTGGCTAATTTTTCTACTTTTAGTAGAGATGGGGTTTCACAGTGTTGGCCAGGCTGGTATTGAACTCCTGACCTCAGGTGATCCGCCTGCCTCGGCCTCCCAAAGTGCTGGGATTACAGGCATGAGCCACCATGCCCAGCCCAAAATACTCAGTTCTTATTCAACTGTAGCAATATGGAAGTGATTATGAATTCTGAGCCTGGAGTCAAGACAGAACTGAATGGGAATCCCAACTCTGCTACAGATTTACACTGAGATATTGGGAAGCTTATGTAACCACTCTGAACTTAAGGTTTTTTAATCAGCAAGATGAAGAGATGTTATGAGATGTTGGAACCTACCTTAAGTTACGTCATAAGAAAATGTGTTTATAAGGATTACAAAAGTGCCTAGTATATCATATGTGCTCTAAATATATAAGCTGTCACCATTATCATCAAATGAGGACTCCTTTATGTTTGGTTTTGTTTTTTTTTTTGAGATGGAGTCTCGCTCTGTCACCCAAGCTGGAGTGCAGCGGCACGATCTCGGCTCACAGCAAGTTCTGCCCCCCGGGTTCCCGCCATTCTTCCACCTCAGCCTCTCGAGTAGCTGGGACTACAGGCACCCGCCACCGCACCTGGCTAATTTTGCTTTTATATTTTTAGTAGAGACAGTGTGTCTGGAAACGGTGGGTTCTTGGTCTCGCTGACTTCAAGAATGAAGCTGCAGACCCTCACGGTGAGTGTTATAGTTCTTAAAAGATGATGTGTCCGGAGGTGTTCATTCCTCCCGGTAGGGTCGTGATCTCGCTGGCCTCAAGAGTGAAACTGCAGACCTTCACAGTGACTGTTACAGCTCTTAAGGGCATAGCTCTTAATGGCAGTGCAGACCCAAAGAGTGAGCAGCAGCAAGATTTATCGCAAAGAACAAAAGAACAAAGCTTCCACAGTGTGGAAGGGGACTGGAACTGGTTGCCGCTTCTGGCTCAGGCAGCCTGCTTTTATTCCCTAATCTGACCCCACCCACATCCTGCTGACTGGTCCATTTTACAGAGAGCTGATTGGTCCGTTTTGACAGGGTGCCGACTGGCGCATTTACAATCCCTGAGCTAGACACAGAGTGCTGATTGGTCAATTTACAATCCTCTAGCTAGACATAAAATTCTCCCAGTCCCCACCAGATTTCCTAGATACACAGTGCTGATTGGTGCATCTACAAAACCAGAGCTAGACAGAGTGCTGATTGGTGCATATACAATCCTCCGGCTAGACATAAAAGTTCTCCCAGTCCCCACTAGATTAGCTAGACACAGAGCACTGATTGGTGCGTTTACAAACCTTGAGCTAAACACAGAGTGCCGATTGGTGCATTCACAATCCTTCAGCTAAACACAAAAGTTATCCAAGTCCCCACTAGATTAGCTAGATACACAGCACTGATTGGTGCGTTTACAAACCTTGAGCTAAACACAGAGTGCTGATTGGTGCATATACAATCCCCCAGCTAGACATAAAAGTTCTCCAAGTCCCCATCCGACTCAGGAGCCCAGCTGGCTTCGCCTAGTGGATACCCTGCTGCCTGCCAGTCCCGCGCGGTGTGCCTGCACTCCTCAGCCCTTGGGCAGTTGATGGGACCGGGTGCCACAGAGCAGGTGGTGGTGCCCATTGGGGAGGCTCTGGCCATGCAGGAGCCCACCACAGGGGAGCTCAGGCATGGTGGGCTGCAGGTCTTGAGCCCTGCCCCGAGGGGAGGCAGCAGAGGCCCAGTGAGAATTCGAGCACAGTGCTGGTGGGCCAGCACTGCAGGGGAACCCAGCACCCCCTCCACCCCTGCTGGCCCAGGTGCTAAGCCTCTTGCTGCCGGGGGCCAGCTGTGCCGGCCTGCCGCTCTAAGTGCGGGGCCCGTGGAGCCTGTGCCCACCCGGAACTCCAGCTGGCCTGCGAGTGCTGCGCAGCCCCAGTTCCCACCGACGCCTCTCCCTCCACACCTCCCCACAAGCAGAGGGAGCTGCCTCTGGCCTCGGCCAGCCCAGAGAGGGGCTCCCACAGTGCAGCAGTGGCCTGAAGGGATCCTCAAGTGTGGCCAGAGTGGACGCCTTGGCCTGAGGAGGTGCCTACAGCGAGCGAGGGCTGCTAGCGCAGCACGTTGTCACCTCTCAACAGGGTTTCACCGTGCTAGCCAGGATGGTCTCAATCTCCTGACCTCATGATCCACCCACCTCGGCCTCCCAAAGTGCTGGGATTACAGGCACGAGCCACCACTCCAGGCCTGTTTGTTTTTATTAGTATTAACTGATAAATCATAATTGTATACACTTATGAGTAAAATGTGATGTTTGATAGATGTAAAAATCAAAAATAATTAAACCGAGCTAATTAACATATCTATCACCTCACCTCTATTTTGTGGTGAGACATTTGAAATTTACTCTCAGGTTGAAATATACATTATTATTGATTATAGTCACCTTGCTATGCAGTAGATCTCAAAATCTATTCCTCTTGTCTATACATGAAACTTTGTACCTTTTGACCAACAACTCCCCATTCCCTCCCCCTCTCTCAACCCCCAACCTCAGTAACCATCATTTCACTACTTCTATGAGTTCAGTTTTTTTAGATTTCATAAACAGTAGTCCCCTCTTATCTATGGTTTGCTTTCTGGAGTTTGTTGATGCAGTCAACCACATTCCAAAAATATTAAATGGAAAATTCCAGAAAAAAAGAATTCATAAGTTTTAAATTCTACACCATGCCGAGTAGTGTGAAGAAATCACTCTCTGTCCTACTCCACGGGGAATGTATCTACCTCAGATCAAGGGGGATAAGTGAGATCATACATATTTACTGTTTTCGAAGCATGAGAACTCTGTTCTCTTTTTCTTTCAAATACAACTAAATATCATCCACTTTAATGCAAGTAAGGTCACCCTTGTCCCATCTTTGAGGAAGAAAAAAAAATTATGGAAAAGTACGTTCTCTCCTTCTGCATGCTGAACATCAAGACTTTGGTTTTGTGTGAATCTGTGCCACTTTTAACCAAACATTTCTGCGCCTAAGTTTCCTGCACTATAAAATGAGATTTGGTCTGGACGTTATCTGGGGTACATTTTACTTACGGTGTTCTATGAGTTTACTCTTTCTAGTTTGACTATTAGATGATCTCATACTCATGGCAGAAGTTGTATGATATAGTTCTCCAATTATGGAGAACTATAACTAACAATGACTTCTCTAAGACATATTTAGTCCCTGACCTTTGCTATAAACAGAACTTGAGCTTCAGCAGTAAATATGGTTGAAGCAAACTCAATACAGGAACTTTTACAAACACAGAATCACTAAAACAAGGAACGAGTACATTGTACAGAAATTAAGGTATATATTTTGGGCCATTTTCATTGCAGACTATACCATGTGTTGGGAGGCTGCATTAATGAGAATTATTTAGGCTGTGCTAGAGTAATCCAGGAATACAGCAAATGGCTTCAAACATTAAAGTTTTCTCTCATGCATATTTCTTATGCATAATCTGATACCATTTGTCTGCTTTGCTCCCCATTTTCCTTTGTTACATTTGCCTTGCATAAATTTTCGTTGGTTAGTGAGACATTTAGATAGTTCCTAATTAAATTCAATGTATAAGTATCAATTAAATATTGACTGAGAGCTATTCATTCCTCGCTACTTCATGATCAAAAACTTAATGAAGAGACATTACAAGGTATTTAGGCCCTCAGTGAGTAACAGCTTTAGAAGTACCTAGAAAAAAGAACCACTCCTAGAATTATACTCTATCTTTTTCTTTATTTAAGTATACTTATTATGTATTTATCTTACACTAGTACAGCGCACTTTACAGCAATTGCCTGGCCCTTTTGTTCAGAATTATTAGCATCAGGACAAATCTGTCCTTGTGTACTTTTTGGCGCTCCTTTTGTTTCACTGCCATCAACCACTTGGTGGAAGCTTTTATTTTCCTGTTATTTTTCTCCCTGCGGAGTAAAGATGAGGTTAAGAAGATTATTCAGCAGCTGTGTCCAATCACCTGCTCTCCTAATCCTTGGTTTTTACACTCTTAAAGAACACTGCGGGGGATACCTTAGGTTCTGTCATTACCAACATGGTTAATCCTGTACTTCCCTAAGACTTGGCATCTACCTACTTCGAAGACAGCTGTGACTATGGCTCTCCTTTTAAAACCTCATTCTCCTAGCAAGGATCTAGTTAGATTTCATCTTATCTCTAATCTTTTATTTCAAAGGTGGATGAAAAGGTAAAACAATCACAATGACTTCTCTAAGACACATTTAGTCCCTGACCTTTGAGACAAGTGCCTGTCTCACTTCAAAATAGATCTTAATGGCAAAGGTGGATTGCTTTAAGTCTATTCCCTGTCCCTCACAGGCTCAGAGATACATTAATATCATCCTGTTGTACGCTATTTCATCCTGTTCATATAAAGTTGACTGTTGTTTCTCTTCAATTTCAGGGCACCAATCCTCAGGTTAAACTTCTCCTTCTCTAGCTTGTTTCGAGTTGTTTCAATATTCTCAGATCTTAGTCCACTTTGCACTGGTAAGTCTCCACTGGGTAAGATTATCTGAGTCCATGTGTTTGCAAAATCAGAGCTATGCTAATATCCCGCAGATAGTCCATCATTCCCTACAAGCTTGGATTTTTCATAAATTTTCTCTACAAGTTCAAACAAATGTATCATTTTTACATTTTCCTTAAAATTTTGATGGATAAAACATGAACTGACAGCAATTCATTGGCAACCTAGGTAATATATGTTAGTACATCTTTGACTGTGATGCTCAAATCACAGAGTCTGATTCTGTGACCACTTTTAAAGAGGATACTCTAAAGGGAATTACACTGTGTTCTTCTGGGTGATTTATGAAGTTTACAGTCCTTCATTTCACGTGCAATTAGAAGGGTTATTGTGTACTAAATGTTCTAAAGACTGTTTTGCAATTTTGAAGAGCTACTATGTGTCTTAGTTTAAACATGAAAAGGTTAAAAATGCACCCTAATTTCTTTTTCTATATGTAAAAGGCAGTAGTGCAGGCTGACTTCAGAAGATCATGTGAAAAAAAAATATGTCAACAAGCACTTTGTTAATATTAACTGCTGAGACTCTTAAAATGGCAAACATAATTGCAATCATTTCTAGGTATAATAAGATATGATGTTTCTTTATATACAGGTGCATATAAAATATTGCAAACCAAACCAGTTGGGGTAAAACATTTATTGCAATAATGTAGATTTTAAAAGATTTCAGCTGGAAATAATTAAAGAATCAAATATTACAGTACTGGGGACAAAGTTTTATCTTTCCTAAAAGCTCGTCAGATTTAAACTTGCTTAGCTTGGAGAAGAGAGTGCATTTATCTAAAGCATACAGTTTCAACTTCTCATTTTATAGATGGGGAAGCTTGAGCCCAAGAAAGTTTAATGATTTATCTAACATGACACAATTGATTAATATCAAAATGGAAAGAAGACAAGAGACCTGGTATTAATTCTTGTTTTTCTTCCTATTAGTTCATATTGAGATACGAGTCATAGTGTTAGAAGAGCATTGTGGATAACGTGACTTGAATAATTTTTTATAGGCTAGGAAGCTGATGTTAGAAACTTCCAGTTTTGAAAACACAATGAACCCAGCTAATATAGATCAATGACCACCTAAAGACACAGAAAAATAATGAATAAAATGTAAGTAAAACAATTTTTTAAAAAAATCTATCAAGTTTAAGGAAAGGAAATGGAATGTTGAAGGTCTTAACAGATGAACTAAAGACTCTGCAGTAAGTTTCAGTTAATGTGGTGGTGGTTCAGGGACAGGGTGGTTCTCGCTATAGGACTGAGGGCTGGTGAGCCAGGGTATTGATGTCTAAGGAGGGACAGGAGACATAATCTTCCAAGCACAGGAAGATATATCTAAAGTCCCTATATAAAACACAGATTCCCTAAATCCATGAAAAGAAGCTAGAAAAATCATGCAAATGGCCTCAACAAGAAGTGAGGAATTCTGTTGTCTTTGGACTCAATATGACCCCTGTAAGAAACTAAAACCTCACGCCTGGGCCAAGCATAAGTATATGATCTAATTTACTCTACTTATAAAATGCAAGAAATTAACAAAAACTGATATGTGACCTTTTATACCCTGAAGACTCAATAAAACCAAAAGCAGAACCACTCTTGGGGAATGCTGTCACAACACAGAGTTCACAACATTCCCAAAGAAAGGAAATAGTTAACTAAGGTAGGCTCAAACTATAAAATTACAAACTATATGTGGAAAGAAAAACTACCATGAAAAAATTCAGATGGCACAGTAAAAGAAACATACAGTATAAGCACTAAAAATAATAAAAGATTAATGAACATGAGAAGAAATTAAGAGTATGTAAAATAATTACAAATTAAAAGGAACTGAATCCATGATAAAGCAAGAAAACATGACTTAAAAAAAAGATAAACCAAAAAGAGCTTCTAAAAATTAAAACCAGAAATTGAAATTAAAAAAAAAAATGAACATTTGGAGTAGCTCTGCAGTGCTTTTCATAAATATTACAGTTCTCTTTTGTTTCCAAGTGCATATTAAGATTGTATTTCCTAGCCGGGCATGGTGGCTCACACTTGTAATCCCAGCACTTTGGGAGGCCAAGGTGGGTGGATCACCTGAGGTCAGGAGTTCGAGACCAGCCTGGCCAACATGGTGAAACCCTGTCTCCACTAGAAACACAAAAATTAGCTGGGTGTGATGATGTGCACCTGTAATCCCAGTTACTCGGGAGGCTGAGGCAGGAGAATCAATTGAACTTGGGAGACGGAGGTTGCAGTGAGCCGAGATCGTGCCACTGCACTCCAGACTGGGCAACAGAGCGAGATTATGTCTCCAAAAAAAAAAAAAAAAAAAAAAAAAAAAAGATTGTATTTCGCTATAGCCTTTGGAGTCATCCATTGGCTTCTTTTGCTAGTGGAATGTGAGGAAAAATGACATGTGTCAATTCTGGGAGGAAGCTTTCTGAGCCAGTTTATGATTCCACAGGTTCTCTTTATTTTGCCTTCTCATTCCCAGATGGTGCCTCCATCAAGACAGAGCTCCCCTGTTAACTTTCATTGAGAATGTTGCATGAGAGAGAAATAAACTTTTCTTGTTTTAATCCATGACACTTGGGGCTGTTTGCTAATGCACATGAACTAGCCATCCTGATGATACAAAAGTTAAGTAGCAGAATAGACATTGATGAACAACAAGTTTAAAAACTAAGGACTCCAAAGGAATTTTCTTATAATGCAAAACGACGACATAAAGAAAAAAGTGAAAGGCTAGCTAGGAGTTATGGATAGGAGAAATAAATGGTCCAAAATATGTTTAAGAATGCAGAAAACAGACAACAAAAATAATTTTAGAAATACCAATATTCACATAAATAATAAATGAGAATTTTCTACAACTGGAAAAAAGCGTGTCCTGAGGTTGAAAAACAGAATAGCATAAGAGAAAAACTAAACATAAATGCATACTTGGACATATCAAAACTCCAAATGTAAGAAATATCTTAAAAGTGAGCAGGAAAAAAAAGATCACATACATAAGAGTATCAATTTGACTAACAGCAGGTTTCATTATCTGTAGTAATAAAGGATAGAAAACAATGGAACAATATCTTTATGGTATTGAGGGGAAAATACTATTAACTAAGAATTCCAATCCTAGCCTAACATTATTCAAAAATAACAGCAAAAGAAAAATATTTAGTGATACACAAAAATTAGAGAGTTTACCATTAAAAGAAGCTACTAAAAATTTAATAGGTCCTTTGAGCAAAACACTCAAAGGAAGTGGGATGCTGGAAACAATGATAAGAAATAAACTGGTCAGTATATAAGAAAATCTATGTAAGTTAAGCCTTGACTGTATTAAATATAATAATAATAACTAAGAGGAAGAAAAAGTTGAACTAAAATAATATGCATAGAAAAACAACTTGGAACTTTGAGTGATACAATTTGAGTTAAAGAATTTTAGGTTTTATTTGGGAACATTAAATTTGACTTTGCTAAGGTTAAAATTTGGCAGACCACACTAAAAATGAAAACAGTAAAACATCTGAAATAATAAGAAATTAATGGAATTAAGAAAATCAGTTAATTTAGTAGAAGGTGGAGAAACATTTAGAAACAAAAAACCTGACACAAAGTAAGGTGATGGAAAGAATGTTAAAAATATTTCAGGAATCAAAATAAGTGCAAAAAAATTCAATTCCCTTAGTGAAAAAGAAAGGGGGGAAATTCACACTGAAAAAATCCAACTACACGCTGCTGAAAGGAGACACACCTAAATGAAACATAAAGGCTAAAAACAAATTAGAAAGGAAATCTCAGGCAAATTTAATTTAAATGAAGTAATATTTTGTCAACAAGCATTATCAGGAATACAAAGAGGATCATGCCATAATGGTCAAAAGATTAATTCGTCAAATTTATAGAAACTCGGTGCCCATTCATAAGTAGCCTATCAGAGGGTCACACAATAAATTAGTCGTGGTGCAGAACTATAACCTCTGCTTCTCGATCATAATAGTCTCTTCCTTTCCTTTACAGTACTTAGCACAATATGTATTTTTTCTACTTGTATATTATCGGTCCCCCTATTAGACAGCAAACTCAAAATTCCAGAGGATATACATGTATTACTTGGCACCATATCACCTGGTCCTAATACATGTTCTGGCATGTACTTAGCTCCCCAAAAATAGTTGTTGGGAGAACAAATGACACCCACGCTCCTGATATTTAAGCCATTCAACATAGCATAATCCTTTCCATTACCCATAAGGAAAAGCATAAAACATCACTTGGATCAAATGGAGCAATTCATATATGTATTTTTTCATACTTAAGATTAAAAATTTCTGCTTAACATTACAGCTTATAAAATACTTCACAGAATAACACAATTATGCCTTATATTCCCAGATTATAATTTTCATTTCAATTTCTAAAAACACACGTTTTTTAAAAACAATCTCTAAAATGTGTCTGAAAGGATAAAAAAATCATAAAAATGATAGACAATTGAATCACACATTTTCAGGCAGTGGCTTATTTTCTTATTGGCAGCAGCTTAAATTGTATTCAGAAGCATATCCATGGAACATTTTAATATAAGGCCACAGGGATGTGTTCTCTTAGTTCTAACATCTCACTTACAGTATGTTAATACTCTTCTCTCAGCACAGGTAATGTTACCTCTGCTAGGGAAAGCTCTGTCAACTACCAAGAGAAACACAGAAAGAATAAAAATCATGTTTCTCTGTCAGCTATTTCCCTGTTACATCAAAAGTCCCTCAGGGGCTGATTAAATTCATTAAGTGCTAACAGAAATTCTAGCCATTCTTTTCTTTCTGGCTAAGATGCCAGGAAGAGAAAAGCCAACCCTGGAACAGTTGAACTGCCAAAAATCTAATGTGATAGCCTAATATTTACAACCAAATAATACTAATTATAAAAGTATCAATTACGGAGGGTCTATTTCCTAACTGCAACCACAGTAGGTTCATGACATTTATTTTTCCTAAGCTAACAAAAGAGCTAATCAGTACCCTTATTTTACATTTTGAGAAATATGAGAGAGGTAGTCAGTGAAATATTTAGAATACAAACTCATTCCTGTCTGACCCCATCATTGAGAATCTCAGTAGGAAACCATGAATCCTGATGTTTAAAAATTTGACCTAGGCCAGGCACCGTGGCTCGTGCTTGTAATCCCAGCATTTCGGGAGGCTGAAGAGGGTGGATCATGAGGACAGGAGTTTGAGAGCAGCCTGGCCAACATAGTGAAACCCCATCTCTACTAAAAATACAAAAATTAGCTGGGTGTGGTGGCGGACGCCTGTAATCCCAGCTATTCACGAGGCTGGGGCAGGAGAATTGCTTGAACCCAGGAGGTAGAGGTTGCAGTGAGCCGAGATCACGCCACTGCACTCTAGCCTGGGCAAGAGCTAGACTCCATCTAAAAGAAAAAAAAAAAATGTGACCTGGCCTTTGGCCTTGGCAGTCAGGTCAGACAGGAGGGCAGTGTGTGTGGACTTGAATGACAATCTGCTTATTTTGTTATATCACTGATATAGTTCGGATGTTTGTCCACTCCAAATGTCATGTTGAAATCTGACCCCTAGATTGGAGGTGGGGCCTAGTGCGAGGTGTTTGGGCCATGGGGGGAAGACTGTTCATGAATGACTCGGTGCCTTTTCATGGGTAATGAGTAAATTCCTGCTGTATTAGTTTATGCAAGGGCTGTTTGTTTTTAAAAGAGATTGGCCTCTCTCCTCTCTCTTGCTCCCTCTCTGACCTTGTGGCATGCCTGCTGTCCCTTTGCCCTCTGTCATAATTGTAAGTTTCCTCAGGCTGTCACCACAAACAGATGCTGGTGCCATGCTGCCTGTACAGCTGGAAGAACCATGAGCCAAATAAACCTCTTTCCTTATAAATAACCCAGCCTCAAGTATTCCTTTACAGCAATCCAAAAAAGACTGAGAATGTCACCATAGCTATGTTACCAGTGGAGGGTCTTGACTATGAATTGTCCCAGTTCTTGGCATTTTGAACAAAGAATCAGACAAAACACACAAAGCAACGAAAGAATGAAGTAATGAAAGCACAGACTTACTGAAATGAAAGTGTACTCCACATAGTGAGAGCAATCTTGAGCAAGTGGTTCAAGAGCACTGGTTACAGAATTTTCTGCGGTTTACCCTCTAGAGGTTTCCCATTGGTTACTTGGTTACACTATGTAAATGAAGGAGTGACCCACGACCAGTCTGATTGGTTGCAGACAGTGACCAATCAGAGACTGAAGTGAAGTTACAAAGTTACACCTTATGCAAACATCTGATTGGTTGCAGGAGGGGGCAAATTAGAGGCTGAAGTGAAGTTACAAAGTTACACACGAAGACTTGGCCCATGACCAGTGTGACTGGTTGCAGGAGAGGACCAATCAGAGGTACTTTCCATTTTTCATAGGCAATGCAGTACAAAGGGAGTAGCCTCTAATCCTTTTGTTAATTGGTTGTGGGGAGGTGGGGTTTTCCTTTTGATTCAGTTGTAATAAGTCAGTGCAAATTGCCCTTAGGTTTACCCTGCCTCCAGACCCTATTCTCCTGCCTCAGCTGAAGATGAAGTTTTGTCTTCCTAAAACATGTATTTCCTTATCTATTACTTTTTGAGATGTAATTCACATACCACAAAATTCACCATTCACTGCACAATTCAGTGGTTTTTAGTGTATTCACAAGGTTTTACAGCCATCACTACTCTCTAATTCCAAAACATTTTCATCACCTCCAAAAAGAAATCCTAGTAGTCAGTCACTCCCCACTTGCATCTCTCCTTAGTTTCTGGAAACTATTCATCTACTTTCTGTCTCTATAGTTTTGCCTATTCTAGGTATTTCTTATACATTTCTTATACATGTATATTAGTCCATTCTCATGCTGCTAAAATAGACATACATGAGACTGAGTAATTTACAAAGGAAAGAGGTTTAATTGACTCACACTTCAGCATGACTATGGAGGCCTCAGGAAACTTAAAATCATGGCAGAAAGGGAAGCCAACAAGTCCTTCTTTACATGGCAGCAGGAAGAATAGTGAGAGTGAAGTGAGGGGAAAGACCCTTCTAAAACTACCAGATCTCATGAGAACTCACTCACTATTACAAGAACAGCATGAGGGTCACTGCCCCCTTGATTCATTTACCTCCCACTGGGTCCCTCCCAGGACAGGTGGGGATTATGGGAACTACAAGATGAGATTTGGGTGGGGACACAGCCAAACCATATCAACATGGAATCATATAATATATGACCTTTGATGTCAGGCTTCTTTTATTTACAATATTTTCAAAGTTTATCCCAGTTTTTGCATGTATCAGTACTTAATTTTCCTAGTGTATTTTAATTGCTAATGTACCCTAACAAAAGATGACAATTTTTGTACCAATCCAGAAAAAGAAGAATGTAACTGTCTTCTTCTATTTTCCCTTGAGGGCAGTTTAGACTAAATTTTCTAGCATTAATAAAGTAACTTAACATGACCCAAGCCTATGAAGAGTATCACAGTCTCCATTTTACAGATAGGTAAAAAAAAGAGGTCAGAGAGGTTACCTGTTCAAATATTAGATGCAGGAATTCAAGTACAGAGCTTTGAAAACAAAGCCAAAATTATTTTTACTTAGTTGATGGATATATAATAAGAACACCTAAATGGCCCATTCAACCACTGACACTTATTTGTTCAGACATTTAGAAGCAAAGCTAAGCCTCCACATTTTATCAATCCATGTATCTTTGGGTAGGTAAGGATATTAAATTCAAGTGCCTACTGGGGCTAGATAGATAGCAAATGGCATGGTGTGACAAACTGGAGAGGGCATTGGAAGGCTGCTATTGTTCAGCTAAGCCCTCTTTGTCCTCTGGAAATGCCTTGTCCAGGATAGAAAGTTATTATGATTTCTTTTAAGAGAATTTAAAACATCATTTTATGTAAAATCTCTGAATTTTTAAGTGCTGGCAACAAGTTAAACTTTATTTTTATTTTTCAAATTACTATGTTAAAAAGAGCTATTATGTAAATCAAATTAACTGTTTTGGGGATATTCTGTCCCATAGACTACAACTTTTACAATCTGTGGTGGAGGAAGAAAGGCCAGGATGGCACCAGAGGGTGCCTGGGCCCTCTGAGTAGAGTCCAAGGGGCATCATCAAAATGAGACGGAAACTACCTCCTGCCTTTCAGTTCAAATTCTGGAAAATTTCAACAACTTAAATTTTAAGAGAGGAATTAGAATAGAGAAGATGTCATTAAATCTTTCATTCTTTCCATGAATAGTTACGGAAGACATCATCTCTGTATGCACAGCTAGGTTCTTGGAATACCATTAAGAACAAGAAGATGCAATCCCTGGCTTCAGAAGTTCACAGTGGGAGGGTAAGATAATTAAGCTAGCAATTACAGGACAATGTGATTATCATATTGTTTACACTGATGTTGGCACAAGAGGGAAGCCTCACCCTAACAGGGATTTGAGTTCAGTATCTTCAGCTACACAAAGATATATGAATGAATAGGATCAAAGAAACCAGAGAAGTATTCATAAAGGAAATAAATTTTCAAGTAGAATAAAAAGAGTTGATCAAGGATAGAAAGAAAGAATAGAATATCCCAAGGAGAAGGAAAAGAATAAGTAAAAGCAAGGGAAAACACAGCACATCTAAACAAGCTTGAGGACACTCAGAATATCTTGGAATAATGTTGCTGCCTTAAGAAAGATGGTTCCTGCTGGAGGGGAGGGACCTCGTGGAGCAGCTTGCACTGACCTGTGAGCTACGCTCAGACCCAGGAACATACCCAGTCAATACTGCAGATTCTGTTCCAGATCAGAAGACCCAAGCAGCTGATCCCATAGACTCATAGGAAATAATAAACAGTTATTGTTTTTAGCCACTGAGTTTTGGGGTGGTTTGTTACAGAACAGTAGCTAATTGGTTAAAAAACACCTTACTCAACCTTAGCTTATGAAAAAGATCCGAAGAATCAAGTGAAATAAATTTCTGACACACTCTCTCTATTTATATATATAATAAATACATATATATAAAATTTATGAAAAGGTCTTGCTCTGTCACCCAGACTACAGGGCAGTGGTGCAATAACAACTAGTTGCAGCCTTGACCTCCCAGGCCCTGGTGATCCTTTCGCTTCAGTCTTCCCAGTAGTGGGACTACAGGCATGCACCACTATATCTGGCTAAATTTTCCTATTTTTCATAGAGACAGGGTCTCACTGCTGTCCAAGATTACTATTTTTTTTTAATTGAGGGTGTTAAAAATCTGAGAACCAGAATTATACACTAATATTTTACCCAATGTTATCAAACCCTGTACTGAATAATTTTTATCTTGCTTGGGACAAAAGCTGGCCATCAAGAGATAATTACTATATCATTAAAATAAACAGCATTTTATGTATACCAATGGAATGAGACCTTCCTCCACCCCATGTTATGATTATTTTCCCATAAATACCTTGTTAACAATAATTACCTTTTATTTCACTAGACTCTTCTTTTTAGGCATACTGTTATGAGTGAATTAGATGTCCCTAAAAGATCTGTTGAAATCCTAATCTCCAAAATCTGTGAATGTGACTTTTTAAAAAGGGTCTTTACAGATAAAAATCAAGTTAAAATGTCATCATATTGGATTAGCATGGGCCCTAATTCAATGACTGGTATCTTCCTAAGAAGAAGAATATTTGGACACACACACGCGAGACAGCCACGTGAACTGAAGATAGAGGCAGAGATCTGAGTGATGCATCTGAAGCCAAGGAACACCAAAAATTGCTAGCAACCACCAGAAGCTAGAGGAAGCAAAGAATGATTCCTCCTTAAGAGCCTTCAAAGAGAGAGCATGTTCCTGCAGAGAGTTTCATTTCAAATTTGTAGATTCCACAACTGTGAGAGAGTAAGTTTCCATTGTTTTAAGCCACCAGTTACTTTACTAGATCAGCATCAGGAAAGTAAAACAAACATTTTACTGTTTTAGATCTATATATTTTCTTAAGGAAAAAATTTGCATACATTGTAGACAGTGAGTTACATTTCTCATGTTTTATCCCTTCAAAAGCTTCAACTTTAAAGACCCGAGTATTTATAGGACTGCGTTAACTTAATATTTGTGTTGGTTTGACTGCTAAAACATCCTCTCCTATAAAAGCATTTGGCAAAAGTGCAACAACTTTACTCCCAATACACTTTCTATGATTACAAATTCTAAAATTTTTGAATTATCAAATTAATCTAAACTACAGAAAACCTACCTTAAGTATCTTCTCCAGAGAGAAATGGAAATAGTCTCTATTTCTTAGTTTCAGGCTTTAATTTAGTAACTTCACTACTTTCATTAATTTCAACATTCATAAAAACATCAAAAACAATCTCATGCTACACTTTGTAAGGGAAGGTTTTCAATGTTTCCACAGAAACTAAGGATGCTAATCAAGGTGAACTACACATAAGGAAAATCTTCGCTTGTGGGAAGCTTACCTTTTAGGGAAGCTCTTGAAGACACATGCTGTGGAGTTACTCTGTGTCAATGATTCCTAGAATAAGAAGAGAAAAATACACAAATAAATACATTTTTTCAAGCGTAGAGAGGCTTATGTGTAGGTGATGCTTACCTGTAATCTTCCCCATCTAAAATTAAATTAGACTGGATTAGGATGAAGTAAAAATTAAATACATTTGGTATAAATTTCCAGCTTAATACAATTGTGTAGATTAGGATCCAGGATCCATTCTCCGCCTTGCCTCCCCTGAGCTGAGTGACTTTTGACAAGGCCATCACCACTCTATCTTTCCCTTGTTAGTATGATGGCTCTAGGAGCCTGCAATATTTTATGACATTCAGATTCAATACAAGAGACAATTTCTTAAGAGGGTACATTAAAAGGATTTTAAAATAATAAAAATTGAGCAATAAACGGAGACGTCTTATCATTTTTGTTAGGTATATGAATACATAAAATGAGGGTACCTAACAAAAACAAACACTCTTCACATAAATTGTACACTCTCTTAAAGCTACCAACTTAAACTGTAATTGTGAAATAATTTTTGCCTCAGAATATTTTTCCCTGAAGAACTAAATTTATTTTCCCTATAAATATATATATAAATACACACACACAATTTTACCTAGAATAAAGGTATATATTTACATTTTCATGTTTATTCATATGTGTATCCTCTAACCAAGTTTCTGCTGTAGATCACTTTTTTTGTAAAATAACTGTCTTATAGTTTTAATAATTGAAAATATAATTTTATATAGCTATACATAATATAGATTAGCTAATCAGAAATATCTTTAATCATACAATTCTACTCTGGCTTATTCTTAAATATAACATAATTGATTGGGATAAAAATGTTATATTTTCTTGATTAGCCATAAATACATGATCTTTTCTTAAGTGTATGCCTTCTTTGGCTGAATTGCAAAATAATTCACCTCTATATTAAATACCTAACTACCTTTACTCTCAGGATAATATCAATAACAACCAGAGGGTATGGACTCAACAGGTATTCTTCATATTGCTAATATATTCAGAAATATAAAATAATCCCTGACCATTCTCATATACCCCCAAATAAAATTTCATAAATGACATGTGTAAGAAAATATTTCCTATGGATCATGAAAAATTATATATTCACATTAATTCTGAATCACAAATACATCACCATCTGTTTGGTTTTAATATGGTCAGTTACCAGCTGTATATACATGAGCTGGCTACAAAAGTTTAGTATGTACTAAACACCTTTCTTTCTTACATTAAGGACAGCAACTGATGTAAAACTAAAGCTCTATTTACAGCTATTGGCACCATTTGCAACTCCAGCCTACCTATCAACAACAATTAAAATTATAATAACCCTACAGACACTGGTCAAAGTTTTTTGCTTTTTTTTCAAATATTACTAAAAATTTGTCATATATATTTTTTCCTCTTCACAGAAAGAAGGTGGAGATTACGTTTACCCTATCCAGTGGAATAATACTTGAAATGAAAACTTAAGTTATAATTTTATTCATTAAAATAATTATATTATTCTTGTTTGAGAGCATAAGCTCTGGGATAAATTTCTTGGGATGGGATATTCATTCAATTTATTACTAATCATGTGATCTTGAGCAATTATTTAATTGATATAATCCTCAATTCTACTTTTAAAGTGGGGACAATAACAGTATTCATCCTCAAAGAATTATTTCAATCCTCAAATTAATAATTAAGTTACATAATGCAGACTAGATACTCATTTAGTCACTAGATATAGTATCCACTAGTAGTAGCAACATTGGCAAGAGATTCTCATACATTGTGGATAGTCTCATGAATGGTGACTGTATACACAAAAAGCAGTATCAGCACCAGAAGAAAACAAATGCTCCCAAATACTTGCCCATTATAGAAAACATTATTAAATTCACTCCCTTTGATTTTTGTAATTGCATCCAGAGGGAATCCTGGCCAAAAGAACTTATATGTTGGGTGAGCTAATATATCGTGAATGCATTTATAAGGTCAGTTAGCTACCACGGAGCACAGAGCAATGCCAAAGACAATAGCAGGATGGAAGGGTAAGAAGAGTGAGGAGGAATATATGGGACTGACCCCATGAAGGCCTCTGAAACAATATCTCCTTTGTAAAGAACGCATCCCACCTGTTGCTCCTGAAAAGACCAGCCCCATGTTCTACGTGATTCAACCTAATAGGCTACAGGTGTTTAACCATCAATTAACACTTGACCACATTAAGTCAACAAGATTCCCTCTCAGAGATTTTGAGTTGCAACACTTGAGAGTTCGAGGTATGTAAAGTTGGAATTATTGTTAAAGAAGGCAGTCTTGAGAGAACCAGAAAAATAAGACTTTAGAGAAAATCAGAGTTAGGATTACATACATCCTTACTTCTGATCCACATGAGAAATGAAGAATTGAAAATAGGGTAAAAGGTGAGGGGCACATTTCCTGACTTTCTAAGCCAAATCCCCATGAAGTTTTACCTATAATTTTTTTGTGCTTAGATGGTTATCATTTTGCCTGGCATATGGTTTCAAAAACCGTTCTTATGTGAGCTAGTTTAAGTTTCTGGATATCACAACTAAATGGTTACTAGTTAAGAAATCATAAGCCCACTGAAGTTTTCTGTGAGTAATACAAAGTCCTGGCTTTGTGCCTGTAGAAATGAGGGAGACAAACAAGTGAGCAATTAATAAGTCACAAACCACCCTGCTATGCTAACAACATACAAATTTGTAAGGAAATTGCATATATAAAAATTCCTGGCTCATGAATATGAATCATAATCAACTGTTCCTTTACTATCATAGGCCAATAGCTTTTACATTTACATTAATTTTTTTTATTCAAAAAGTATTTACCAGGAAAAAAGAAACAGACCAAGGTTCCTGACCTCCCGGGATTTGCTGTCAAAATAAAATTACTACTCTGCCACCTCCCCCACCCAGACAAACAACAAACATCATCAAAATGTATGTAAAACAGTAAGAGAATATTACTTTTGAAATAATCCTTTTAACAAAACCATAACTTTCAGGACCATAATGGATCTTGCGCTCCAGTTACATTCAGCACGTTTTTAGCTTAACACTCATCATAAAATGTTTATCACTGTTCCGCTTACCCCAAAACACACATACCTTTTACTGTGGGAAAGTATATACCTGTGTTGTCTTATTCTTCAGTTTGAAGGTGTACAGGCTAGTACAACCTGGTCTAAAACAGGTGCTCCTTAAATGTATGCTCAATGAGTGAGTGGATCCAACTTATAGTCTTAGTTATTATAAACTAAGGGTTATGCCAAAATAAGTTCCACTTCCACAGTGGATTTTCATAACTGATCTTACAAGGAAATATCTAATGATGCCTCAGTTGATGTTGAGAAGTTGCTGATTATATAAGCAGTAATTATTTATTCACACCTCACTGGAAAAATGTTGAGTCGCTGTATTCTTGTTAGGGGAAAAAGTAGACATAGTTAAAACTTCCCATCTTAGATTAGCCAGCGTGAACAGAGATGATTCAAGTAGATAGATATCCAATTTCATACCTTGAAAGAAGGTTAAAAAAAGAACGCACAGGATTTTTTTCTTGGCCACTTTTGTGCTGCTTTACGGGGGAAAGAAACTGAATCTATTGCACTTGATTGGCTAATAGTCTCTCCCTAGAGGCGAACGCAAGGAAAGACCTTTCATTTTACCCACCTTCTTTAAGGTCAGCTTGCTTTCGAATAAAATGAGCCTAATAATTGTATTCCTACCTTTAGCTGTTGTTTTGAGGCAAGACTGATGTAATCCATGAGAACACTGACCAGTTCATACTATGCAGAAAATAAATGCTAGCTATCATTATAATTATTTTTTTAATCATGAAAAATTCACTAAACTTTCCATGTTCAATCCATAACTTGTACCTGCTATCCTAAGTTAAGGTCTTTATTATAAACTAAATAAAATCACATGTTAAAATAGGCAGGAAATTAATACACAACCAGGTGAATAAACAGATGACTCTCCCTCTGCCCACAAAGATTGGGTCCAATCTTTGAACAAATCAGCTGTTGTCAACATAAATGTACTCACAATTTTACAAGAAAGGAACCAGAAATCCATGAATGACTGCAGAGATTCTCAGCTAATAGCAAATAGTTAGATGCAGCAGCTGGCAAGGCCTAGGTCAAAAAGGATGATTTTACCCTAGGGAACAAACAGTCATGATCTAGACCCTTTCCAAATACCTCAAAACCAAAAGGTTTGTCAGTTATTTATTAATAACAAAAACAACCCTTCCCAAGTGACAGGTAAGAGCATGAAAATAATTCTAATGAACATGTTCAAAACCCAGATGTGGCATCTCTAAAGCTTTCAGTTCTCACAGACATAGCATGTAAGATTAGGAGGGACGAAAGAGTGGTCTCTTTGCCCATTAGAGTCAGACCTGGATTTGCCTAACAATAAATGTGTATGTGATCACCATTGATTATAAGTCTCCTATAATTGCGCTTAGTCACTCCTGGACATTATGCCTTTATTTATTTATTTTTTATTTTTTTTCTTGAGACGGAGTCTCGCTCTGTCGCCCAGGCTGGAGTGCAGTGGCGCAATCTCGGCTCACTGCAAGCTCCGCCTCCCGGGTTGACGCCATTCTCCTGCCTCAGCCTCTCCGAGTAGCTGGGACTACAGTTGCCCGCCACTACGACCGGCTAATTTTTTGTATTTTTAGTAGAGACGGGGTTTCACCGTGGTCTCGATCTCCTGACCTCGTGATCCGCCCGCCTCGGCCTCCCAAAGTGCTGGGATTACAAGCGTGAGCCACCGCGTCCGGCCTACATTATGCCTTTAAATAATCAGTGGATAAAATATAGATTCTAAAGTCATATTTGAGTCTAAGCTTTACCACTTATTTGCTGCATGAACTCAACCAAGTTATGTAACCTCCTGTAGTTTGTTTTTATCATCTGTAAGACAGGGCCAAAATTATCTACCTTGAAAGTTTCTTCAAAAGATAAAATGGGCCCGGTGCCATGGCTCATATCTGTAATCCCAGCGATTTGGGATGCCGAAGGGGGCAGATCACTTGAGGTAAGAGGTTCAAGAGCAGCCTGGCCAACATGGTGAAACCCCGTCTCTACTAAAAATACAAAAAATTAGCTAGATGTGGTAGCGCACACCTGTAATTCCAGCTACTTGGGAGGCTGAGGCTGGAGAATCACTTGAACCTGGGAGGTGGAGGTTGCAGTGAGCCAAGATCCTGCCACTGCCCTCCACCCTGGGTGACACAGGGAGACTCCGTCTCAATCATAATAATAGATAAAATGAGACAAGCCAAACCAGTCTATAGCAGGTATTCAATTAATGATACCTGTTATTATTAACATTATTTGAACATCAAAGGATAGCATAAAGTGAGAGTTAAGAGTTACCATTTAACAACTGTCCATATTCTTAAAGGCCATTGTATTTAATAGGCTTTTCCTTATATTTCTCCTATTTTGCTTAACTTATTGATAGCATTTTCCATCACAGAATCAGCAGGTTATTTCTCATGGGTATCTACTTCCTTCACAGGTAGTTAAAACCCAACCTAAATTTTCTGTGGGAGGTAAAGGTCATGTAGATATTAAATTATCCATGTTTATTTTCAGAATTTCCATTAGCTTTGCTTGATATAATTTAGTATTAACATCAGGGTTATTAAACTAATACTAAGCAAGAGATTACATTTAAATGCATTTTTCAGTCGGAATTGGGATGCATTTCTAATCGTGCTGTCTAGCTACAAGCAAACAAATGGTCATTTGATTCTTTTATCATTTCACAACAAATACTATCAACCACAGAGATCACTAATGGGTTCCCACAACACACTCAAAATAAACAAAATATAAGATGATACATAACAGGCTTTAGAGTTATTAAGAGATAATCACATCCTTGGGACTTTCATTGGGCACAATAAGTAGCACCACTAGAATATGATTATCTCTTGATAACAAGGGTCCCTACCGCTCTCACAAAGTGAGAAAACAGTCATTACCTTAGGGAAAATGTGTATTTATTTCACTGAACCATATAGCTGACAATTTAAGCTAATGAACAGTGGCTCTCCCTGAGATGACAGTATTACACAGTGTAGGAGGTTTCCTATCAAGGTGACACAGGCACCATCACCTTGAAGAATCTGCCTTGAAGAGTTTTTTTTCTCGAAGTCTAATTTCTGGGTCTTGACTACAAGATAAACAGGTCTAGAAGACACTTAAGAGCCTAGGGATCTATGAATCTATTTAAGACAGGGAGGGCATTGAGAACAGCAGTGGGAATGGCTTATGCTGCTCATCAGTTGTAAGGCCAGAAACTTGAGATTCTGAGCTTCACAAGTTGTCTTGATGTAACATAATCAGGACAGCTCATTGGAGAGGATAGAAACAGCTGCTCCAGTCTATAGGACGTCCCAGGGTGAACAACCAGTGACATCAACATAGGAAACTGCATTACATGGTTTAGAATTTGGAGATCAGGAGAAAGAAACAGTCATGAGCCTTTGACACTGCTCTTGAGGATAGGAAAAAGACATATATAAGAGCTTTACTTGAGGATTTTAATCAGCAAGAAAACTCTTCTCACCTAATATTACTCAGAACAGTGGTATTTTCTGATCTCCCTAACTCAGAATAGACAGAAGTTACTCTTCTTAAGTCTTTGTTTCTAATCGAATGGGTGAATAAAAACTCTTCTCAGACTTACTGGGGAAATTAAAGAAAAGACTGGGTTGAAAGCATCCTGTAAATGTAAAAGACTCTTTATCTGACAGCTATTAATATTATAATTATTTAGAGAGATTACTTACATAAACCTTAAAATGAGAAAAGAATATATCTCAAACATTCAGCCAGTGATGTGATTTGATTTTATTTGTAAAAGACAATGCTAGTCCAGGGAACACATTAAAAACCATCGCACTGTAACATTACCGGAGCTGTAGTTGGCATTGTGGCCCATAAGTTACTATCCCGAAATCTAAAGTTTTCAAATATGTGCAAAGATATCATCAATCTCAAATATTTACAACAAAGAGCCTGTCACCCTGAACCCCTATCGACTCCAAAGGGGATGGCAACAGGTTCAAGAGACTGAAAAAGAGACCCAGGGCCAGCAAACAAGACATGGGATTTTACTGCAGCTTTACTTACCACGGAGAAAGTCCATTGGTGTTGGGCTGGACAGGAGAACCGCCTGACAAACAGCCCAGTAGCAGTGGGCTAGACAAGATAACTCCACAGCCCAGTGGCAGGGGAGTGGGAAGGAAAACTGCAACCATTTGCAAAGGGCATGCAGTTTATATAGCATTTTACTTAGCCCCCTTTCCCAAACAGTCTCCACCTGGCAACCTTCATTCAACCCAAAACTCGGGGTCTTGAGCCCCTGTGTGGCCCGAGTTCCAATAGACAGGCTGGAGGTTCAGATGTTCCTCATAGACAAGGAATGAATCTCCCTATTGGCCATTCCCAGGTTCCTTAGCTTGAAACACACATTCAGGTGCATCTGCCATACAGGGTCATTCCAGAGTATGCTTAAGTTATTGCTATCAGGTGCGTTTCATTTACCCTACAGAGCCAAAAATTCTATTGCTCTAAATCAGTGATCATATCTAAAGGTAATTGGTTGGCAAAGTCTGAAGACATTTTTGGTTGTCATAATCATAGGGAAGATGGGGTTTGTTACAGTCATCTGATGGGCAGATGACGGCAAAACTGCTAAGCACCCCCCAATGTACAGGACCCTGTCCTTAATATAGACACCTACTCTGAGCACTTACTCAACTTGTATTTGAATGGCTTGATTCACTAAGTGCCTACTTCTGCAATTCAGTATCCTGAAAAACTACCTGATCTGCCTCTATATCCTAGGAACAAAGAAGGAAAATAAGTATCTTCAAAAAAAATTGAAGCCCATATCCAAGTGTAGGTAGGCATTTTAGCCCCTTCAATTTCCACTAAGGAAAATTACCAGATTTGGCTAAATACAATTCTGTCCTTCCCATTGGGAAACCATACGGGAAATGTCAATGTGCTGCCAATCTGCAAAACCAGAAAATGAAATTTTCCAGAGTTTACCATTATCACAAGAAAATGGCACAACTGTACCGAAAACTTGTCACTCTACATTCCTAAGTCATCCATTATGCCAATTTTTGACATTCCACAACTGTTTAATGTGTCACATTATGTGATGTGATATAAAAGTGTATTGGACATTTATAATTTGATATTTCCTAGAGGTGCCTGCCCCTTATCTGAGTATTAACAACTTAGGGGAAAATAGTACCTACATTTCTGTGAAGCAAAGAAAAATAATAAGAGCACAGGTCACAGAAAATAGCTATAGAATGCCAGAGTCTATTTTCACAGGGATAATTTCATATACTCTAAGAAGAAATACAGCATAGAGTAATGATTGAGTCTAGAATTTGGGTTTTCAAAACCCAGCTCTTCACTTTCTAGCTGAGTGACTTTCCACAAATTACTTAGATTCTCTGTGTCTTATAAAATGCCTCCCTTATAAAATTAAGATACTGACCCTCTTTTCCTCTGTGATACTGTGCTTTAGAGTAAGAAATATATATTTGGTCTTCATTTCTTTCTTCTTCATTGCTTGACACAGAACTCCTAAAATCCCTGGAATCTCCAAAGTGATAAGTCTTTTAGAAGAGTAATGACTGGTGGCCCAAGACTCCTAAATAGCCTCAGGAGGGAAGAGGGGCTGAAGGTTGACTCAACCACCACTGGCCAATGATTTAATCAATCATGCCTATGTAGTGAAGTCTCCATAAAAACCAAAAAGGACTGCAACTGGAGAGCTTCCATGTTGCCCAACACGTGGAGGTGCTTGGGGATGGAAGCTCTGTGCTCCTTTCCCTATGCATTTCTTCCATCTGGCTGTTCATCTGTATTCTTTATAACATCCTTTATTATAAACCAGTAAATATAAGTAAAGCACTTTCCTGGGTTCTGTGAGTCACTCTAGTAAATGACTGAACCCAAGAAGGGGGTCATAGGAATCTCTAATTTATAGTCAATTGGCCAGAAGTTCTGGGGATCCCAATTTAGGACTGGCATCTGAAGTAGGGGGCATTCATGTGGGACCGAGTTCTTAACATGTGGGTTCTGACTCTAACTCCAGGTAGATAGCATCAGAAATAAATGGAATCATAACTATGCACCTGCAAATTGATGTGTCAGAAAAACACCCACACATCTGGTCAAAAAGTGTGGCATGTTTAAGTAGAGAAAAACGTTTGTTTGTTCCTTTACAACCTCATAAGGGAAGTTATGAGGACTATATAAATTAATGCTTACTAAGTGCTTATAAATTTTCCAGGTACAAAGCAAAGGCTGTTTTTAATAAAAAAATGCCTCAATAAGGCAGAGTGTATTATCTTATTTTATAGATGTGATAACTAAAGTTCTGTGAGTCGAAGTAACTTTCCCCAGTTATCACTGGTTTCTCAACTTGAGTTTTTTGTACTGCACTGCCCTGGTGCTCCTAGACTGTAGTGGGCCTCATTCCTGGTGATTGCCATTTGAGTGCTTAACTCCTTTGCTTTAAAGACAGAAGGGCTAATTACACAGGGATATATTTTTGAAAAGGAACATGTCTAAAACAAAATGTAAGGTGGAAAGCATGACCTGGCTTTCTTCATTGAGTGCTTATCCTATATGCACCGGATAACTATGCGGTGGGTGACATAATGGCATTTGGGAGTGAAGGAAACATGGTCAGGAGGCCTGAGAGGCTCACAATCTGGCACTTCTTGGGAGAAAACTTGTCCACTGACATAAGTGATTTGTATGTAGTAGAAACAATGGTGAGAGCTCTGAACTACAATTTCAACCATGAAATATAGAGATGTAGGAGAAATCACAGTTTTAAAAATATGGTCATTGCACTTCTGGTGGTAGACAGTATTATTTTTATTTTGTAAACATTTTAGTTTAAATTGATGTATATTTATGTTATGCTTATGTAAATATTTGCAAATTTATTTTTATGTTAATTTTCCATTTGTGAAAATTTTTATTTTATTATTTTCCATTTGTGAAAAATTTTACTTCTATTTATATTGATATAAACTTTCTTCATGTCAAAAATTAGTTTAGAACCCAGTAGATTTATAGAAAATGGTAAATAGACAATATTAGAGATGGTAAGCAGCTATATTAAGAAATATGGTATACCCACGTCCAGGATTTGGAGAACACAATCGTCCCCTGGTATCCACATGGGATTGGTTCCAGAACCCCCTGCAGATGCTGGGGTCCCTTACATAAAATGATGTAGTATTTACATGTGACTCCTGCACACCCTCCAATATATTTTAAATCATCTCTAGATTACTTATAACACGTAATACAATGGAAATGCTATGTAAATAGATTTTATACTGTATTTTAACATTTTTTTTATTGTTGTATTTTTTTCAAACATTATTGATCCGCAGTTGGTTGAATCTGCAGATGTGGAGCCCAGGGATATGGAGGGCCAACTGTATCAGTGCAAGGAAGAAAATATTTCTAACTCCTATCAATGTTCATGGCTAAAGCCCCTACAATAAAAGATAGATTAATAAGAGAAATGCATACAATTAATGTAAGTTTTACATGATGTGAGATCATTCAGAAATGCATAATTAAAGACCTGGGGAAAACTGTGTTTTTTGTTTTTGTTTGTTTGTTTGTTTGTTTTTTTGAGATGGAGTCTCGCTCTGTCACCCAGGCTGGAGTGCAGTGGCGCGATCTCGGCTCACTGCAAGCTCCGCCTCCCGAGTTCACACCATTCTCCTGCCCCAGCCTCCCAAGCAGCTGGGACTACAGGCGCCCGCCACCATGACCTGCTAATTTTTTTGTATTTTTAGAAGAGACGGGGTTTCACCGCGTTAGCCAGGATGGTCTCTATCTCCTGACCTCGTGATCCGCCCGCCTCGTCCTCCCAAAGTGCTGGGATTACCGCACCCGGCCAAAACTGTGTATTTTTAATGGACAGCCATGCAGAAGTATGATTGGAAGACAAAAGGGTATAATATAACAGTAATAAACCAGGAAGAACTTAGCAAATTCTGTTTGTTCAAATTCTTCTTGGCAACCATGTGTGATATTGCTTTCCTCTGGGTGTAAGTCAGGACTCCTCTGGATGAGGGTCTTATGACCTACTTCAGTGGGGAAGGGGTGAGGGGAATTCTTTCTAGTTTGTATGGTCTGCTTTGGCTGTTTCCTCAAATGCTAGGGTGCCATATTGTGGGGTAATGAGACCTGAACACTGTCACCTATATATGAAACGGGAGATTCTACATGAGTAATCAGATCTGGAACTCCAGAATAGGGGAGGTTCCAAATATAGTCCCTGCTTTTTGCTAGGAACATCTATTTATTCTGGCATTTGGAGGAAGATCACTAGTTCCCACCACTGCACTAAAGAATGTGTGTCGTTTTCCATATATATGTATCACTATTTATGTTCCTTAATGAGATCTGCATTATGGTTTTCTTTAAAGGGAAGGACTAAGTATACCATGACATATTTTTGAGAGGAAATCCATGTAAAACATATATAAAATATAAGGCATGACCTGGTTTTCTTTCCTAAAGAGGGAGAGATGCAAAAGCCAAGTGCTTCCTGAATGCTAAAACAAAGATAAAATGAATCTTAAAGATCAGTATGTGTTTACAATATCATAGACTACTTCTCTATTACCATGATGAACGAGATGGAAACTAAATAGCATAAAGAGGGTGAAAGAAATAATATTTTACCACTTTTCTGAATTGAGCTACACACACAATAACTTCCAGGATTGATTTCCTGCCTAATTTTGAAGCAAAATCCATCAATTTGGAAATCCATGCACAAATACATGAAGAATGCAAACATTTCCTACTCAGTGGGAAATATCTTTATCTGTTTGGAAAATGAACTTGGCACTTTATAGACACACACACACACACACACACACACACACACACACACAAACATTTATTCCCAGCAGTCTGTAATTCTAGAACAGAAATTGATGAAATTTCCCCAAATTACCACAAATTAGTTGTGGCTTAACTGAACTCCAGGGTAGGCAATGCTACATTTTAAACACTTTGAAAATTATCTTTCCTACCTACATCTTTGTAGGTGGGAAGTTGTTTTATGGATAGTCAAGTCCAAGAAAGCTTTATGGGTAGAAAATTGATTTATGGATAGTCAACTAGTAAGAGGATAGGCCTCAGAGTTAGAAAAAGGCTAGCTCAAATTCTAGCTACCTTATTTACTTCTGTAGGACCCTGGGCAAAGTATTCCTTCTTAGCTTTGATTTCTGCATTTGTAAAATGGAGACAATAATACCTTTATTGCCCAGGGGCTCACAGACAGTACTAATTCAAAAACAGTTGCAGCCACTCCTATTCTTGCTTCAAGTAAAACCTATTTCCCCATTCTGTCCTTGTAAGGCATCCAGTAACCAGAAAGAATGAGTTCTCAGACTGAAGAAGTTATAGAAATCATTGCTCAATTTATGCTAGAGTATATTTCCTTTACAGTTTGTGTAATCTCCTGTAGCAGAGTTCTCCAGAGAAACAGAATCAATAAGATTGTGTGTGTGTGTGTGTGTGTGTGTAAATTTGTTATAAGGAATTGGCTAACACAATTCAGGAGGCTGACAAGTCCCAAAATCTGCAGGGTGAGTCAGCAAGTTAGAGGCCCAGGAGAGCTGATGGTGTATTTCCAGTCCAAGTTAAAAGGCCTGAGGCCCAGTAGACGTGAGATGTTGTATTTCCAGTCTGAAGGCTGACAGGTGTGAGACCTAGGATGAGTCAGTGTTTCAGTTTCAATCTGAATGCAGGAAAAAAGCCAACGTCCCAGTTCAAAGGCAGCAGGCACAGGGAAATTGTCTTACTAGGGGAAGATCACTATTTTGTTCTATTCAGGCCTTCAACTGATTGCATAAGGCCCACCCACATTTGGGAAAGCAACCTGCTTTATTCCATGTACTAATTCAAATGTTAATTTCATACAGAAATATCCTCACAGAAATACACAGACTAATATGTGATCAAATATTTGGGCACTCTGTGGCCCAGTCAAACTGAACCATAAAATTAACCATCACATCCCCTAAAAGAAATATTTATTGTTTTCACTCTGTATCAAGTTATAATTTTCCCCAAAACAGGCTCAAATATTGTAGGATAAGTACGTATCACTTTTGTTGATAGCATATTTCTATTAGAAAAGAAAGCATATACCTCCAATTAGGTATTTTTATTTCTAAAGTACACATATGTACTGTATTACTGATGTTACATACATAATGAAACATAAATCACAATTGTTTCAAATGACATAAAATATAGAAATAAAAATTCTTGCATTTTTCTCTACCCTTAAATGGCTATCTTGCCTATAATCCAGTACGTGTACTGACCACTGGTAAGTTCCTTGTTGTACAGCAAAGGGACATCTAAATACAGGAAAAAATGGGAGATTTTTAATTGCGAACATCCACTGGAGGGCTTGAGCTGAAAAGATTCTGTGGCTTTCACCGGGCTGGAAATGTTGGAGTTCTAAAAGCCATCGTGGCAGGAACTTGATGAACACTCAGGTATTCAAGTAAGACTGTAAAAACAAAATGCATTCCTAAAATTAGGGAGAATGCTAAACAGCTTTTCATTAGTGGATTAGGTTTATTGATATTTACTACATTAGAAATTAAAATGGAAACTTCTAAAATACTTTTCAATTCATAAAATAACAATAAGTCTATTCCATAGTAACATAAATAACATGCTCAATGGGAAAATATTATATAAAACAAAAAATAATAAGGAGGATGGCATGTTCTACATTTTTGTAAATCTCTCTTTAATGTCAAGCTTAATCATAGACAAATGGATTCTCCTACTTGCGTCTGCATTTGCTCTTATTTGATATCAAATGTCACGCAGCCTCTGGAAAACTCCACTGTACGCTTGGGAGAGACTGAGAGTGACAAAGGCAATGACCTTCTTAGTATTATTACAAAAATAGCTTTGATCTGACCATCCATTTGAAAGTTTTCACTACCCCTTCAGGTTTCCTGGACCAGACTTTGAGAACTACTATAAGAGAATGTACATTTAGAGGATGAACATCTCACTCAAAATAAGAGAATGAAAAACTGGGGGGAAGATTTTCAAAAAGAAATTGCAGCTTCATTTTGTCTTCAGAGTACTAAATGAAGCATCTCTGCTTTTGAGGTGGGGGGAGCATTCCTTATGAGTGTTTGCGAGGTTGGAAAGTTGGGGGGCTAGGGGTGGGTAGAAATTAGATGATCCAGGCCTGTCCATCCCCCTGGAAAAGTGCCTGGGTCAGAAGAACATGTAAGACCCAAGCAAATCTAAACATGTTTTTCTCATTTTAATCTGTGGACATAGGGAAAGGTGATTCTTTTACCTTTTGGGGTAGGCTCAGGGTTCTCAGAATCAAGTTACTCCTGTCCTGGCTATAGATGGAGGGAAACAGATCTGGGACACAAAGAGAAACAGAAGCTAGCAGGGGAACTGTTCAAACCTCTGGATTTGTCAATTATACAACTTAAAACTGAAACCAAGAGTCTTGACAATATCCAAAAGAAAGAACATTTCTAGATAAAACAGTCAGATTTTAAGTTACCGTCTTATGCTTCTCGATATAGGATAAACGTATAACTCTGACAATGGTATAACTTTGACAGTGTTGTAACTCATAAACTTCATACTACACAATATATATGTTATGAAGAACAAAGTATGAGTGTGTGCGTCTTACAAGAAGCAATGCCATGGAAAAAAAATGCTGCAGACACATTGTCCAGTTATTTCTTCTATCATTCTTCTCCTCTCACCACTCACTGCTTCAAAACCCTAAGCCTCTTTGAATTAGTCCAACACCTTGTCCCTGGGATTTCATGCCATACTCTAAACTGCTCTTCTTGCCCCCTCCCCACCAGAGGACACTAGACAATATCTGGAGACATTTTTAATTGCCATGGCTAGAGGAGAAGAGATGTTACTGGCATCTAATGGTAGAGGCCAAGAGTGCTGATAAACATCCTATAAAGAACAGGAGAGCTCCCCATAACCAAGATTTATCTAGCCCAAAATGTGAACAGTGTTGAAGTTGAGAAACCCTTCTCTAGGAATAACCTTAGTTGGGAACCACTGTCTTAGCCCTGTCTCCACTAGCACTCTCTGGATTGCCAATGCACGGTACAGATTTCCAAAAACACACAAGCATATTATAGAGCCCAGTACTAAACTTCACTATCTCTCAGAATTGTTTGTATTAGTATTGTATTTTTTATACTTGAAAGTAATGTAATTTGAGTCAATGCACTAATGTAGCCCACATGAGAGTACACATAGCTATATGAGCATGCATGTGCTTGTTTATTCAAGTCAGGGTTGCAATGAAATAGTTGCTTTGACCAAATTCTGCCAGGAAAAAAGAAAGCATCAAAGAAACTTAACTTAATGGTGGATATTTGTTTAGTTTCAAAACATGTTATGTGTTTGGGGGCACACCCCAACTTGACTACAAAAAAGAACAGGTGATCATTTAAATCTAGGAGCTACAAGCAATGGAAGAAGCAGAGACTTCTAAAAGTCTGTACAAATACTTCCAAAAGTCTGTACAAAAGTTAAGTAAACTTGAAGCAGAATGACAATTTAAGGGACGGATGTGCACTTTAATTTACCAGGTTCCATGAATCTCCATGAGACCATGGCATGCAACAACGTTCTCCTATTTTCTACAATTTCCAATCACTTGCCCTCTCCTGTGTGACTTTCCCTCCCCTGGCCATTTAGAGTTTGTGCTCCAGGGACAGACTAATGGGGCTTGATTTTGTTACCTCAGCCGGCTTTCCTATAGGAGACTTCATCGTGTAATAATCATAGTTCCAGCGGTGCATGTCTATGAAATTAAAATGGAAGAGATTGATTCTTCAGGTATATGGTTGTTGTTATTGACAGTCATTCCAGATCAGTCTCTCCAGAGGCAAGACAGTTCTTGCACGAAAAATACCTTTTCTTATCAAGCTGAGGCTCTGTGCAGCTGAGATGGCAATTTTGGGCCTATATGACAGGAGCCAGACATGAACTAGAGCCCCCAGGAATGTGAACTTCGGTAATCCTCCAGTATTCCATTAATGTGAAATCCACTAATCTGAGACAGCAACTTTTCCTCTATTTAAAGATCTTAGAATGTTAAATAAACACAGCTAGTTGCTCAATAAAAGAAAAAGACACTGTTAACAGCAAATTTCAGATAATTAGATGCTTAGTATTTTAGTTTCTAAGTTTCTGTTCACTTTTTAAAATTCAGTATACATTTTATGGTGGAGAGCTAACATAATGTAAAGTCTGCATTTTAGCCACTTATAGGTGTACAATTCAATGGCATTAAGTACATTCACAAGATTGTGTCACCATTGCCACTATCCATTTCCAACACTTTTACATGATCCTCAATAGAAAATCTGTACCCATTAAAAAAATAACTCCCCAGCCCCTGGTATCCACTGTTATGCCTTCTGTCTTGCTGAATTTAACTAATCTGGGTGCCTTACATGTGATATTTGATATAATTATTCGTCCTTTCGTGTCTTGCTTATTTCAGTCAGTTAGTATTTTCAAGGTCCGTCCATGTGGTAGCAAGTATCAGAATTTCATTCTTTTTAAGGCTGAATAAAATTCCGTCCTATGTTTACACCGTGTTTTGTTTATCCATTCACACATTGATGGACATGTGAGTTGTTTCTACCTTTTGGCTATTTTAAGTAATGCTGCTACGAACATTGATACAGAAGTATCTGTTTGAGTCCCTGCTTTCAAATTAAATTTTGATCCATTTTTGCTCATTTAAAAATACAACCTTACAGCTCTAAAGTGTTACAAAATAGATACAGTAAACTAATGTATACTTTATCATACAGACAATCCTATGTGACCTTGTGGCATAAGTAGAGAATTTTTTCATGTATGAACACTGGTCCTGAGGCATTTAACTTATTTTCCAAAGCACAGAAAATAAATAACTACAGGTGTTGGTAATGTTCTTTCCTCTGTTAGTGGTCTCCCACAGTGCCTAGTTTATATTGACGATCATGAATGTGGGTTTTTAACACACAAATACTACTATATTTTGAAGCAGCTCACTGTTACTTATCAAAGGTTAAGTAAAAATGAAGGTCAAATCATGTCACTAAATATGACTCCTTTCTCTCTTTATAATAGGAATAGCCAAGTGACAGAGAAGAACTGGACATAAAGGATTCTGAAGTTTATGTGACCACAAATGACTTTCCTAACCACATCAATGCATTAATTCAATTGTTTTACAAAGAGAAACCTGAGGTATTAGGTCGTCTAACATCAAGACCTCCGAGACAATCTGGCTTTGACAAGACTAAGTATGAAAAGAGAATAAATTTAAAGCCGATATGAAGAAAAAATAATAAAATAATAGCACTGAAAATCCAAGTTATTGAAAATTACAATAACTGCAGGCTAAAGAGGAAAAATTTGGAAATCTTCTCTTAATAAATTATCTCATTTAAACAGCTATAGAATTCCACAATTTCGAGAGCTATTTACTAAGTACAGGTCACTCTGGAAAGATTCTTTAACCCTCACGACAGTTCTGTGGGGACAAACTTATTATTTCCATTTAAAGCTAAGGAAACTAAAAGTTTTAAATAATTTTCATGGGGGCACATAGCTAATAAATGGTGGAGATGAGATTTGAACCCGTATCTATGTGACTACTGAGTTGAAGTTTTTTATGACTATACTATCTAGAATTGTTCTAAGCTACATTTCACAATTGAGATAATGCTTCAAACAAAGACATGTTTATGAGGGAGATAAGAATTAATGCGCTCTGTGAATTAAAATGGGTCCCTTCAGAGCTATAGGACAGAGCCTGTTCAGACTGCTTTGAACAGAGCCCAAATTATCTGCTATTTCCACTCGGAGAATTTAGCAACCCAACATGGGTCTCTCTGAAAGAATCTATCATTTCTCTTTGACCTCTCCCATGAGATCCTAATGGCGGCTGTTTCCACTGACATAAAAATATTTTAGGAATGATAGTAATTCCAGGATATTTTTTAGAGTTTCACTGCTGCTGTTGTAATTATTCCTAATTATAACTGTTGTTCCCCTTAGAGCAAATAAACACAGGATGTACTTATGCTATTTCCTTAAAGAAAGAGGCTAACTTTAATCTATAAAGAAATTATCAACCAAATGTGGACTCACGTATTTCTTTTTCCTGTGTACTGGCATTAATAATTTCAGAAGTCATCAGCATGCATGGTTCTGAGTTCACATTGATATTTGCTTCGGGATAATTTATGGCAGCCAAAAATGACACAAACAACTTAGAACAGCAGTCATCACGAAAATAGTAAATTAAAATGGGATACTGACTGATATCTTATCAAAAATTAATGTGCCATTAACCTTAACTATACCAATACAGTTACATTATGAAAGTCAACTACAAACAGTTATCCACCTGGGATACACAGCAAATAGCATAGATTAATTCTGTGTTAAGGTGGGATGCTGAGGTTAAAAGGGAAAGGTAAATGAAGCCAAATATTAAGGCCAGGTTTAAATAAAAATCACAAATTTAGGCACATAAGCTAATATTAGTTCAGGATTTCCTATCTTACATTACTATTTCTGTTATAATTCATCTTGATTACTTTTTATCAAGTAGCTTCAGTCAGTTTCTTTCTGTATAAAACATTAACACATCTAAGTACACTTTCAAGTAGCAAAACGTTTTAGAGCTTGAAAGGTCACTAAACATAATTAAATCCCCCCCACTTCTCATTCTAAACATGAGAAAACAAAGAGCTGAAACAACAAAGATGCTTAAGAACAAATTCGGTCTAATTTTCATTCCAGAATTATATCCCCAACAGCCTGATTGATTCTGTTTCAGCTGTATTCTCTTTGCTAAGGCACTTTCTCCTTTGATTCTCCAACTCTGACAGATTGTAGAAATCCAGGATTTTTAACAAGTAAAATGGAGGTAATAACGTCTAATATAAGCGTTTATTATGATGGGCAAAGAAAATGTTCTTTAAGACCATGCTTTAAAATTGTTAAAGGCTATACATGTATTACTATTATAAATGAGGGACTTGAAAAAGTTTAATTCTCTTTTACATGGTCTCTATATATACCAAAAAGAATATACAGTTGCCCCTTGAACAACGAGGAGGGTAGGGGTACCAACCCCCATGCAGTTAAAAATCTGTTTAATTTTGACTGTTCCAAAACTTTAATAGCCAACTATTCACCAAAAGTCTTACTGATAACATAAAGTCAATTGACCATATTTTGTATCTTATATGCATTACTCTTACAATAAAGTAAGCTAAAGAAACGTTAAGAAAATCATAAGAAAGAGGAAACGTATTTACTATTCATTAGGTGGAAGTGGATCATCATAAAGGTCTTCACCCTCATCATCTTCAAGTTGAGTAGGCTGAAGAGGATGAGGAAGAGGAGGAATTAGTTCTGCTGTCTCTGGGGTGACAGAGGTGAAAGAGATGGCACCCTTGGGGCAACTTTTATTTTTAAAAATTTGGGTATAAGTGGATCCATGCAGCTAACATTGTTCAACGGTTAAGTGTTCTGGCTTTTAGATTTTAAAAATGTGTTTTTTAGGCACCGTTCATCCAACCTACTGGCTATGATTCTTGAATATCTCTGGATATTACAGATGTGTAAAATCATAACTGTTATATTTATCTTATGTGGTCCTTGTGAATGTTAAATAATATATATAAAATATTTGAGATGATGCTAAAAGCCTAGTATGCATTTGATAAATATTGATTAATATTAATTTTCTTTCCTCTTCCTTTTGAATCATCCTTCCTTCTTTTGACTAGGTATAATAAAATAGCAGAATTCTAAATAGTAATAACAGGCAAGAACAAATTTGGATTTACAAAATAATTTTATTAGAAAAGGGAATTAGTTAACTGGCCCCTCCGTAAAATAAACAGCTAGGTGCAGTGACTCACATCTATAATCCCAAAACCTTGGGCGGCCAACTGGGGAGGACTGCTTGAGCTTAGACATTCAAGACCAACCTTGGCAACATAGCAAGACTTTATCTCTACATTAAAAGATAATAATAATAGCCAGGCATAGTGGCATGCACATGCAGTCCCAGCTACTCGGGAGGAGGAGGCAGGAGGATCCCTTGAGCCCAGGAGATGGAAGGTGCAGTGAGCTCCACTGCACTCTGGCCTGGGTGACAGTGGGAGACGCTGTCTGAAAACACACAACACAACACACGTGCATACACACAAAAAAACCAGACGTATAAAATAAAAAGTAAATCTGCACACAGAGACAGTACTACACATCCTTAAGCATACTCATTTAAAATACAGTACCTGCAGCTCTCACATATTAGAAGGAGAGTAATATACAAAAATCTTGATTAATTATACACATGCTTCAATGAAGAAGAATATAGTCATTTCATCCGAGAGAAAGGAATCCTGATGTGTCAAAAAGAACACTTTGCTATATCCCTCTTATTCAGACAATTCCTGATGGAGACAGGGCCAAGCTCTTCTGGAATAAGCTTACTTTCTGGTAAGAACAGTTCTTATAATGTGTTTTTCTAGCATATTATATATCTTTTCCTATATAGTATATAGTGAAGGGTCTAGTCGCATGATTACATATGAATATACACATACTCTTTTTTTTTTTTTTTTTTTTTTTTTAGGGACAAGTTCTCGTTACCCTGCCCAGGCTAGAGAAGTTATTCACAGTTGCAATCATCACACACTGTGGCCTCAAAATCCTGGGCTCAAGCAGTCCTGCTGCCTCAGCCTTCCAAGTAGCTGGAACTATAGGCGAGAACCACAGGGCTCAGCGTCTTAAACTCTTCGTTTTAACATATCAAATCACGCCATCTAAGATTAATATTCAAGTTAATTGTAACTTAAATCTAGAGAAATACAAAGCAATGGTGAAAATGAAGACAAAAGACTAAGTGTTCTGTTGAATCCTGTAAGTCATAATAAGGCATCTATATCGTTGATGCAAAAGTAAGATAACGCTTTCAAACCACATTAGTCTTCTCAGAAAAAAGGGATGCCAGCTCCCTGGGACACAGACTTCGAGTTCTAGCACATCAGTGGTTTTAAAGAAATTACTAGCATGCTGTGTTTGGTTTCCTGTCTCCTATCTAGCATTTTACAAACTGTATCAAAGCACGGAGTGTAACAGCTCCAATTTCTTTCACAGCAGCTGCACTATGTGAGAAAAATTGACAGATTAACTAGAAGAAAGCCTTCAAACTCACTATGAACTATGACTGTCCATTAGAACAGAATGGTAGGCCAAAGAGTACACATAAAGAAATGCCTTGGTGATCCACTGCACAATGAACCAATGGGTATGATAATGCGCTTCAGGCTTTGTGTGTGAGAGGCAGTGTGCAATCCATGAATGATAACCTGCACAATTTTGCTTAGAACTCACTCTGGGTGAGGACAAAGATCAGGAGTTGAAAAGTAGCTATTGATTTTTCTGAGTGTTCTTGTTATTATTTTGATGAATCCTCTGCCCGCTAGCCTCTTCTAACAAATAAACTACACTAAGCAAATTTGGTCCTTGCATAAATTAATGAGATTGAGTTAAATGAAATCCCAATTCCGTCACAAACAAGTACCACTGTTAATGGAATTCAGACATGCAAACTTGTCTTCTTTATGATAATCCATCAGGTCTAGATTCAGCGGGCAATGCTAATCCTTGCATTTATATAGACATTTACAGTGTGCTTCAGAAATATTTGCCATATAGTCCGTACAATTATGCTAACAAAATAGGTAGTATTGATAGTGCTACAACTATTTAAGAGAGGTCTGAGAGCTTAAACATAGGGCCTAAAAGCAGGGGCCACTAGAATGGTGATAGTGTGCATGTATGTAGAAGGAAAGGAAGGCATGGGGGAAGGAAAATGAAGTCACAAAAAGGAAATTAGAGGAAGAAATATATGGGATCACTGTCAACTTAATCGGTGTGTGTTTTTCCTTTTGAGTTACTTATTAAAAAGGTTTGCATCAATAGGCGTTTTAAAGAAAATCATGGATGAATGAAAACTGTGAACTGGCAACTGCAATGTGTACATTACTAAGAAGATATGATAGGCAATGTTTTACACTGTTTGGATAAATGAAATGGATAAAAACATCAACAGACTGTATCTTATGCCTCAATCTTGCAGGATTCTCTTAAGAAAAAGACTGCCCGAATATTCTTTATAAACCTTAATTTATTCATCTATTTAAATTAGTTCAATAAATTAACTAATTGAGACTAATAAAAGTTTCAAATTGGCAACTTACTATTTGGGACTTTTTCTCCAGTCATTTAGTATAATTTGAGCTTTCACAAATTTTTAAGTACAACAGATCAGTGGAGGGAAATGCCTCAAATACATCTTGATAAAGCGTGTCTTTAAAAACACGTTTTATTGTCAAACAGATGAATTAATATATAGAGATCACATAAAATAAAAGACTCTATTTGCTAGAGTATTTAATATCTATTAACAATCCACCAAATATTCTATTGTTATTTCCATTTATTAATTTGTTCATTTCACCATAATCATCATGAGAGGATGATATAAAAATAGAAGCTGTGTTCATCATAAAAGATGACCCACATCTTCAAAATCAAATAAAATACAAGGATGAGACATTTGGGAGGTGACATTTTTTTCAGGGAAGAAAGGGTAACAATATAACCAAACAATATCAGAAGCTAGAAGTCTCAAGATAAATAAGTTTTTGACTAAGTGATATTTGGGACTGGCATTAAGAAACTCTGAAAATATTCAACAAACATTTATCAAAGGTCATATGTATGTTCAAGGAATTCTGCCTTATAAATATATTAAACATGTGGATGTAATTTTTTCAACCAAATTTTTAAAAGTTTTATATAGATAGTAACATAATTCATAATTTCCAGTTAATGGCTCCAAGACTCAACACTAGTTAAATGTCTTACTAATGCTCATTACTGGTAAAACCAGAACTTGATTGATTCAAAGCCTTCTGATTCTAGGATGCATAAATTTATCTAGCACATTAAAAAAATGAATTGGCTAAAAATGGGCCAGTTTAGGGTGTCTCAACATATTCTCCAGTTACATATTTCAGTAACCATTTTAATTCTGATTATAACAGTCTTATTTCTGAGAAAAAAATAGAAAAAAGCGAAAAGCATAAATAGAAAAATAGGAACCTCTTAAGCCCACCATTAAAAAAAAAAATACTGTTAACATCCTTATAAATAACCAAGCTGGATATCCACTGTTTTTGCCTGCCAGGTGCCTGTCTTTACTTCAGATAACAGCATCCCACTTCTCATTTGGGAAACTGATGAATATATGTTGGATGAGTGTCAACAAGACAGCCTGTCTAAAGTTTTCACCTTAATTCATATAAGTGCCAAAAATTACCTAAGTTAAATCAATTGGTCACTTTCTCTACTAGAAATTCTCATTTCAAGAGAAGTTACTTCTTATAGCGTGCAAAAAAAAATGGAGCTGATTTATGCTCAATAATATTGACTAACTTTCAAATTCCTTCTACATAGCTGTTCATAGCTAATTCTTTTAATTCTGTGAACTGTCCTATACATTTCCAATAAAGCTCCTTTGGTTTTTGTATGCATGTTTCTTTTTGATGTACATTTCAGTGGATTTTATTATTTAAATTAAAAACTCTTAGGAAATATAAAATAACATGTTTATTGAAAACCTCTCAAACAGTGGGCATTAATTTTTCTTTTTCTTTTAATTTAACTTTGATACCTGAAACATGATATAACTTAAATGAACATTTCATTGATTAACAGTGAAGGTGTTAGGAAGCTCTCTGTATTTCTTGTTCTTTAAAATTGATTGTTCATATTTTGCTGCTTAATTGATATGTCATTTGCTTATTAGATTTAAAGATATGGCAATTTTTTTCCGTTTAAGATTTGCAGATTTTTTCTCATTTTGTTAATAATCGTAATTGTATTTCTTTTACATTTGTATCAAATTACTACAGTATTAAATCGATAGATATTTCATTTTATCCTTTTTTTAAAAGAAAGGCTCATCTTATCCCCAAATCATACAGTTACCTTGTTTGTTTGGATTCTGTTGTAATTATATATTTAACACTTATTCCTTAATAAATCTGAGATTCATCAGATATACAGGGAGATAACGATTTGCCCTACCCTTTCACCTATTATCACATCATGCTCATATAATCCACATTTATATAGCTTCATTGAAATGCCAACCTCAACAGAAATTCACTTCTAATATGTATGTAGGTCAGTTTCTCGACCTTTTCATTTGTCTAATCCATCTAATATTATATAAACACTTCATTAAAAATTGTTTTAAGTTATTTTTGAAATTCCCTTGGCTACTCTTGGATATTATTCCTCCAATTGTACTTCAGGATAATTTTAGAATTCTAACATACATACATAGGTATGTGTGTGCATGATACTAAATTCTGTATCATATTTAACCTTCCCATTTTATTGAAACTTCATGTTCTTTGGCAAATTATTATGGCTTCTGTCACATAATTGCACATCTCTTGTTAAGTCAATTCATATGAATTTTATACTTTGTTGTTATCAATTTTAATTGTACATTCTTGTTTGTTTTTGACAAGAAAACTGAAATTAAATTAAAACACAGATCATTTTCAGAAATATAATGGTGAAAATACACATTACATAATTTCATTCATGTGAGATTCAAAACTAGGCAAAAATGATGTATGGTTAGAAATTAGAAGAGTGGTTACATTTGGGGAAGAGTGACAGGATAGTTACTGGGAGCTCTCATAAGAAGGTTTCTATTTCCTGGGTGCTGGACACAGGGACATTCTTTGTGATAAATCACTCATTTTTGCATATATGCTATATTTCAATTTTTTAAAAGGGTGGTCCTTAAAAGATTATGATTTAGGGTTTACCGCCTTGCCCCTCTCTATCAATTCAAATATTTCTTCCAGTTCAGATCCCACACCTTACATGAAGCCTTTCCCAGCCATTTCAGCCAGAAGCAATTTCTCTTTCTTCTTGGTTTTTATACCATATTCTCTAGGAGGTAGTGTAATATAGTGGAGAAATAGTGTAAGATAAGGAACTTGGACTTTAATCTGTGTGGCAATAAAGAGCAGAAGAGTGACTCGGTCAGACTTGTATCTACCCACCACAAATTTAACCAATTTTACTTATATTTCTTTGTGAACAAATACGAAAAATTATATACATATATTAAATATAAATATACAGCTTTTATACCACGGAATACTGCTCAGCCATAAAAAGTAATGAAATAATGGCATTCACAGCAACTTGGATGGAGTTGGAGACCATTATTCTAAGTGAAGTAACTCAGGAATGGAAAACCAAACATCGTATGTTCTCACTTATAAGTGGGAGCTAAGCTATGAAGATGCAAAGGCTTAAGAATGATATAGTGGACTTTGGGAACTTTGGGGAGGGTGAGAGGGGGGTGAGGGATAAAAGACTACACATTGGCTACAGTGTACATTGCTCAGGTGACAGGTGCACCAGAATCTCCGAAATCATCACTAAAGAACTTATCCATGTAACCAAAACCAACCTGTTCCCCACAAACTATTGATATAAAAATTTTAAAATACATAAAATGTTTAATTTGTGAGACTGTTACAATATTTGCCCTCAATAAATCATGCCTACTTTGTTCACGGATAAAAAAGTACATTTTAAAAGGTGTTATAAAACATGTATTTTTAGTTTAAAGTTTTCAGATTCATAAGTATAAACAAGGGCATAATCATGTTTCTTATAGACAGGAATAACTTTATATGCTTTTCAAATTTTTCAGTTATTCCTTTTTCATCTCTTACTAGATAGAAAAATTTTAAGAGTCACTAAGTTAAACAAAGTATAAGCGATGCATCCTTTATTTTGGGGGGAATTTGGTGGGTATGCCTGAAATACTTTCTCCTTAAGTACTATATTGTCTTAGGTTTGAGTAATATAAAGTATCAATCTATTACTAGACTACTAATTATTTTTGTTATTCTATAGTGTTTTTAAGTCAGGAATGGTTAAGAAAGTGTATCAAACATATAGTTGGGAGTGATTGTATGAGCATGCCTAATGGCTAACAGGGGTTTCAGAATCACCACCCCACCTCCAGACCTGATATTTATTCTGAGCGTCAGATTCTGTTTCAGGTGTTTAAAATTATGCTGCTTGGTAAAGGACACTTGTCAGTTTTTCCTCTATTTCTGAATCAATTTTTTTACCATAAAATTGCTTATTTGTTAATAATTTAAAGTGGTTTATCCATTAAGATGACAGCACGCTACATTTTTCTGGAGGTAAAAATGACAACTTTTTAGGGTTTCTTTTCCTGGGTTATTTTGTTTATTAATGTTTTTAAACTTGAGTTAATTTATATAATTTGCATTGATAAAAATATTATCAATTTTCCTTAACATTTTTAATCCCTTCAATATTGATATAACCCCTTCTTATAATGACTATATTTTTGTTCTTTTTTTCTGTACAAGACGTTTAAACAGTTTATGTACGTCTTGCTTTTAAGTAATAGTTCTTAGATTTATCTAACCTATTTTCTGTTGTTTTCTACTTTCTGTTTCTATTTCTTGATCATTATTTAATAATCGTTTAATTATTTTGCTTACTCCTATAGTTTTATTGTCTTTTCTAACTTTTCAAGTTGAACATTACTTCATTTTATTTACAATATGTCATGTGATAACGTTTTATTTAAGGCTATATATTTGCCTGAAGATAAAATTTTTGATCTTAACTCACAGATTTTCACATAGCGTTTTTATTTTTGTTATGTTCTTAATAATATATAACTCCAGTTTTTAATGTTATTTCCTATTATAGCAATGAACACCACACACCCATAATTACAAGCCACCACACAAATACACAGAAACACACACATAAGAACAATTTAAAAATCCAAAAGGGCCTAAAACATCTGTCTTAGGTCAATCAACTGGAAACACTGGTTTCTCCAACATTTGGAAAAAAAATAGTCTTTTTTTTTTTTTCAAAAACGGTGTTCTTTATACTCATAATGTGATTCGTAGTTTAAAATGCACAAGTATTCCAAAAAGCACCATTTTTTTTATTATTGGAAAGGACCAGACCATCTGTGTCACAATGGGTGTCACATAGAGAGGCATGTGTTCTACTTTAGATTTCAGGATCTCCTGGGAGAAGGTTCTCCTGGCTCACTGGGATAAGAATTTTTCATAGATCTTGTAACAAACTGGCCAATGACTAAGAAGTTTACACCAGCAAGATTTGTTTAGTGATAGTCCAATATTAACAGCAAAAATCAATGCAATTTACTTGACTTTTATGCTCTATGTCAAATGTTGGTTGGCAGTGTTTGATTGCCCTAATTATTCAGGAGGATGAAAAGTATTTAATATTAATAAACATTTCTGAAATCTCCACAACATTAATAAAAGGAGACCTAGCAACTGGTTTTAAAACCTGCCATCCTGTTGTGATTCATGTTCTTTCCACTGGTATTCCATTGGTTGTAGCAATATGTTTGGCCTCCCAAGCTGTGCACCACTATACCTGGCTAATTTCTGTATTTTTTGTAGAGACAAGGTCCCACTATGTTGCCCAGGCTGGTGTCGAACTCCTGGGCTCAGTGATCCTGCCGCCTTAACCTCCCAAAGTGCCATTTTTATCTTAAAAAAAAAGTTTCCTCATATAAAAAAAAACTCTCACTTTTTTTCTTAATTAGTTTTCATTCATCCATTTAATAAATATTTATTAAGTGCTTACAATATGTCAGACACACATCCTTAAGAATCCTCCAAAATTCTATAACTCAGGAAAATATCTAAGCGTTACCTAAGAAGTTCTGTTTGTCTTTAAATGAAGGACAGAGAGTTTCAAGAAGGAAATGTAATTGCTTGGAAAACATGTTTCTATTCAACCATTTGCCATACAAGCAATTTTCTAAATAATGATCGAATCATACAGTTTACAAAGTATTATAAATGTGCATAAGCCTTTCCTTGACATAATGAGCTACCTGTACAGACAGTAGATTAAATGCACACTACAAACTACTCTTAGCATGCCAGATCACTGAAGACACCTACTGAAATGCTATTCCTGCTGAGTGACCAAAAGGAACATCAGTTATTTGTTCTCACAGGTGCACAGCTGCATTCTCTGTCAAGAATGCTTCAAGCAACATGCTTTATACTACTCTTACTTCAGATGATTAAAAAGTAGATTGGCAAAGAATCATTAAAAGCCTCAGTAGAAAGAAAACCCAACAGTTTCAGTATCAGTGGAAGGTTTCTTTATGCTTCTTGTCAAGTATGATTCTGTTTGATATATTTTTAATGGCTACAAGAAAAATAATGAAGCAAATTAAAATCAATATAAAATTACAAATCAAAGTACTATTCCAGGGTTGACAGAAAGACAGAGGCAAGAGTATTTCAAATCAAGGGGGAAAAATTCATCACTAACTCCATCTGCAATGCTTTACTTTCTGAAGAGACTATGACTCATTCTTGCAGCTATTGCTAGGCAGGACAGGTTGAATCAGGAGTGGGGAAACAGTCTTTAATTAGAAATTCATTGAATTTTGTCAGATCCAATAAGACATTAATGTTATTTCAGGGGGAAAGGTAGGTTTGTTTTTATTCTGTCTGCTTCTGATTCGGATATTTTCATTCCAGGCCACATTCCTTAGCTGTTATTTTTCATTCTTTAAAAATAAAAAAGTCTGGAAAACAGGAAGATAAAGTCAAGGGAGTCTTTTTGTTTATAAATCAAATGTGAAATTTTCAAAACACATCTACTGCTTTGAAAGACAGGTTGAATAGCTATCATTTGAGAGTTAACCAGATTTGTGCACTCAAGCACTGGCAGTAAGACAATTTTTCACTATTCAAATGCAATCCTTTTATTTCTGTATTGTAATAGAAAACAAGTGAGAGCACAGAACGAGTGAGTTTTAGGTAGTGGAGGGTTAAAAGCCTTTCATGTACACAGATAATCATGGTAATTTTAGGTAAACTATCAAACGACACCTGAAGTCTCACAGGTGCTTGATATGCCATTGGGGTACAAGTGAAGCCATTTTTAAAAGGGAACAAGTAATGGTGTATGTTTTAGGTCAAACATTACCTACAGATGACGGCATAAAACTAAAAACAAGGAGAAAGTGTGATGAGGCAGCATGTGCTGAGGTGAAAAAGTGGGAAGGCTGTCCCTTATGCCATAAATGTCTCTATAGGCTTTGTAAATCATAGAGGACATCACTTTTAGGGATAGCAAATAACAGACATTCTGCATTGTGACATGAAATAAAGCCATTCTCCCTTGTACATGCTGTACTGACTGAGATGACTGCGAAAAATTTCTCATACAGATCCCATAGCTCCACAGGGTCAGTCATAGCCAATGTTAGCCTGTGAGACTTTTAAAATGATCAAGGCTGATCTTTTCATTTTATAGAAGAGAAAACTGAAGTTTATAAAAGTAGGAAACTTGAAAAGCACCCAATAAATTAGTTGAGGGCTAAAGCCAAGTCATTTGACTGTTGCTGTAATACTCTTTCCCCTTATCGGAATGTCAATCATGAGAACACAAATTCATCCATCCATCCATTTGGTACCAACAGCTCTAAGACTTAGAAACTACTGCAGTATTTGATTGGAGTCTGATAAAATTTGAACATATTTCACCCGAAAACTAAAATAATTTGATATAAAAAGAGGTAGGGACATAAACGTAACCAGCATACCATAAAGTGTTTAATACAAGTAAGCTTCTACTATTTCTATTTCCGACTATTTTACAGATAGAAAATATTTACATAAGTATGAGTAAACAACATATATGAAAACAAGCATGCCAGAATTGAGCTGGTCCTGAGACTTTCCACATGTGGAAAACAGAGGTGGCAAATGGTTTCTCTTTGATTCCATGTGCTCATTAGACATAACTTCTTGTTCCACAAACTATGTCTAACGTATTTTTTTAAAAACTCTATTACTTGTCAACATTAAAATATTGAAGTGTTCCAAAAACTTAAAAATTCTGATTTCCACTAATATATTAAAAGACCAAGAATCACTGGGACTCCATTCTGAAACGGCAACAATTACTTAAACAGGGTATAATATATCTGTCATTTCCCTGCCATGTGAAGGCCTGGACTGCAGGGATGTTGATGGAAATGGGGAAGAAACAAGAGTTGCAAACAAAAGAGAAATAAGTCATATAAAAAACAAGTAGGAAACGCAGGCATCAATATTACTTTGTAATTATAGCAAATATAAATATATCAAACACTGTAATTAAAAGGTAGATATTTATACACTGGCTTTTAAAAAACACATGATCTAACTATATATTGTCTACAACTGAAATATTTTAGGTTCAAAGACAAAAACAGGCTTCAAGTTAAAAGAAAGAAAAGGACATATGCAAACAGTGACCAAAAAAAGAGCTGCAACAGCATTACTAATATCACACTTCAATACTTTAAGCCAAAAATTTGAGTACAGATGAACAGATTTTATAATGAGAAAAGGGTCAATCTGCCCGTGAAAAATAATACCTATAAACTTACATGCACCTAAGAAACAAAGACTCAAAATAGAGGAAGGGAAACTGATAGAAATGAAAGAAGAAATAGAAAATTCAACACTAATAGTTGAAAAGCTTCAATATCCTTCTTTAAATAGTGGAAAGAAAATCAGAAAGAAGATCAAAAAGGATCCAGAAGATTTAACACCATAAACAAACTAGACCAGCAAACATGTATAGAACACTCCACTCCAAACAGTAGAATACACATTCTTCTTAAGTGCAGTGATAAAATTTTTCAAATTAGACTGTAAAAGATCTACAGACTTGAGGTGGAGCCAAGATGGCCGAATAGGAACAGCTTCGGTCTACAGCTCCCAGCGTAAGCAATGCAGAAGATGGGTGATTTCTGCATTTTCATCTGAGGAACCAGGTTCATCTCACTAGGGAGTGCCAAACAGTGGGTGCAGGACAATCTGTGCAGTGCACCCTGTGCGAGCCGAAGCAGGGTGAGGCATTGCCTCACTTGGGAAGTGCAAGGGGTCAGGGAGTTACCTTTCCTAGTCAAAGAAAGGGGTAACAGAGAGCACCTGGAAAATCGGGTCACTCCCACCCTAATACTGCACTTTTCCAAGGGCTTGGAAAATGGCACACCAGGAGATTGTGTCCTGCACCTGGCTCGGAGGGTCCTACACCCACAGAGTCTCACTGATTGCTAGCACAGCAGCCTGAGATCAAACTGCAAGGCAGCAGCAAGGCTGGGGGAGGGGCACCCACCATTGCCGAGGCTTGCTTAGGTAAACAAAGCAGCCAAGAAGCTCGAACTGGGTACAGCCCATCACAGCTCAAGGAGGCCTGCCTGCCACTGTAGGCTCCACCTCTGGGGGCAGGGCACAGACAAACAAAAAGACAGCAGTAACCTCTGCAGACTTAAATGTCCCTGTCTGACAGCTTTGAAGAGAGTAGTGGTCCTCCCAGCATGCAGCTGGAGATCTGAGAACGGGCAGACTGCCTCCTAAAGTGGGTCCCTGAACCCCGAGCAGCCTAACTGGGAGGCACCCCCAAGTAGGGAGAGACTGACACCTCACTCGGCCGGGTACTCCTCTGAGACAAAACTTCCAGAGGAACGATCAGACAGCTGAATTTGCCGTTCACAAAAATCCACTGTTCTGCAGCCACCACTGCTGACACCCAGCCAAACAGGGTCTGGAGTGGACCTCTAGCAAACTCCAACAGACCTGCAGCTGAGGGTCCTGTCTGTTAGAAGGAAAACTAACAAACAGAAAGGACACCCACACCAAAAACCCATCTGTACATCACCATCATCATCAAAGACCAAAAGTAGAAAAAACTACAAAGATGGGGAGAAAACAGAGCAGAAAAACTGGAAACTCTAAAAAGCAGAGCGCCTCTCCTCCTCCAAAGGAATGCAGTTCCTCACCAGCAACGGAACAAAGCTGGACGGAGAATGACTTTGACGACTTGAGAGAAGAAGGCTTCAGACGATCAAACTACTCCAAGCTACAGAAGGAAATTCAAACTAATGGCAAAGAAGTTAAAAACTTCGAAAAAAAAATTAGATGAATGTATAACTAAAATAACCAATGCAGACAAGTGCTTGAAGGAGCTGATAGAGCTGAAAGCCAAGTTTCGATAACTATGTGAAGAATGCAGATGCCTCACTAGCCGTTGCGATCAACTGGAAGAAAGGGTATCAGTGATGGAAGACGAAATGAATGAAATGAAGCGAGAAGGGAAGTTTACAGAAAAAAGAATAAAAAACAATGAACAAAGCCTCCAAGAAATATGGGACCATGTGAAAAGACCAAACCTACGTCTGATTGGTGTACCTGAAAGTGACAGGGAGAATGCAACCAAGTTAGAAAACACTCTGCAAAATATTATCCAGGAGAACTTCCCCAATCTAGCAAGGCAGGCCAACATTCACATTCAGGAAATACAGAGAATGCAACAAAGATACTCCTCGAGAAGAGCAACTCCAAGACACATAATTGTCAGAGTCACCAAAGTTGAAATGAAGGAAAAAATGTTAAGGCCAGAGAGAAAGGTCGGGTTACCCACAAAGGGAAGCCCATCAGACTAACAGCTGATCTCTCGGCAGAAACTCTACAAGCCAGAAGAGAGTGGGGGCCGATATTCAACATTCTTAAAGAAAAGAATTTTCAACCCAGAATTTCATATCCAGCCAAACTAAGCTTCATAAGTGAAGGAGAAATAAAATACTTTACAGAAAAGCAAATGCTGAGAGATTTTATCACCACCAGGCCTGCCCTACAAGAGCTCCTGAAGGAAGCACTAAACATGGAAAGGAACAACCCGCACCAGCCACTACAAAAATATGCCAAATTGTAAAGACCATCGAGGCTAGGAAGAAACTGCATCAACTAACGAGCAAAATAACCAACTAACATCATAACGACGGGATCAAATTCACACATAACAAAATTAACTTTAAATGTAAATGGGCTAAATGCTCCAATTAAAAGACACAGACTGGCAAATTGGATAAGGAGTCAAGACCCATCGGTGTGCTGTATTCAGGAAACCCATCTCACGTGCAGAGACACACATAGACTCAAAATAAAGGGATGGAGGAAGATCTATCAAGCAAATGAAAAACAAAAAAAGGCAGGGGTTGCAATACTAGTCTCTGATAAAATAGACTTTAAACCAACAAAGATCAAAAGAAACAAAGAAGGCCACTACATAAGGGTAAAGGGATCAAGTCAACAAGAAGAGCTAACTATCCTAAACATATACGTACCCAATACAGGAGCACCCAGATTCATAAAGCAAGTCCTGAGTGACCTACAAAGAGACTTAGACCCCCACAAAATAATAATGGGATATTTTAACACCCCACTGTCAACAGTAGACAGATCGACGAGACAGAAAGTTAACAAGGATACCCAGGAATTGAACTCAGCTCTGCACCAAGCAGACCTAATAGACATCTACAGAACTCTCCACCCCAAATCAACAGAATATACTTTTTTTTCAGCACCACACTACACCTATTCCAAAATTGGCCACATAGTTGGAAGTAAAGCTCTCCTCAGCAAATGTAAAAGAACGGAAATTATAACAATCTGTCTCTCAGACCACAGTGCAATCAAACTAGAACTCAGGATTAAGAAACTCACTCAAAATGGCTCAACTACATGGAAACTGAACAACCTGTTTCTGAATGACTACTGGGTACATAATGAAATGAAGGCAGAAATAAAGATGTCCTTTGAAACCAATGAGAACAAAGACACAACATACCAGAATCTCTGGGACACATTCAAAGCAGTGTGTAGAGGGAAATTTAGAGCACTAAATGCCCACAAGAGAAAGCAGGAAAGATCCAAAATTGACACCCTAACATCACAATTAAAAGAACTAGAAAAGCAAGAGCAAACACATTCAAAAGCTAGCAGAAGGCTAGAAATAACTAAGATCAGAGCAGAACTGAAAGAAATAGAGACACAAAAAACCCTTCAAAAAATTAATGAATCCAGGAGCTGGTTTTTTGAAAAGATCAACAAAACTGATAGACTGCTAGCAAGACTAATAAAGAAGAAAAGAGAGAAGAATCAAATAGATGCAATAAAAAATGATAAAGGGGACATCACCACCAATCCCATAGAAATACAATCTACCATCAGAGAATACTACAAACACCTCTACGCAAATAAACTAGAAAATCTAGAAGAAATGGATAAATTCCTCGACACACACACCCTCCCAAGACTAAACCAGGAAGAAATTGAATCTCTGAAGAGACCAATAACAGGTTCTGAAATTGTGGCAATAATCAATAGCTTACCAACCAAAAAGAGTCCAGGACCTGATGGATTCACAGCTGAATTCTACCAGAGGTACAAGGAGGAGCTGGTACCATTCCTTCTGAAATTATTCCAATCAATAGAAAAACAGGGAATACTCCCTAACACATTTTATGAGGCCAGCATCATCCCGATACCAAAGTCTGGCAGAGACACAACCAAAAAAGAGAATTTCGGACCAATATCCTTGATGAACATTGATGCAAAAATCCTCAATAAAATACAAGCAAACTGAATGCAGCAGCACATCAAAAAGCTTATCCACCATGATCAAGTGGGCTTCATCCCGGGGATGCAAGGCTGGTTCAACATATGCAAATCAATAAATGTAATCCAGCATATAAACAGAACCAAAGACAAAAACCACATGATTATCTCAATAGATGCAGAAAAGGCCTTTGACAAAATTCAACAACCATTCATGCTAAAAACTCTCAATAAATTAGGTATTGATGGGACGTATCTCAAAATCATAAGAGCTATTGATGACAAACCCACAGCCAATATCATACTGAATGGGCAAAAACTAGAAGCATTCCCTTTGAAAACTGGCACAAGGCAGGGATGCCCTCTCTCACCGCTCCTATTCAACATAGTGTTGGAAGTTCTGGCCAGGGCAATCAGGCAGGAGAAGGAAATAAAGGGTATTCAATTAGGAAAAGAGGAAGTCAAATTGTCCCTGTTTGTTTGCAGATGACATGATTGTATATCTAGAAAACCCCATTGTCTCAGCCCAAAATCTCCTTAAGCTGATAAGCAACTTCAGCAAAGTCTCAGGATACAAAATCAATGTACAAAAATCACAAGCATTCTTGTACACCAATCACAGACAAACAGAGAGCCAAATCATGAGTGAACTCCCATTCACAATTGCTTCAAAGAGAACAAAATACCTAGGACTCCAACTTACAAGGGACATGAAGGACCTCTTCAAGGAGAACTACAGACCACTGCTCAATGAAATAAAAGAGGATACAAACAAATGGAATAACATTCCATGCTCATGGGTTGGAAGAATCAATATTGTGAAAATGGCCATACTGCCCAAGGTAATTTATAGATTCAATGCCATCCCCATCAAGATACCAATGACTTTCTTCACAAAATTGGAAAAAACTACTTTAAAGTTCATATGGAACCAAAAAAGAGCCCGCATCGCCAAGTCAATCCTAAGCCAAAAGAACAAAGCTGGAGGCATCACACTACCTGACTTCAAACTATACTACAAGGCTACAGTAACCAAAACAGCATCGTACTGGTACCAAAACAGAGACATAGATCAACGGAACAGAACAGAGCCCTCAGAAGTAATGCCACATATCTACAACAATCTGATCTTTGACAAACCTGACAAAAACAAGCAATGAGAAAGGGATTCCCTATTTAACAAATGGTGCTGGGAAAACTGGCTAGCCATATGGAGAAAGCTGAAACTGGATCCCTTCCTTACACCTCATACAAAAATTAATTCAAGATGGATTAAAGACTTACATTTTAGACCTAGAACCATAAAAACCCTAGAAGAAAACCTAGGCAATACCATTCAGGACATAGGCATGGGCAAGGACTTCATGTCTAAAACACCAAAAGCAATGACAACAAAAGCCAAAATTGACAAATGGGATCTAATTAAACTAAAGAGCTTCTGCACAGCAAAAGAAACTACCAACCGAGTAAACAGGCAACCTACAGAATGGGAGAAAATTTTCGCAACCTACTCATCTGACAAAGGGCTAATATCCAGAATCTAAAATGAACTCAAACAAATTTACAAGAAAAAAACAAACAACCCCATCAAAAAGTGGGCAAAGGACATGAACAGACACTTCTCAAAAGAAGACATTTATGCAGCCAAAAAACATAAGAGCTCATCATCACTGGCCATCAGAGAAATGCAAATCAAAACCACAATGAGATACCATCTCACACCAGTTAGAATGGCCATCATTAAAAAGTCAGGAAACAACAGGTGCTGGAGAGGATGTGGAGAAATAGGAACACTTTTACACTGTTGGTGGGACTGTAAACTAGTTCAATCATTGTGGAAGTCAGTGTGGTGATTCCTCAGGGATCTAGAACTAGAAATACCATTTGATCCAGCCATCCCATTACTGGGTATATACCCAAAGGACTATAAATCATGCTGCTATAAAGACACATGCACACGTATGTTTATTGCGGCACTATTCACAATAGCAAAGACTTGGAACCAACCCAAATGTCCAACAACGATAGACTGGATTAAGAAAATGTGGCACATATACACCATGGAATACTATGCAGCCATAAAAAATGATGAGTTCATGTCCTTTGTAGGGACATAGATGAAACTGGAAACCATCATTCTCAGTAAACTATCACAAGGACAAAAAGCCAAACACCCTATGTTCTCACTCATAGGTGGGAATTGAACAATGAGAACACATGGACACAAGAAGGGGACCATCACACTCCAGGGACTGTTGTGGGGTGGGGAGAGGGGGGAGGGACAGCATTAGGAGATATACCTAATGCTAAATGATGAGTTAATGGGTGCAGCACACCAACATGGCACATGGATACATATGTAACAAACCTGCACATTGTGCACATGTACCCTAAAACTTAAAGTATAATAATAATAGTATCTACAGGCTATATTTTATATACATTTTTCCTATATTTTAGAGATATTGAAATATTAAAGGTTTTATAAATAATATAAAAAGAGATACAACAAATTTCAATGAGTTTAAAAGGAATAAAATCATAAAACCTTCTCTGACCACAATAAAATTAAATTAGCAATCAAAACTAAAAGCAAATTTGGGAAATTTGTAAATATGTGGAAAATAAATAACTTATCCATAAATAACCAAGGGGTCAAGGAAAAAATCAAAAGGGAAATTACTTTCAGACTTTTAGATGCATGAAAATAACAGAATATGCCAAAATTTAAAAGATGATGCTAAAGCTGTGCTTCAAAGAAAATGTATAGCTTTAAATGCCTGTATATGAAAAGAATAAAAATTTAAAATCAATAACTTAACTTTCCACCTTGAAACCCTGGAAAAGAAGAGCAATAGAAGGGAGAAAATAATAAAGACTGGAGTAAAATATAAAGGGAATTGCAAACAAAAAACAACAGAAAAAAATCAATGAAACAAAAATTGGGTCTTAGAAAATATAAACAAAATTGACACAACTTTAGCTAGACTGATAAAACAATTGAGAAAACTCAAAATCCCAAAATCGAGAATAAAAGGGAGGATAACAACAGAATTTGCAGATATTTTAATAAAAATGATTATAAGGCAATTACTATAAACCACTATGTTATCAACAAATTAGATAATTTAGACAAAAATAGAAAAATTCCTAGAAAGACAAAAACTACTGAACTTTATTCAAGAAGAAACAGAAAATCTGAATAACCCTGTATCAAGAAAAGTGAATAAATTAGTAATCATGAAATTTCTCATAAAAAAGTCCATGAGTAGAAGGTTTCACCAGTAAATTCCACAAAAAGTTTAGTGAAATTCTTCAAAAACTAGAAGACAAAGAAACACTTCCAGACTCATTATATAAGCCGATTATTACCGTGATACCCAAGCCAGACAAGAACATCATAAGAAAGCCACAAATTAATACTCCTTATGAAGATAGACACAAGAATTTTCAAGAAACCAAACCTAGCAACAGATAAAAAGAATTATAGACCACAACATACTTGGATTATTCAAGTAAAGCAAGATTAATTCAACATATAAAAAGCAATCAATGTAGCACACCATATTAATACAATAAAGAACAAAAGCCACATGATCATTTTATACATGCATAAAAAGTATTTAAAAAATGCAACACTCCTCCATAATAAAAAAAACCCTCAAGGATCTAGAAAGGAAAATCCTTGGAAGGAAGATCCTAAACCTAAAAAAGGGCACCTGCAAAAAAGGGCATCTCACAGCTAATATCATACTTTTCAGTAAATGATGAAAGCTTTTCCTGTAAGGTCAAAAATAAGACAAGAATGGTTGTCTTGCTATTTTTTTTTTTTTTTTTTTTTTTGAGATGGAGTCTCACTCTGTCGCCCAGGCTGGAGTGCAGTGGCACAATCTCAGCTCACTGAAACCTCCGCCTTCCAGGTTCACGCCATTCTCCTGCCCCAGCCTCCCAAGTAGCTGGGACTACAGGCACCCACCACCAAGCCCAGCTAAATTTTTGTATTTTTAGTAGATACTGGGTTTCACTGTGTTAGCCAAGATGATCGTGATCTCCTTACCTTGTGGTCTGCCCGCCTCGGCCTCCCAAAGTGCTCGGATTACAGGAGTGAGCCACCGCGCCCGGCCTTGCTATTTCAATTCAATTGTAGTGGAGGTCCTAACTAGGACAATTAGGAAAACTAAATAAAATAAAATGTGCCCAGATTGGAAGGAATGAACAAAACTATCTCAATTTCTTCTACATAGAAAATCCTATGGAATCCACAGAAAATTTTAGATCTAATAAACAAGTTCAAGCAAAATTCTAGGATACAAGCTCAATATATAAATATCAGTTTTATTTCTATACACTAGTAATGAGCAATTCAAACATGAAATTAAAAAATAATTTCATTTAAAATATCATCAAAAATAATAAAATACTTAGGAACAAATTTAATAAAATCAGTATATTAAAGATGTGTACATGGAAAACTAGAAAACATCATTGAAAGAAATTTTAAAAAGACCTAAATAAATAGGAAGACATCCCATGTTCATGGAATGGAAGATTTACTAGTGTTAAGATTGCAATACCTCCAAATTGATTTACAGATTCTACGTAATCCTTGTAAAAGTTTAAGGTGGTTGTATTGCAGAAATTATAAAGATGGTCTTTATATTCCTGTGGAAATTCAAGAGGCTCCAAGTAACTGAAACATCTTGAAAAAAAAAACAATGTCTGACGACTTAGACTACATAGCCAAAATATATCCAGAATATATCAAGAACTCTTATAATTCAATATTGAAAAAAGACCCAGTTAAAAAATTGACAAAAATTTGAATAGCCATTTATCCAAAGATATACAACTGTCCAACAAGTACATGAAAGATGCTCAAATCATTAGCAATTAGAGACATGCAAATCAAATCCACAATAAGAAACACTTCCGATTCACTGAGATGACTATATCTAAAAAACAAGCAACCACAAATCTAGCAACATATAGAGTTGACAAGAATGGGAAGAAATAAAAACCCTCATGCATTGTTGCTGAGAATGTAAAATGATGCAACCACTTTGGTAAATAGTTTCATTTATCATTCTTCAAAAAGTTCATCATAGCTTTACCATATGACCCAGCGATTCCACTCCTAGGACATCTAAGCAAAATAAAAGCATATTCCACACAAAAACTTGTACACAATATTCAAAGCAACATTATTTATAATTATAAAAAATAGAAACAACCCCAAAGTCCATCAAATGATGAATGAATAAACAAAATGTTGTATATCCATAGAATCAGATGTAATTCAGCCACAAAAATAAATGAAGTACTGATACATGCTACAACATGGATTAATTTTAAAACATCATACTAACTGAAAGAAGCCAGACACAAAACTCTACATATAATATTATTCTATTTGTGTTACACTTATTGAATAGGCAAATCTATACAGGCAGAGTGTACATTAGTGGTTGTTAGGACTTGATGGACAGGTAAATATGGAGTGGCTGCTAATGGGTCCTGGGTTTCCTTTGGTTTTGAAAATATTATGGAATTTAATAATGATAATGGCTGCACAATCTGAGAATATGCTATAAACCACTGACCTGCATACCTTTAAAAAGGTTATGTTTATCATACATGAATTTCTCATTTAGAAAAAAAGATTCACAAAAATAATTTCATCAAAGTATAGTATATGAATTGGTCAACATAAAGAGAAAGTACTATTCAAGAAGAATCTAAGATTTGGAAACTATATCATTGGTATATGAGAAAGGATAAGTTAAATTTAGCAACTAATAAAGTACATTGCTTAGAAATTCAGCAATAAGTTGATTCAGAATATTAAGCAAAAAAATACATTAAAAGGTCATGATCAACCAAAAAAACAATAAATAAAATAATTCTCAGAGACTTGCCTGAAACAAGTATGTTGTGAAATACTTGTCAATTAATTCATTTATAGGAACAATTAACCCTCTCAGTTGTCAAACATGCCTCCTTTCTTTGAACAGAGTGCATTCTCTAATAGGTGAGAAAGCTACTTGCTGCCATGCTAGGCTGATAGCTACCCAGGCCGGAGTAGAATCAAAAATTTCTAGCACCGATAATTGTGGGAACTACATGATCATTCATACAGCAATTTTTCAAGTGTCAAAATTTGAAAACAATTGATAGCTCTGAGCATCAAATGAATATAAAGGTCATAGCAGCACTAGGGAAATGGACCTATAAGTGAATTCTACTTGCCATAGGAAGTGAAAAATAACTTTTTAACACCCTCATTATTATTCTAATCATTTTAGAATCTCAGTTTTACCCTTATTAGTGGCTTATGAATAAATAAATAAATAACTGTATAATTTCCCCATTGGCCAAATCACTTTGAAAAAATAACACATTTGATGTTTTCAAAAGATACAATCTTACCAGATTATTACAAAGACAATGGTCCCAAGCCACATACATTACAATGGACACATAAATTACAATGGAAAAAGCTCCATTGTAATTTATGTCTCCATTGTAATGTATGTGGCTTGGAGAAAGCGCCTTCTGTTTATCTGCTTTTATTGAGTAAACATACCGGGAATATGTTGTATTTCTGGCACATTACTGTTGGGTCAGTTCACACAATGTGATAAAGCCAACTCTTTGCCTTTATTATTTTCCTAATTACCAAGGCCAACAGTGTTTCATCTAAATTATGTTGTGAACTCAAGCGAAAAGATGTTAAGTGTCTTCCTCATAAGTGATATAACACCCCTTTCCTCCCTTTGCTCTATCTTTAATCATAATCAGTGTCAAGGATCATGTAAAATTTTTAAAAGTACTAACAGAATCTGGCCCTAAATATGTTTCATAGAATGTAAATTGTGTAGATTAATAATCCAACTAATATTTTCCACTGATGTTTATACTGTGTAATTAATTTCATTCTTAATTATACAAATATACTTTATAACAGAAGATTGAGCATTACAACTAAGCTACATGATTATTACATAAGGCATTCAATAACAAATTTAATTTGATATAAAGGATAAAGTTAATAAGCATATAAATCTAAACTTTAAAAGAAAATATATTGTAAAAGAAATTATCTACTTACATATTGGCTTCTAACTTCCCATTACAATGTAATGAACAAGTAATTTCACCAAATGATCCTTAATACTCCTACTCTGAATAGCCCATCAAAAGATAGATGGACTGAATTTCACTGTGCATCTTACCTACTTATATGTAATCTAGATTTACAGGAAACCTAAATAACACTCAACCAAAGATGCCATAATCTAATTCCTATTGAAAATGAAAAATCCAAAGGTGATAATCTATTGTGACACAAAATATACCGTTTACACAGTATTCCAAAGATACTGTCAGCTCTAAATACCTGCTGAAAATACTTTCCCTCTTTTATTGCAACACTGGTAGTACGACTCTAGAGTTACATTGAGCTAAGGATTCAGGTAGAGGAAGCTGAGAGTGCAGGCAGAGGGAAAGTCGCTGTGCTCCTACCCAGATTTGCTTGCTTTATTACACCTCTCTGAGGATCGCAGCTAGGCGGAATCAGAGGTGCCTGTGGGACTCAGAAACCATAAACTTGGAGCTGTCCTCCGTGGTAGTGCTGAAAGAGAACTAGCAGCGCTGAACAACGGAGCTGCTCAAATTGCAAGGTATGAGAGACCTGCTATAGTAGTGATTTAATCCAAAGTCATGAGAAAGAGAGATAACAGACAAATGTGGTCAAATGAGCATTGATTAATATCCATCATCTAATGAATAAATAGATAAAATGTGGTATATCGACTCAATGTAATATTTTTCTGCAATAAAAAGAAATTGATATATGCTATAACGTGGTGAACCTTAAAAACCAGTAGACGAAGTGAAAGAAGTCAGTCACAAAGAACCACATATTGCCTGCTTCCATTTAATGAAATGTCTGGACAGAAAGTGGATTAGTGGTTGCCCGGAGCTGGGTTGGGGAGTGAACAGGGGAAAAGAGTGGAAGGAATATTTTGGGGGCAGGGGTTATAAAAACATTGTAAAATTGATTGTGGTGATGAATTGGTATAATTATTATTCACTCTGAATATACTAAGTTGTACACTTTAAAAAAGTAAACTGTATGGTATATAAATTTTATCTCAATAAAGTTGTATTATTTTAAAACAAGTGCACAGATTTATGCCATGGCTCTATATCTTAGGAAATCTGGAATGATTGAAAAGTCACCTAACTTTTCTAAGTGCCAGCATCTTATCTGAAAACAGATGTTAACATATCTATATTTCATACTCTTGAAGACTGTATCATCATTATATATGTAAACTGTTTAGGACAATGTCTCACACAATAAATATAAGCTGTTATAGGTAAACTAAGCAGCTTCTTCCAGAGTAACTCCACCATTATACAAAACATATTGAATCAAAAAAAGGGCACCTCATGGTTTTTGAAATTTCATTCACATATTTATTCACAAGTATTAATGAAGCACATACAGTGTGCTTGGCATGGCTAGGTACAAATAAAACATAACATGGACTAATAAACTTATGGATGAGATGTCACAACATATCATTAGATGTCCTTCCATATGGGACAAAGTGACCAATATCGCCTTAGCATCTAAAGTGGGCAGAAATGGTGAGCTCTTTGTCTCTCATGCATTTCCAATGATAAAACAGTTGGAGGTGGAGGAAACCTAGGTAGAGGTAGAAGTTAATTATTACTATATGGCTCACAGATTTTCAGGCGGGAGCATTAACTTGAGAAAATATTATTGCATTTCAAAATTAAATATTTCAATGACTTTAGTTAATATATACCAATTAGGTCACGTTAGGATTATCCCACAACATATATTTGTTTCAAATTACATAACCAATGTAGAAACAAACAATTCTAAGGTGTCTGTTTGTTTGTTTGTTTTTTGAGATGGAGTCTCGCTCTGTCACCCAGCCTGGAGTGCAGTGGCACGATCTTGGCTCACTGCAATCTCTGCCTCCTAGGTTCAAGTGATTCTCCTGCCTCAGCCTCCTGAGTAGCTGAGATTACAGGTGTGCACCACCATGCCGGCTAATTTTTGAATTTTTAGTAGAGACATGGTTTCCCCATGTTGGCCAGGCTGGTCTCAAATTCCTGAACTCAGGTGATCCGCCCGCCTCAGCCTCCCAAAGTGCTGGGATTACAGGTATGAGCCACTGTGCCAGCCCAATCCTAAGTTTTATAAAGTCAAAGTTAATAGTGCCTTCCTTTACCCTGCCTACCTCATAAAATTTCTGCCACAAAAAAAAAATAAATAGATATAAGATCAGTTCCAATTTAGATGGAATTGTACACAACACACAGGCGCACACGCACATGCACACGTATGATTAATAACTAGTGGTTCCAACTGTATCCCTCTCATCAATTTCAGACTTTCAGACTATATGCTTGATATTATTGGTGACTTCTCTCAAGTAAATTGCTAATCTGTGGAAATACTTAAATTCAGTTATTATTATATTACTTAGAGTTTATTTATTTGTTTTAAAGACAGGGGAGGCCAGTCTGAATACCTTATGGAGACTTCTCTGTCCGAAGTAGATTCAGTCTGAAGTCTGATGAGTGCTCTACTAGAGTGGGCATCTGAGTCAGTTAAACTCAGACTTCACACTGCTGTTCAAATGATTCTGTATTATTTCCAAGTTACTTGCCTGCTTTTGCTGTGATTATGATTTCTGTTCAAGGCTGATAATCAAATTTCTTACAAATCAAAAGGAATAAAACATACGGTGAAGCTGTTAAAAACCAGCTATCAACAAAAAAGTTCAGGGCCTCTGGTATGAAAAAGAAAAAGAATTCTGTGGTCTGGGAAGAGATTTATTCTTGATATAGAGCAGAACCATTTACAGCTACAAATTTTTTTTAACTAGTAGTAAAGCATATTACAAGCTTTCTTAATTTAATTTCCTCTGGCATTTATTGTGTTTAATAAAATACCTAAATGTCAACCAGATTTATAAAAATGTATTCATAGTTTAATAAATGGTTAAGATAGATTATCATGAACAGATATAATGCAGACCATAATGATATAAATTAATATGGATTTTTGTTTTCCTCCCCATCATAGAAGTAATTAGTGTGTTCTAACAAAGTTTTTTCTTCTACAGTAATGGATACTAACAGTGCATCTGTAATGTGTTTGAGATTTTATCATTATTATTGCACAGCTATTGTTCAGTATCAGAACATATGGAGGATTGAGATATTTCAGTTTGCAATGGATTCAAAGAAGGGTCAAGGACATAGCAAGGATGGCTTAGTACAAATTTGGATTTAAAGAGTAATAACAGCAATGTTTTCAAAAGGATCATTTACTAAGCTGTCACTTCCTGCAGGTAAATCAAGTTCCTATTTGGAAGCCACCAAATGGACATGCCTTCATGCTATTTTCCAGGTTTCTTTGATTCAAGATTTTATTAAAAATAAAGAAGGATCAGCCAGGAACGGTGGCTCACATCTGTAATCCCAGCACTTTGGGAGGCCTAGGTGGGTGGGTCACGAGCTCAGTAGATGGAGACCATCCTGGCCAACATGGTGAAACCCCATCTCTACTAAAATACAAAAAATTAGCCAGCATGGTGGTGCACGCCTGTAATTCCAGCTACTGGAGAGGCTGAGGCAGGGAAATCGCTTGAACCCTAGAGGCGGAGGTTGCAGTGAGCCAAGACTGCCCCACGGCACTCTAGCCTGGCGACAGAGCAAGACTCTGTCTCAAAAAAAAAAAAAGATGGTCACTGAGTAAATAAACTTACCCCTTTTGTGGGGGCTAAATGGAAAGAGCAAGGACTCATAAATGAGATTGTTAACTATTTTGGCTCAAAACAAACATCCACCTGTGGCTGTAATTTTCAATGTCTTTGCTTTTAAGGAAAAAGTATTGCTTAAGATAAAACATGCAAAGCTTTCCCAACAATTCTCCCCTCTATTTTGAGAACTTTACACATACAAATCTACCCTGAACTTTCAGGACATTATGCAAATGTATTTATTAAATTGCCAGTTGAAATCATTAAAAATAGATTTTTAAAAGTTAACACGTGAGATTATAGAAAATGAGCTAAATCCTACAAAAGTTATTCAATTCACTCTGTCTAACATTCTTGTTCAAAATTTCTCAGTAATGTAAAATAACTCTGCTCTTGTTTGCAGGGCCTATAAATAATTTATCTCAAGTAAGCATACCACTATTCAGTAACTGAGTCAGTTTTTGAAATCACTTCATTATCTTCATCTGAAGAGACTGACTTTGATCATAAGCTGTTATGGGACTTACCTTCACTGATTTATTTCATGTAGTCATTAGTGGAAAGCTAAATAAAATATGACCCAGATAAACAATTTGATGCAATAAAATAAGATAAATTCATATTTTAGTGTGGTAAATGCCATTTATATTTAAAATTGAGTAAAATTTATAAACATATTTACTATTATGTTTTAGATAAATAATTGTACTGTATGTGGGAGATTCCTATTAAAACTTTCATGCAATTTATTTTGAGGAGAATATAACACATATTTCAAAACTACTTAAATGATTTAATAATGTAAATCAATTTTTTAAATACAAATTTCATGAAATATTCTGTTGTCTACACATGTTAAATTTCTACATCTACTATAACTTACCTGATTTTTATGATAATTATGAATGTTAACCCTAAAATAAACATACTTAATAAATAAAATAGAACTTAAGCATCAGATTATGGCATAAAAATAATATAAAATTATAGGGAAAAGTCTTCAATAATATGAGCTTGAAAGGCATACAGTGTGATATAATGGACTTTGAAGTTTCAGAAGAAGTGGGGGTGTGGGATAAAAAATTACATATTAGTTACAACGTATACTACTCGGGTGACGGGTCTGCCACAATCTCAAAATTCACAACAATATAATTCATCCATGTCACCAAAAAACACTTGTACCCCAAATAAAAAATAATAATATGAGTTTGTTTTCATTAGCATCCAGTAAAATAAAAGATTCATTTAATAAAAACATTCCCCAAATGTTGCAACTCTTCATAAATAATCCAAATTTTATAATGTGTTTTGTTAATCTTCTCAAGTCTTTAAGTTTCTGAACAATAATGCTGGATTAATTCTCTTATCATTTATTTGTTCCATAGCTATATGAAGATTTCCCGTCCATTTTCAATTTCATTGGATATTAGCACAGTTACTTGTCTATGTACAAGTCAGAATGCTGTTTAATCTCAACCACTGAAACAATACTGAGGTCAGAAGCTAAAAACCCCCTCTGACAGGTGAAATTTGACAAAAATAGAAATGACTTTGAAGAGATGGCTATAAGAAGATTATCAAAATTTTATGAACAAGAGGCTTTAATGACTAATCATTTAAATACAAATTCTCATATACCAAGTGTTTCATACATTACAAAGCGTTCTCCCATATATGCATTAATTTACTCCTCACAAAAACTATTATGGCCATACACGTAACAGGTTAATTTTAAAATAATGTTCATTCCATGATTAATCTACATATACATGCCATGTAATTTCTTTGCTGTCACCTGTAGCCTTCAGGAATAATATTCACTAAGTAAACTATAGAATATATATTTCATACACAATACTTTTTTGGTTGAAATGTAGCTATATGATTTTTCCTCCACATATATGGCATTAGATTTTTAATATGAATGTACCAAAGATGGAAATTCATTCTCTATTAAATTGTATGAGAGAAAAGTAGAGATATATGGACGGAGGGACTAAGAAAGAGGCAAGAGTTGGGGGAGAGAAGAACAAAATTTTCAAATTCCATTTTTTTCAAGGGCCTTTTTATATACACAGAATGCAATTGGGAAACTATTTTCTGAAAATTCAAGGTTTAATTAGATAATTAGATAAGTAGAGCAAAAGATGAGGTAGTGTGTGTTTAAAAATTAATATACTAATTCTGATTAATTACAACTACAGGAACGAAAGTCAGGTGTGAAAATAAGCCTGTTAAATTTCAAGAAAAAAGCTAAGGCTAGATTTTAATTTGACTGACAAGATGACAAGAACCTTAAAGGAGGAAGTTAAAATTACACATTTGTAACTATTTTTAAACATAAAATGGGATAGATTTTTAAAGGTGATTTGCTACTAATTACATTCTTAATTAAATTCCTGCATTTATCAACCTAATTGTTCATTCAACTAACATCTACCTAGTGTTCACTTTGTGCCAAGCACTCTTCCAGCTGCTAAGTATTCTTCACTTAACATAACAGATGACTGGGCACGCTGGCTCACACCTGAAAACCCAATCCTTCGGGAGGCCAAGGCGGGCAGGATGCTTGAGCTCAGGAGTTCGACACTAGCCTGGGCAACATATTGAAACCCTGTCTCTAGCGAAAAACACAAGAATTAGCCATATGTGGTGGCATGTGCCTGTGGTCCCAGCTACTCAGGAGGCTCAGATGGGAGGACTGCTTGAGCCCAAGGAGGTGGAGGCTGCAGCAGGCTGTGATTGTGCCTCTTCACTCCAGCTTGGGTGACAGAGTGAGACTCTGTCTCAGACAAAAAACAAAAAACAAAACAAACAAACAAAACACACAATAACAAACCAAAACAATAACAACCAAAAACCTCTGGTTGCACGAAGCTCAAATTTATTTGTAGGTAGACAGTAAATAAAAATAACAAGTAAGAAAAATATACAGTATTTTATAATTCTAAAATGCTTGGAGACTAAATGGGCAGGGTGAAATCAGACAGACGATGTATGGGATTTGCTATTTCATATAGGCAGGTCAGCATAGGCAGCACTGAGGAGACGGAATCTGATTTATCTTATCTCACTGTTTTCAAAAGCAACAACATAATCCCTTAACACAATCTTAATTCTGTAATTTTTAATGTAATTGTTAAAGCATCAAAATGTTTAACATCATTTGGAAATATTCAACAGTATGATGTATACAGATGATTTGATTTCCTTCTGATGAAAATTTTAAAATAAAACTAAAACCAAATCTTTCCTGCGTTCCTTTTTGATGTAAATTACGAAGCTTACTGTGCATTCTCATAGTTGCAAATAATGTAAGTTATTTGATACCACACATCAAATCTGGAAAAATCTCAGTAATAAACTGATTGAAAAACATTGTGGTTGACATTTAAAGTACTCAAACTGAATTTATATTGTAGAATAAATTCACATTTTGACAATAGACTCCTTAAGTAGTCAGAATCCCCCAGTTCATTCAAAATGAAAATAATGCCTATGATCAAAGGCCTGAAGAAAGACTTTTTGAAATTGTTTCCATTCCTCTATCCAGACTTCTTCAATGTCACCCAGTTCTTTTCAGAAGAAAACAGAAATAACATGGTTTAAAATAACTCCATAGAACTTTTAGAATACTACACTGAAGATCTTTCAAGAACATCTGAAAGGTGAGTTTTCTGTTACAATCCAATTTTCTACCTCATTGGAATTATAGGATTTTTTTATTTTTCAAGGCAAACGGTGATAAAATAAACTAAACACCTGTTGCGTATACTACATGTCACCTGCAGTATCTGTGGACCATTTTACTCTTCTTCTGCCCTTTTGTTCTATACAATATCAAAGTTAGTGTTGCTCTTTGTATTTGCCTAAACTTTGTCATGGTGGGTTGGTAACATTTGTATCTATGCACCCTGAGACAAATCATTCTTCCCAGGCATAACCATTTAAGCTTGGTCTCCTCCAGTTAGTACTCAAATACTTATTACTTGTAAATTACGGTATATTACAGTGATATCCTCTTTTTTTTCTAACAAACTTCAATGTTCTTTAGTAACTTCCACAGAAAGAATTAGAGACAGTCTATTCTTTTTTTGTTGTTGTTTTTGAAACAGGTCTCACTCCGTCACCCCAAGGCTGTGGTGCAGTGGCATGATCTCGGCTCACTACAACGTCTGCCTCCCAGGCTCAAGCAATCCTCCCATCTCAGCCTGTTGAGTAGCTTGGATTACAGGTGTCTGCCACCATGCCCAGCAATTTTTGTATGTTTTTGCAGAGACTGGGTTTCGCCATGTTGTCCAGGCTGGTCTCAAACTTCAGAGCTCAAGAGATCCTCCAGCTTTGGCCTCCCAAAGTGTTGGGATTACAGGAGTGAGCCACGGTGCCCGACCCAGAGAAAGCCTATTCTTAAGCTCTTGAGTGAGGATTTCAGGAAAAAAAAAAGTCACAACTCTTCTGCCTTTCTTTTGCAATGTAACTTGGCAGCTCCTCACATCAATAGGTGTTGTCTATTTCTCTGGTCCCTAAATCTAGGCTGGCCTTATGACTTACACTGGGAATAAAACATGGTGGAAGCAACACTGCACAAGAGCTAAGGCTGGGCCTCCAGAGACCTTGCTTCTGCTCTTTGCTCTGTACAGTTTGGCCTGTCTCGCCACCATGAGAACAAGCTAGGGAAAGCTGGCTGGCTGATGAGATGTATGGTTCAAATGCTTCCGCTAACTGAAGCAACTCAACTGCTAGAAACAGAGCTGACCATCCGTGCATTCAAGACCAGGAGAAACATCAGCAGAGCCCAGTCAAAACTGCTGACCTCCAGAATTGTACACCAAATTACTGGTCAATGATTTAGGCCACTGAGTTTTGGGGTTTGTGACACACCAAGAGATAACTGACACAAACCCAATACTAAAAGAACTGCCTACACTTAAAAAAAAAGTTTCATCTTTTATTTTGGTGAATATTTAGGTAAACAGGATTGCTGGATTAAAATTAATATCTATCAATATGCTAAAATGAAAATATTTAAATAAATTGCTACTTTAAAGAGATATAAGAAAGATACAAAGTACTAACAGTACCACTGTTAGTAATAATAACAGCCATCACATGTATCTTGTTGATTATGTGCCAAGAAACCTATTGACTCATTTAGTATCACAAAACCTTATGAAATAGGCGCTGCATTATTCCCATTGTATAGATGAGGAAACTGAGACACAGGGAAATTAAGTAACTTGCCTAAAGTCATTAGCTAGTAAGTGGTAAAGCCAGGATTTGAACACAGGCAATAAATACTATGCCATTCTGCCTCTCAATAATACTAACAATGATGAAAAAACAATATATTGCCTTTACTCACAATAATAGTTAACATTTTATATTAAGTGATTACTATGTTTCTGGCACTGTGCTAAATTTATCTCATTTACTCTTCAGAGCCAAAGTGTAAGATAGTACTACTAATATTCTCATTTATCCATGAATAGCAAAGGCACAGGGAGACAAAGTAATTGCTGCTTTTTGTACAAAAACATATTTGAAAAATGCACAATTTACACGTGCTTCTCTTAAAATTAGGTATCAGCAATCAACAAGAAAACTCCTGTTAAATGGCAGTGCAATTGCACTATACACCCACAAGCATCATGAATGTCAAAAGAATAACAATACGCGTGTTAGTGGGAATGTGGACACAAATGAAACCTCCATGCATTATTGATAACAGTGTAAATGTGACAATCACTTTGAAGAAGAGCTTGGCAGTTTCTAATGAATATGTGCATATACTTAACCTATCATTCAGCAGTTTTACTCCTAAAGAAATGAGTGCATATGTCCACAACAAGACTTGCAGCAGATATTCATAACTGTTTTATTCATAGTAGTCCCAAACTGGGAACATCCAAAATGTCCATCAACAAAAGAATGGAATATCTTGTGATATATTCATATGTAGAATACTATCTGGGATTGAAAAAGATCACACTACTGATAGATAGAATAACATGCATGAATATTAAAATGTTGAGCAAAAGAAGGCAGACAAGAGTACATACTATATGCTTCTATTTATAAGAAATTCTAGACCAAGTAAAAATACTCTAAGGGATAAAAAGTCAGAAAAGTGGTAACCTGGGGTACAGTGGAGACTACTACCTAAAAAGGACATAAAAGAACTTTGGAAAATGATGAAGATATACTATATCTTTATCTGAGTAGTGGTTAATGGCTGTCAAAAAGTTAACACATTGTACACTTCGGATAAGAGCATTTTATTGCATACAAATAATCCTGAAAAATTCAATAAAATAAAGCAAAACAAAGTTGTCATATTCAACTTATTCAATCCAACAGATATCAGTGGGATACCAAATACGTGTTTGGTACTGTGCTTCAATAAATCCTAAGTGACAATTATTCACTAAGAGACAGAACAAAAGCCAATGCCCTTGTGAAGTTCATTCTGTTGTGCAAGAGACAAGCTTATAAATATAAAACTATTAGAGAAGAATCCAGAAGAAAAATAATCTGTTGTCAAAATGTGTGGGACAGATAAGTGCTGTAGAAGTGACAATACAAGTGCCCCTTTTTATAAATGAGATAGGGAATGGGCATGAGACATTTTAACGGCTAATTAAGTGATGGATTAATATTTTACTAACTGTAAAAAATGGTATTAAAATATTACAGTTCGCCGGGCGCAGTGGCTTACGCCTGTAATCCCAGCACTTTGGGAGGCTGAGGCGGGTGGATCACCTGAAGTCAGGAGTTCGAGACCAGCCTGACCAATATGGTGAAACCCCGTCTCCACTAATAGCACAAAACAATTAGCCAGGCATGATAGCAAATGTCTGTAATCCCAGCTACTCGGGAGGCAGAGGCAGGAAAATCTCTTGAACCTGGGAGGCGGAGGTTGCAGTGAGCCAAGATCGTGCCATTGTACTCCAGCCTGCACAACAGAGTGAGACTCCGTCTCACAAAAAAATAAATAAATAAAATAAAATAAAATATTATAGTTCAAAACAAATCAACACAAATAAGCCACTTAAAACTCGGACGAATTTTAGGGATCCCCAAATGCTTTATCATAAGGACTACAGTGAATTAATCCTTTAGTAATTTTATATTAGCATTATCCTATGGTGAAATATAGAATAAACAGTAGGGAAAAAAGCTAGCAGGCATTCAATAATCATAAATCATAACATCATAATTAAAAATTTATTTTGAGTTCTTTTAACATACTTTATTTTCTTCAAATATCTAAAAGGGGTGTGGATAGGAACCAGTTGTAACTAGGGTGACTCTGCTAGTCTAATTGCATGTCAAAATTTATTTGTCATTTTTAAATGATGCTGAAAATTTGGAGATAAATTCTTGAGTAGTGAGAATTCTCCTATATGGGTTGGAATTCTCCATAAGATTCATTTGAACAAGAATGTATTGAAGGCCTAGGGTCTGTATTTACCACTGGGGATGATCACAGCCTATATATATTCCCTGATACCAAAAAAATTATAATGTAGTTAGGCAGGCTGGAAGGGTAAAAAAATGTACATAAATCCAAGCAAAGAAACAGGAATAACAAAAATATCATCACATCTGCAGTGATGGGGTCTAGATCCTCAATGACCATGGACAGATGCAGTTATTCAAAAGTACAGCTACAGTATAAGTCAGGACCAACGTGACCAAGACACTCAATATATATAGTTGGATTATTTTAAAAAATGCAGCTGAATATGAGATGGTGATTTAATTTATAACGTAAGGCTTTCATATGTCATTTTTAAAACTCCTATAGTGTCAATTTTTCTTTGAAAAACCTGGTCATTTTAGCAACAATAAACTCTACAAAGCTCAGACCTGAAGTTTCTGTTGAAAGGGAAATAAGTTTTTTCCTCTAATCAGATTTAAGTCAGAAAATTTTAATGGTTATCTCTAGTTAGCATCCAAAGACCCCAGCAGTATATGCCCAATGATCTCACACTCTATTCAAACTCTTCAATGGCTTCCTGTGCCCTCGCAACAATACACAAATCTTTAAGATGCTTTAAGACCCTGTGTAGCCTGGATTACCTGTAGTTCTTTCATCATGTCTCTGATTTGACAACTATGATTTCATTCAAACTGAACTTTTCCTTTCTCTTGAATGGACCACTCATTTTTTCACTTATTTAGGTCTCATGTATCATCTTTCTCTCTTTTTATCCGGCCTTTCTTGCTTCACCATCATTGTTAAAGATTTTCCCCTGTAACTGCAACCATGGAACTTACTAAGTACTTGATTAACAGGTATTGCATGTATAAATGTAAAGATATGTATGTTCCAATGTCAATTCCATAAAACACAATTAGTGCAGTGGTATTCAAGTCATAACATACCAAGACAAGCCTGATCAGTTTCTCATAATCACTCTGGATATTTCCAGGATCCACCTGGCTTCCCCCTTCCTGCATTATGGCCCAGAAGCTCTCTTTGAAATGTAAGCCAGGACAATTCTAATGCTTGTCTCTTTCATTGCCCTTGTTTCTGGGATCATTGCTCTGTGCTGCTTGTTATTGTTTACTGTCTAGAAACTGTTGTTTCATTTTTTCCCACATTTTTGTTGTTATTTTGGGCAGAAAGATAAATCCAGTCCCTGTTACTCCATCGTATTAGGTGTAGAAAAGTTTCAAAATCTAAGAAAATGACTGGCTCAGAGAAGGTACACTCTAAGATGGGAATTTTAATCTAGAAAATACTAAATACTAATAATGAACATTTTGTAACCCTGAAAACTATGCCTCCAAGTTTCCGAGAGGTAGTATGAAATTTTCAATCATCAAATGTCTAGAAAGAACTACTTTGTGATAAAATAATTTTAATGTTATTCAGCCACTATCGTAATAACTTATACATCAATGACTATTCTTAGAAAGGCAGTAAGTGGAAAAAAATTAGAAAGAGATCAAAACCAGATATAGTTGCAAGAGGCCTCTAAATTGTTTTATAATTCATTCTTCATTATCTTCTTTTCTCTTATATTTATACAGGGAAGTGGGAAGCATTGACGGTTGAAAGGGAGCTGCCCAAAGTAAAAAAAAAAAAAAAAAAATCCCAAGTTGATTTGAAGGGACAGGAAGATCATCTTATTTGATCCAATCTTCCTCCCCTGAACTGTGTTCACTAAATGCTGACTTAAAGCAGATGTCTGCAGCCCTTCTCATATATTAACAGCAACATTTAATGAACATCATCAATGTGCCATGCACCATGATACGGCCTTCACATATACTATCCCATTTAATCCTTCTAGCAACTCTGTCTTATAGATATTATTATTATCCCCATTTAACAGATGGGAAAACTAAACATACAAAAGTTTTGAAATCTTCCTAGGATATCTCTATGCAATGAGAAACATAGGTCAAGTCCATGCTCCTCTTTCTGTGCAAAAGTCCCAAATGACATTTAGTCTCTTTGGGTTTTAGGGGACCTGGTCTCTCATCCTTCCCTGTACGTATCACTCCGTCATTCATGTTAGAAATAATCTAAAATATTTCTTTTTTAAATAATATTTCTAAAATATTTCTAAAGCGAATGTGTGATAGGCATTGGGAAGCTGTTTAAAACTATAAATGTATAGCCTTTTAAGAAACGTACTTTTGAGTCTGTACTGAGCAAGCACTTCTCAAGAATATAGGGCCAAGCTCCATTCACTGGGTATGGGATTGGATTATTTTTAAGGCCTTTCAGACCTTAAGATGGTTCTGTGTACCTTGAATTTCACTACCTATCTTTAATACTCATATAAAATGCCTTCATTTAACTCTATTCCTTGGAATTTCTTGCTTTTCACCACCTTCCCTACATCACTGAATGAACATTCAAGACAAACATACCTCTTTTCTATAATTTATATCTTTATTTAACATTTTCCAGCTTTCTCCTACCAACAAAACAAAACTTGTATTGTTTTCTTTCATTCTGGTTTTCAGATTCATATTCTTCTTACTATCCTTCCACTTATTTGATAACACACATTTTCATTACATTTTCTTTGATACTTAGTATGGCTTTATCTATTCCATTTGAAATGGAAACTGTTTAAAGATCTCGGTGTGTTGCAATCTTTCCCAATCTCTTTGATCTGTTTTTATAGCAACTTCCTCTTGCTATAGTTTGGATGTCTGTCTCCTCAAAATCTCATGTTGAATCCGATCCTCAGTGTTGCAAGGAGGTGCCTAATGGGAAGTGTTTGGGTCATGGAGGTAAATACCTCAAAAGTGGCTTAGTGCCATTTTCATGGTAGTGAGTGAGTTCTACCTCTTTTAGTTCCTGCAAGAGATGGTTGTTAAAAAGGGCCTGGCACCTCCCCTCTATCCCTCTTCCTTCCTTCTGGCCCTGTGATCTCTGTACACACTGGCTCCCCTTCACCTTCCACAGGAAGTGGAAGCAGCCTGAGGCCCTCACCAGAAGCAGGTGCCAGCACCATAATTCTTGTACAACCTGCAGAACTGTAAACCAAATAAACCTCTTTTCTTATAAATTACCTAGTCTCAGGCATTCCTTTATAGCAACACAAATGGACTAAGAAATCTCTGTTCCTTATTTTCCTTTCAAATGCATTTCAGATTATTTCAACTAATATCTATTCTAATTTATTTTCTAATTCTGCTATTAATTTTCCCACTGCATTGTGAAATGCCTATGTTTCTGTTAAAATTGTCATCAGTGTCTGAAATCATTCTGGCTCTCACAGATTCTTATAAAGTTAACACAAACAAAATGACATCTTTATTCTCAACTTACCAATTTTACAATAAGTTCATACATTGTGTTAGTTTTCTATTCTTGCAATATAATACAAGCAACAATAGACGAATATAAATAGTTCACAAAGTCAATCAGATCAGACTTCTTCTTCTTCCTCTTCCTCTTCCTCCTCCTCCTCCCTTTCCCCTTCCCCCTCTTCCTCTTCCTCTTCCCCTTCTTCTTCTTCTCCTCCTTCTTTTCTTTAGACAGGGTCTCACTCTGTCATCCAGGCTGAGGTGCAGTGGCACAATCACAGCTCACTGCAGCCTTGATCTCCCGGGCACCAGTGACCTTCCTACCTCAGCCCCTCAAGTAGCTGGGACTACAGATGTGCACCACCATGCCCTGCTAATTTTGGTAATTTTTGTAGAGATGAGGTCTCACTAAGTTGCCTAGGCTGGTCTGGAACTTCTGAGCTCAAGCAATCTGCCCACCTCGGCCTCCCAACGTGTTAGGATTACAGGCGTGCACCACCGCGCCCAGCCTCATTTATCTTTATACACAGCCCATTTCAAATGTTCAGTTTACAAATGTGCTATGAAAAAAAGTAGCATATTTTTCATGCATTATATGCTAGAGTTACAATCTGTATAATGGCATAAATTCCTCCAGTTGTTCAAGTTTGTTTTAATTTCAGGGCTGAAAATGGGTGTAAATCTTAGCTACTTCAACTACCAACAAATGATAAAATCATCTCTACAACAAACCTTGCTAAGTAAATATTCAGTTTCTGAACAAAGAGTTCCAGTGAGACAACATGGCCTAAACTTTTTTAGGGGAATGTTTGATCTAACTACGAATATCTCCATAAGACAGTTTAGATTCTTCATACTTCTACCTACAAATGCTTAATCCATCTCAGGGGTACAATCAAAACATGAAATCTGCATTGACAGCTCATCTAGCATTTGTGTATAATGATGCCATGCTTGAATCTTAACTCATTCAGGCTTTTTTTATCCCTGGTTTCTTCAAATGTTTCTCATGTGACACTATGATTAATCATGTCCCAACATTTTAAGCATTCTCTAGTTCATTTATGTCCCTTTGAAAATACGGTGTCCAGAGTAAACTAAACATATGTTCAATTATGATCATGGATAATCCCAAGACTTCAGGGTCCCACTATGTTCTATGAACAAAATGCTCTGTTGTAAACATACATAACTTTATTATTAAGTCATCTATAATGCATCTCACTCATGCATTAATACAATATTTTGGCTGTAAGATTTAACTGACTTAAACACCACTTAACATATGTAGAAACAGTCGTCCTATTTAGAAATTGTAAGTTTTATGTTACGCTTGTTTTTAATAGCTTGACAAGCCTTGTTTAACAACCATGTAGTTTTTTAAAGCTAACTAAGCCCTTTCTGCTTGGGGTTGTGGTATTTTCTTTTCAGGTTTCACAATATTTTGATTTAGTTCCTATATACTTAAAAAAAGAGAATTTCTCATCTTTCTAATCAATAAGAAACTGGTGTATACACAACCTCAAAATTCAAGTTCATAGTGTTTTTTAAAGTCCAAATATGCATTTGTATGTGTATGTGTGTGGGGGGGGGCGGGGGGTGTATGCATACACACACACACACATGGCAGGAGATCTGAGAAATACAGTATAGTTAAATTTTTAAAAGTTCAACCTACCAATAGAATTAAAGAAGATATAATACCATTTTTGCTTATAAAAATGGTAAATAGGATAAAAAAGCCACCCAAAGTCAGCAAGGATGTACCTAACTCAGGAAGATAGATGTATAAATTGATACAACTTTCTTAAGGGAAAATGTATTAATGCCGAAAAGCATCAAAATATATACATATTTGATTCAGCAATTCCACTGCAGGAATTTATCTTCAAGAGATAGAAAATTAGTTAAATAAGTACATACATCTACAAATGGAATAATATTTGGCCATTAGTATAATGAAGAATAATATTTTCTGACATGGAAGATGTTCATATTATAAAACCAAGTGTGAAATACGGGCCATAAAACAGTGTGAGAAATACATAATCATGTATTTATGTGCCTATTTAAGTGTAGAAAAAACAAATCTCATTAAATAATACCAAAATGACATTAGTGATGATCTCTTTGTGTTAGAATTACAGAAAACTAATTACCTTGGCTCTGCTTATCTAGATTTTTCCAGTTTCCTAATGTGAACATACACTGAAAAATAAGGGGTAGGAGAAGAAAGGTTATTTTTTAACATGAGGAGGCTCTCATTTTGTTATCTCTTCTTTGTAGCTAGTTTTTATTTATTTTTTTATTTTTATTTTTATTTTATTTTATTTTATTATTATTTTTTTTTGAGATGGAGTCTCACTGTGTTGCCCAGGCTGGAGTGCAGTGGCGCAATCTCGGCTCACTGCAAGCTCTGCCTCCCGGGTTCACGCCATTCTCCTGCCTCAGCCTCTCCGAGTAGCTGGGACTACAGGCGCCCCCCACCACGCCCGGCTAATTTTTTTTTGTATTTTTAGTAGAGACGGGGTTTCCCGTGGTCTCGATCTCCTGACCTCGTGATCCGCCCGCCTAGGCCTCCCAAAGTGCTGGGATTGCAAGCGTGAGCCACCGTGCCCGGCCTGTAGCTAGTTTTTAAAATCATAGCAGTATACTTAAATATAAGAAGTAAAAAATGTACAGGGAGAGCAAGAAGGAAAAATCAAACTGTGAGGTACCCCAATGCTCCAATGAAATCTTAAGTGTTTCCTTTTCACAATAATTTTAATGAGTCATTAATGAAATTATGTTGTGGCTGAATAATATGCAATTGCAATGTCATTAAATATATTTATCAACAGGAATTGAACCAGATAAACTATTTTGGTTAACTAGACCATTCATCAAATTAAATCCTATTCAAATTTTTTGCGATTAAGAACTCCTTAAATGAGCTTTTAAGTATGTATTTGTTACTCATCTTGTAGTACTTTATCTTAGATCTTCCTGCAACAGTTAGGAACTCCAATCTCTACGTGTTTGACAATGGTTACCATCATTTTTGAGTTCCATATTGCATCTTTGTTGTAAGAAAATAATTTTTATGCAGACTGAGCACTCCTCATTTTAAAATTTGTATCATTTGCCTTTTTGTTATTAATAAAAACGTATCTTATTAGATAATCTGGCAAAAATATATATTCTATATATATATATAGAATAAAAACTATCCTATTACCCACCGCCCTAAGATAACAACTGATGAAGCATTAACGCATTTTTTTCAAGTTATCTCCCTGTGGTATATATTTTGGATCACTTTAATATTAATGATGTCCTATAATATATATTTATGCTACCACATCAGAAATATTTTACATATTATTAAAAATCTTCTTCAAGATTTTTTTAACGACTCTTAGTCCAGTCACATCATAAGTTAACTTTTTCTCTCCTGTTGGATATAATTTATATTACCTTTAAAAAGGAACATTCTCAAAGTTGATGCTAACCCATTTTAACAGCTCTATTGCAGGAATTTGATTTCAATAACTAAGTAGATAAGTTTCTCCACAATAGAAAATTACAGAAGTATGATTATATAACCAACTCCTACCTTGATGCTCCTTATAAATTCCTTGAAATTACACATTATATAAAAATTTGATTAAATTCAAGCAAACATGAGAAGTTTGGTATAAGTAAGATTCATTTTAAAAAAGTTAACTGACTTAAAACTAAACTGCCTTCCAGACCAGTTAAAAGGATTAATGGTATAATAAATACAAGATAGCCAAACAGTATAAAGCCACCTTGAACACCAAAGCAAGCTAAGTTTTGATATGTATGCTATAGATTGGCCTAAAATAAAACATATTTGCAAATACTTTAATTGGTTTTGCATCCTTGCAGCACAATTAAAAAATAAAAGTGTATTTCCTATTCTTAACTTTTGCCTCAATTTCTGATGTTGTTTCCGTCACTGCTTCCAGGCCACAGGCATCATTCTAATTTCTTCCCAACCGTTTCTTCACTTTCTTTAATTCCTCTGCCTGAACCTCATATAGCCATCTATGATCTCTGCTCTTTTTCCCTCTTTGGGTACTTACTCTATTTGCCTCTTTCTCCTTTCCTTGTTCCCTCTGCTAACATGCCCTTACTGTTTCAGCTGTTTTTAGGCCACATTTGCATTGGCAAATAGCAAGAGATGAACTAGATAAGTAAGAAGCAGATTTCAGGCCAGGCAAAGGGGCAGAGAGCACACAAGCATCAGATGAGCATATGAAAAATTCATACAGGGAAATATGCTTTTTTAGGTTTTGTAGATTAGAAATAAAAACAGGGTTTAATGGCCTCCCTTGAACAGAAATGCAGAAGTTGGAGGAAAACTAAACCTTATATACCAAACCAAAAAAATAAGGATTGTAAGCTGTTTGAATTGTATTTAGGGAATGGGCAACGGTGCTCAATGCAAAATTGACTAACCCTTTCTGGATAGAAGAAAGAAGTTAAAGGTTAGATGAAAGTTCTTACTGCTCATATTGTTCCCTCATTATCCACACTATGGAGAACTCCTACGTATCCTTCCAAAACAAGTTTAAAGGGAACCTCTCTTATGAAATCCCTCTTTACTTCCAGTTTAGCTATGTAGCATTGATTAACCTTTCTTCTATACCCCAGCTCCCATTACATGGCATATACTGCTTTGTGAGCCTGTTTCAGTGACATATTTAGAAAACACTGCTTCATCTTTCCATTCCAACTTTCAAGGACTACTTGCCTATACTTTGGGGGAGATGGAGTGCATTTGTGGAAACTGGAAAACATACTAAGTTAACATTATAAAGGATTGTAATATGTGTTTCTTACCCAAATGCATCCCTGATATTATTTATGCAATATTTTGTCAATTATGGTCAATTCCCCCTGAAATTGAGACTTACAATGCTCTTCATAATGTCAAATAATTTCCACCTATCTCTTTTGTCTTCTGATCTTTGTACTCTCTGTTTATTATAATGTCTTCTCTTAAAATGCTTTTTACAGAGATAAAATTCACGTAATGTAACATCTACCATTTAATCTTTTTAAAGCATACACTTCAATGGCTTTCAGTATATTTCACAAAATTGTGTAGCCACCACCACTCCAGAATATTTTCATCTATAGAAACTCCATACCCATTAAGCAATAACTCTCCATTCCCCTCTGTACCTGGCTCCTAGGAACCTCTCATCTACTTTCTGTTTCTATGGATTTGCCTATTCTGGGCATTTCATATACATGAAGGCATAGAACCTTGCAAGCCTTTTGTATATGACCTCTTTCACTTAGCATATTTTCAAAGTTCGTCCAACTTGTAACATGTATTAGAACTTCATTCCTTTTTATGCCTGAATAATATTCCATTTATGGTTATGCCAGATTTTGTTTAATCGAACTATCAGTTGATGAACATTTGAGTTGTTTCTACTTTGGGGCTATTACAAATAATGCTGCTATGAACTTGTGTACATGATTTTGTGTAAACGTGTTTTTAATTCTGATGAAGAGTTTGAATGCAATTCAAGATACCCTGAAGCCTAGATTTCAAAAGACAGTGGGATAGTTTGGCTTTGTTTGCTTAAATCATTTGCACACCTTGGGTCAGTCATTATTATCCAAACTATTCATCAAAACAGAAAAAAAAGTGGAAGAATGAGGCCATATACTAAATGAACAACATAGTAGAATAAAACTAAGGAGAGCATGTTAGAACACAGATTGGCTAACAGTGATCACAACATTATGTGCTTGCTCTCATTGCTAGAAAAGGAAAAAATGCATATTGTATACTTTAATGGTCATTTATATATGCTTATTTTAAGGAAGATGCCTTAGAGAAAAATGGAACTACAACCAATCAGCAATAAACCAATCGTTAAATATTTGTCATCATGATACATTTTCAGTAATTTTATAACGTTTGCTACGTTTGACTGGCCTCATAAAATCCAGGCCAATTACTTGAAAATTGTGTAAAACACCCATTCACAAGAAAATCAACCATAAAATAAAATTTTATATCAATGATCTTCTAGAAAACAAAGTATAAATATTATCAGCTTCCACATAGTAATAAATTGGAATGTGTAGGAAAATAAGAAAATTTCAAAGGGCAATTTTAGAAATGGAGCAGGATTATATGCAAAAATAAAAGAAGGAAAGAGTGGCTATTGGAGAAAATGTGAAATGTTAGACATTACTTGATTATTAAAATTTCAAAGCACATAAAAAACCTTTGTTTTTGAATCAGTAGAGTGGTTCGCCAAAAATGAGAGTCAGGAGTACCAAACTTCTAGTATTACTCAAAATTAACTGCTCTTTATCTCCATACAGAAAGACGATGCTAGACGAGCAGAGAAATAACGCAATTCGACAAATTAAGTAATTCCTATAATTATACTACGATAAACAAAAAGGTAAGAAGAAAATCCAAAACACCTAACAATACCAAACGCTGTCACCCAAATATTTTTTCCAAGCAGATATGTGAAATACTACTATATAAGGTTGTCAAGAATTGGGGAAAGTAAAAACATATCAGTTGGTATATAATGATATTGCCAGGCATGACAGGGAGCTTCAGAAGGCCTCTGAAAATGCTGTATTCCTTTAGGAATAGCTCAACAGTGGCCAGGAGCAGTCTAAGACCACAACGTACAGTAAACAGAAGTGAAGAGATTACAAAACACTTCAAGGGCAATACAGTGCTTAGCTCCAGAAGATGCTTTGGGCTTAGAATAAATAGGCCATGGGGACTAACAAGCATAATAGTTGTGGTTAGGAGTTACTAGATAGTCCCTGTGCTAGGCATTTTATCACGCTCACAACTACGCTATATGGAAAGAATTGTCATCATCCCTACTTCACTGACAAGCAGATTGAGGCTCAAAGAAGACAATGCTGTCAGACTTCAGATCCTGACTTCAACAATGCTGTCCATGTTAAGAGAGTAGGAGGTATCAAAAATGGAAGAGGTGTATCTGGTAATCACAAAAAGCTAGTAATAATTAGCTTTTAGAAATGAGGCGGTGAAACCTCTTATGTGACCAGGAATGACTTTTGTAACTTTGCTTGCTGGGTCACAGCCAACTTTTAGTCTTTCTGTTTCATCCCATCAGCATGTCATAAACTGTCAAGAGTGTGAAAAACGCCATCCAAATCTCAACTTTTCACTAACAGAGCAAGGAGAGGCCTCCTCCGAATGGCTGCTTCTGTCATCCCAAGGCTCTGTTGGAGGTTGATGCCAGTGCGACGTGCATTCCCCAGATGATCTGAACAAAAACCAGGTGTGTCATTCTCATAATGTTTCCAACTTCTGACAGGAACTTAATTTAACTGGTGTTGAGGCTTTTGGAACAATTTTTTCAGGAGCTGGAGCTCTAGGTACAAAACTTCATACAGAAGTTCTCAAAGCTGACAAAAGAAGCAGGCAATACAAGTTGGGTTTTTCCATGAAAAATAGTGAAGTTTCGTTTATCCTTTTTTATTGTGGTATTCTGCTGTGTTCTCTACAATTATGACCACATATTTTGTAGGCGACTAATAGCTAAAGACCCTTCAATATATTGGTCGAGAGCATGGTTTCTGAAATTGGACTGTCTGCATTTCAATTTTTAGTGACTCTCTGTCACTAACTGTGGGACCAGGGGCAAGAAACATTACTCTTCATTTGTATCCTCAGAGCTAAATTAAGATTTTTGTTACTTGAGTACAAAAGGAAGAAACAAACAAAATAAGAAACAAAAAAGGGAGTAATGATTCATTATTTTACTCATTTTTATAATAATCACCTTTCAAACAATCATAATAAACAATTCTCAAAATATACTTTTAATCAATCAAGAGAACTAGATTATACCAATGCTTATAAATGCCTGTTGATACTGGGCACAGTGGCTGACGCCTGTAATCCCAGCACTTTGGGAGGCTGAGGCAGGTGAATCACTTGAGCCCACGAGTTTGAGACCAGCCTGGGCAACATGAGAAAACCCTGTCTGTATTTAAAAATAAAAATAGAAAAATAAACGCATGTTGCATGGTCTGGTATATACATATATCTGGTGTTCAAGAAAACCTGATCAAAAAAGAATACTTGTAGGTCATAAACATACTATATAGATATATATTCCTTTATATATCTATACCTAGCTCTCTCTCTCTCTCTCTCTCTCTCTCTCTATATATATATATATATATATATAAAACAGAGCTAGATATATCTCTAGAGCAAGACATATCTAAATATATATAGCTACATATATAGATTTATAGATATATAAAGGAATATATGTTTAGCTATATCTAGAGCTAGATACAGATATCTCCTAATTCTGTCTAAAATATCTTTACACAGAATTGTGAGAATTTTTAGACAGAATATATATAGAGATATATGTAGATATAATCACATATATATCATATATATATACCACAATTCTGTCTAAAGATATTTTAACAAAAGTCCTGCTTATTTTTTGCAATGCATATTTTGGGTTACAAAAACAGGCAATCCTGTCAAAAATGCCTTTTCATCTGGTTTGACAAAATAAGTATCTAATTCAAGACCAATCATTGCACCTGATTCTGTTTCTTCAGTCATTCTTAATATAGTTCAGTCCTTTTTCCAGGCAGTGACTTTTGAAGAGACCCAGGCCTGCTGTTCCACAGAATGTCTCACGTGTGTTATTTGTCTGATTGCATCCATGCGTTGATGTCTCCCTTGCTCTCCGATCTCCTGTATCTCCTAATAATCTGATGTTGGTAAAACTTTTTTGACTAGACTACATTGTGAAAGTTGCTCATTATATCTTGCATTATATCACAGGGCATATAACAACTGACTGACTACTGGAATAGGATGGAAATAGTAGGATCTCTCCAATGCGTGTTTTTTTCCTTTGATTAGAAAGTTACATGTGTGACTCCTTGACATTATACAATTATCCAGCCCCTTATTATCAAATTTATTAATCCTTATTCCTTGCCTGAATCAATAATTTTATTTATTTGGATGTTTTTATTAGTAGTTTTGTTTGTTTCAGTTTGTTTATACTTAGATAACGTGAGCAATCCAGTTAGGCCAGGTATTAAGCTCATATGGAAGGTAATCTCTCTAGGCTTGCACCTTCAATTGTCAGGTCGAAATCTTAATTTTAACGTGATGGGCATGATCTTGTAGCTCAAACTTCAGAGCTAACAGGGAGTCATTTCCTTCTAAGCCTAACTTAGTAACAGTGTGGTATAATAATAACTAAAGATAAATATTGAATTTATTTAGGGTAAATAACAGTAGTGGCAATCATCCATCTAGGGCTTACTATAGTTACCAAACACTGGACTTAGTTCTTACTTTTTTAATCCTCACAGTAATATTATGAAGTGTTTAATGGCCACTTTACAAATGAGGAAACTAAGGCACAAAGAAGTTAGAAAACTTTTTCAGGGTTAGGCACAGGGGTCTTGGAATTCAAAAGCATCTTGTCTATTTAACATCTTTTCTCTTAATGACTATGCTGTAATAGTATCTTAAAGTTCTTCTTTGAACAGCATAAAAACTTACAAAAGTATACACTTGTGCATACTGTATACTTCTCTTTCAACAACTAAGCATGCCTGCTTCTCCATACCACTTATCAAAAACATGTTATATTCTGAGATTAGTAGTTTCTCTGTTGTAACACAAGAGGAGCTGACCTTGGTGGAAAGAGGCCAGTAAGATCCTAGTAAATGGCACCAAGTTCACAAAGGGTGAAGCTCAAGTTTACTTTCCTATCTTATCAGTAACCAGCTACTGTGTCGAGGTTCACTGGGATGAGTGGAGTAGGAATGCATGTCCAAAGCCAATTCCAAAGACTAAGCCATTCATGAAAATAACTCTGTTGATTTTTTAGTATTTTGTACTGTGAAGAAAATTAGGTTATTCTGATTTTTATTTCTTCATCGATTATACGCTTTTGTTTGTCTGTTTGGAGGAAAGTTTTTGCCTATGTTGGAGGCTCCTCTCATTTTTATTTCATAATCCTGCTGCCAATTCATGTCTTTCTGTGTATTTCTTAGACATTTAATGAAAAGCTGAGAAGTGCCCCATTAGAAAATCATATCTGTTGCCATGTTCACCTAGACAGTCCTGCACACACTTTATAAGTTGCCACCTTCTGAAGGGATTGGTCCCCAAACTTAGTCTCTACTTTTGATTTACAATTTTCTGTGAAAAAAAAAATTTAAGCCATTATCCTCTGTGCTTCTGGTATTGTGCTGATTCCACTGAATTAGTCAGCCATGCAAGGAAGAAGAAATTGACAGATAAATTCAATAAATAGCATTGTGCTGAACTTGCTGAGTCTCCAAACAAGAAGGAAGTAAGCACAAATGAGCCATGTAGGTGCATCTCACCTACAATGGAGGGAAATCAATATTTTCCAAGTGACAAAAGGACAAACTGGGAGGAGGAGAAGAGCAAAAAAGTATATTAATGTTAACTTGAATGATAATTCTACCAACAATGGAGACAGGAGGGAAACCTGAATAATTATGCATATATGTGTTCCACGTAAGGATATGCAACACAAAGTACCGGAAAGATGGAAAAGATGCCCAGCTGTGAACGTTGGCAAGGGGGGGAGACCAGAAAGAAAAAAATAAAACAATGATAAGAAAAGAAAATGTTTTATAGCAAATAGAACCTGCTGAAAACTGCGTTCCTTTTTGTATTTTTCAGTAAGCTGTTGAGTGGGAACTTTTGTTCCACTCCATATATATATTTTTAAAACTAAGCAACAGTTTGCATGTGTTTTAACTTCAAAAGTCATTTTCTTAGTTTTGACAAAACCAACTCAATAGGCATTTTGCTCATTATTAATATTTCTGACAGTCTTCCAAGAATAAGTTTGCACCACCTTTCTCTAACAAGAAAAGAGAAACAAATTACGTATTTAAATGATGTTTATCAGACTCTCAAATGACTCAGGATGCTAAGATTTATGAACTCTTATAGCCTTTAAAATTCACCTGGTGAAAACCTGTGGGTTCTAAAACACATATCTCCCTCTTCCTCTCTTGCTTTTTTGGTGTATTTTTACCAAATATACCAGTTTTTCTCAATCTTGTTGCCTATTTATTTGTATAATAATTTTTCTAAGATATAGATTGATATCTTGAGCCATCCTGTGGCATATGGACTTTTTTAAAGCAAATGAATTAATCTATACTATATCACTATATTTGCAGACCAAACCCTTGGCTGGAGTGCAGTATCTCACCCAGGCTGGAGTGCAGTGGAGCGATCGCGGCTCACTGCAACCTTTGCCTCCCAGGTTCAAGCGATTCTCTTGCCTCAGCCTACTGAGTAGCTGGGATCACAGGCATGCGCCACCATGCCCAGCTAATTTTTGTATTTTTAGTAGAGATGAGGTTTCGCCATGTTGGCCAGACAAATCCCTTGGTCTACAAGTACAGTGATATAGTATAGATTAGTATACCAAAGGGATTTTTAAAAAGCAAATGACTTTAGAAAGTAACCAGTGTGTTAGTTTACAACAAAAGCTATTTATTGCGAACTTCTACTTGCAATGCACTGTGCCACAGAGATCATAAAAATAGAAGAGTCTTACTTTCTAAATACTTACCACTTAATTGACCCAGCATGATAAATTTTTTAAAAGATCATAAATCAAGCAAAGAAGCTTGCCGCAGTGGTTCACGCCTGTAATCCCAGCACTTTGGGAGGCAGAGGCAGGTGGATCACTTGAGGCCAGGAGTTCAAGACCAGTCTGGCCAACGTGGTGAAACCCTGTCTCTGCTAAAAATGCAAAAAAATAGCAAAGCGTGGTGCCTGCACCTGTAATCCTACTATCTACTCGGGAGGCTGAGGCAGGAGAATCACTTGAACCCAAGAGGCAGAGGTTGCAGTGAGCCAAGATGGTGCCACTGCACTACAGCCTGGGCAGCAGAGTGAGACTCTGTCTCAAAAAATAATAATAGTAAATTAATTAATTAAGCACAAAAATTCAAAATTATAATGGAGATAATGTTAAAAAGATATGAAGTGAATTCAACATATTTGCATATATATGTTTTCAATATATAAAAGTGTATAGACATACAAAAAGCAATATTTTTGAAATTATTAATTTCAGTTGTTAGGATTACCAATGATTTTATACTCACCTGATATTTCAAATCTTTCAAATCAAGATTTAATTTTTTTTTTTTTTTTTTTTTTTTTGAGACAGAGTCTGGCTCTGTCACCTAGACTGGAGTGCAGTGGCACAATCTCGGCTCACTGCAACCTATGCCTCCCAGGTTCAAGTGATTCTCCTGCCTCAGCTTCCTGAGTAGCTGGGATTACAGGCACACGCCACCACGCCCAGCTAATTTTTGTATTTTCAGTAGAAACGGGGTTTCATCATGTTGGCCAGGCTGGTCTCGAATGCCTGACCTCATGATCCGCCTGCCTCAGCCTCCCAAAGTTCTGGGATTACAGGTGTGAGCCACCGTGCCTGGCCAAGATTTAATTTTTTGATGAGAAAAATAAACACATGAAATAATATGTAATTGTGAAACTCACTGCATATACTTAAATGTATATGATAATATATAATTGTTAATTTCACATTAATAACATATAATTGTGAAATTCATTGCTAAAGGAGTTCAGAAGAAGTAGTGATTCCTAAGAGTCAGAGAATAGAAAGTGTAGAATACTATTATAGAAAACTTTCACGTGACTATGTTTTAGTAAATAACAACTGTAGTGCAGATAAAAGATAGTTATGATAAAGTCTAATGGACATGATCCAATTAGCACATAAATTACATATTCTCCATGTGGTATTGGGATTTGGTCATATAATTTATAAAACATAATCTCTAAACACTGGTTTATCCAAATGTCCACATGAAAAGAGTGCTCACTATGACAAGGGCACAGCTCAACTGATATGAAAGTATTCAGCTGATATATTCATACTTAACCATTTACAGCACTAAACATTAGAGTGACTCTGATAAACAGGCAACGTGGATGATGTACATATAAAATTTTTAGGCATCTCTCTTATTCTTACCTTAATCTCCCTAGGGTGTACATTCTAATCTTTCTATGGAGTGAATAATAAATTATATCCACTTGGAGTTGTTTATCCAATCAGATGTTTGGATTTGCAGTAATTTATTCTCACTCTCCAAACCCTTCCACTCCTCATCCTGTGCCCTTTGACACATCATCAAGATGGATCATCAGTACTCAGTTAGGATATGATCCCTATTCTTGAATTCCTAGCGTTATGTTCTAGGCATTAACCAGCCTTATCACAGGGACATAGGTTGTGGATACTGCAAATCTTTAGCATTTTTACTTGGAAGCTTGACAGTAAACTTCAGTATTTATGTACAGAATTCCTGCTTCTCAGGTCACATGGCTTCCCTCCTCCCTCCTCAAATTTCTCTTCCCTCCCTCCCCAGGGATATCTTTGGAAACCTTTTTTAAAGGCCCATATACTTGACATTTTAACTTGCTGAGAATGCCATTGGAGACAGCTTTAATAAAGGAGAAATATGGTGATTCATTGGTTGTTTGCATTTATCTATGAGGGAGAAAAGTAAGTAGCCAGACTGAGAAAAAAAAAAAAAAAAAGCGAATAAGGAACAGTGTTTCTTTAGCTTTGGTAAAAAGAAAACAAACATAGATCCTGAAACAATTATAGATTTGAGGAACAAATAATGTCTAGAATGATTCCTGGGTTGTTGGTTTGTTTGTTTGTTTGTTTGTTTGTTTGTTTGTTTTTGATGGATTCTCTCTCTGTCGTCCAGGCTGGAGTGCAGTGGTGCAATCTTGGCTCCCTGCAACCTCCACCTCCTGGGTTCAAGTGATTCTCCTGCCTCAGTCTCTCGAGTAGCTGAGATTACAGGCACCCACCACCACACCTGGCTAATTTTTTTTATTTTTAGTAGAGACAGGGTTTCACCGTGTTGGTCAGGCTGGTCTTGAGCTCCTGAGCTCAAGTGATTTGCCTGCCTCGGCCTCCCAAAGTGCTGGGATTATAAGCGTGAGCCATGGTGTCCAGCCTCATTCCTTGATTTTTAGATGAAGATGTGGGTATGACATGAACCTCTGTAGATTGAAGAAAGAATGGAAAAGTGTATCTACCTCCATAAGATCCAACATGGGTTGTTTTCTCTCAAATGAGTCTCCAGTAGATATTTATTTCTATGTTTATATAAAATAAAATAACGCTAACCTCTATGAAGTGAAGGCAAAGAAAAAGAAATTCTTCTATCTCAGGTACCTCATAAGAAAAAAAGGTACATCAAGATAGATATTATTATCCTTATTTTATTTTCAGAAAGTTGTTAACTAACTAGGATAACAAATGGTGGTACCATAATTTAATACCAGGTGTGTTATGCTATAAGCCCAGGTTTTTGTTTTTGGTTCAACATATATTAGTACTGCATTAAGAGGAAAATAGCAAAGTGGCAAGCGGAACTTCACACTGGCATGACAAAGATTTCCTTTATTAGGCAGGCTCAGTCAATTAAATTTCTAGAACAAACAAACTTGAATATTCAAGAAATGGACTTCCAACCAAGAAAATCCTGTTCCCATCTACTTAGTGACTATCCCAAAGACTAATTCAACTGGCTCATCAGTCATGGAAGTTGCTACAAATAAGACCAAGAGATGAAGTTAAATATCTCCCCATAATACATCAATAGTACAAGAAAAACAACTTGAAGAGACACATCCTATTGAGATGTTTGTTGCTCACATTGCAAAACAAGCTGATTTGGGCCTTTTATCATTTCGCTGGGACAATGACTAGATAGATATACAGAACAGGACTGAAGGGAATCCTGAGAGTCTTCGGAAAGTTACACCTGGGGTCAACTATAAAATGAAAACTAAGACCACAACAGAAAAACCATCTATTTTAAAAATGGTCATTGAATAATCTTGTAGAGAATTTAAAAGTATCATAGTTTACAATTACTTACTGTATTTTTAAGAAAGATTTGTACTAAAACCTTTTGGATGGCATCACAAAATCTGGTCACCACCTGACTTGTAGATTTTAATATGGCAGAAACATTTGACCACAAAGAAATTTTTCTTCTAAGTTTAGCTAATCTAAGAGAGAAAGTTATATCCTATGTTGATATTTTTGAAAATAATTCCCATGCCTACCTCAAGATGCAGGGCTTTGGGAACATACTTAACCCTAAGGAGATATAACAGGACATGACAGGGCACTTTGATAGGGCTCCATCAGTCCCCTGACACGATCTAAGCCCCTTAGGTCTAAGTCCCTTTATAATTGATGGGACTGTAATCCCAGTGGTTTCCTTTGAATTGACCATGCAGTATTACAAAAGCAGTATCTGAGAGTCCAATCACCACCTAATGTCCAGGGCAAGAGAGTGGTTAAAAAAAAAAAAAAGGCTCTGTAGTGTTTCTGATACCCTTACAATGCTCCTTCCAATAAATGAGAAACTATAAGTAATCATTTAATTGCAATAATCACAATAATCATACAGTGAATAATTATCAATACAATTGTCAAGTTGAGGGGCTCAAATCTGCCTATGGAAAAATACTCAACCTCAATAATCAAATAAAAGTAAGTTAACAGAATAACGAGGTTTTTATTTTAAAATTCAACTGGAAATATTCTCATATCTTTTGGTAGGGTAAACTGGTACGCACAAAGATATTTATCATAGTGTAACTTTAATGTACGAATTGTAAGACAAACAAACTACACATCTCCATCAGTAAGTGATTGCTGTATCTCTATTCAATGACTTGAAACTTCAGGACAATGATGAGGGTCAACATGTAGTTCAATATATTATTGAGTGAAAACAGGTAGATATTATAAACTCCATTTAGGAAAATTAGAGAAATGGTGCATATAAAAATTCATAAATAAATATGTGGAGTAAATTTTTGTTAAAAATCTTAGTAAGGCCATTTTAAGAAAGTGGGATTGTGGATGATTTTAATCATCTTTACCTATTTTTCTATTTTGCTTGTAATAGCTACAGTAGTAAGCTTTATTACTGTTATAATCAGAAAATAAACTTGTAATTTTCATTTTGGAAAATGTTAAAGCCAAATCAAGAAAGTACTCATTAGAATTTATCACAGGATTATAATATTTTAATAATATTTTTCATGATTATAAAATTATTTAATGATTGCAAATTTAGAAACATACTGAAATACTGTTTTACAACCTGCTAACCTGTTTTTTTACTTAACATCTTGTGAACATGTTTCTATATTTCCAAATATTCTTCACAACACATGATTTTAGTAACATTTTAGTATTCATTGCATAATGTCTTGGTCCCTTAACATTTAAATTCTGATATAGAAAGTAATGACATAACATGATTCTGGATTACAAAAAGGTGTTTATTGATGAATAAATCTCAGATGTCAATATAAGGTTAGGGTTCTCAAGTCAGAGATAGTTGCTCATAATTCTTAGCCTCCAATAACATACACTCTTTAGTTGGGGACCCCACCAGCTGTTTCAGCTGTAGAATATCAGTGACCACACCCAGAAGCACTGATATAACCAAGGTAATCTAGGAAGAAAAGTCTCAATTGGCTGTTTTCTTGGCTATTTATATAACCAATACTTTCCTTATTAAAATAACAATGATAAGTAATTACACAGAACATTAAAAATGTGAATCCATTTCTTTTTTATAACAAACCTATGATGTAGGTGCTATTATTTTCCCTATTTAACAAATGAAGAAATGGAAGCAAAGAGAGGTTATATAGCTAGAGAAAGATAATACGGCAGGTTACTACGGAGACAGAAATTGAATCCATGTTCTTATCTTTAAAATAATAAGCACATTCACAAAATTTGAGGTTCATTCAAGAACATATTCTTACTTTTCAGAAGATCCAAAATTACAGCCCAGTTGTAAACATGTATTCTTTCCATTACACTCCGCTCTCTCCTAGTAACAATAACAAAATGATCTTTATGGAGTAGCAACAACAAAATGATCTGCTGTTCATTTTGTTATTTAATTCAAGGGGCAGAGAAAGGACATCACATTTGTCCCTGTTTCTGGAGGCAGTTCATTCTAAAGAGTTTTATTATATAGAGACACCAAACCGTTTACAGAAACAGCATGATACTTCATTTTCTCCATCTATATTCTGCCTGCTACTGTCACCAAAAGCAGAGAGGTCCCTAAGTTCATAAGAAGTGGTCTAATTAATATTCAGATTTATACAAACAAAAATAGAGATGTTCAATTTCAGAGATAGTTCTTTAGGAGGGAACAGGTACCAACTGACCACAGCCTGCATGCCTGTGAACTAACACTTCACATAGGTAATGATTATTGATTTGCATACTAAACAACCGCACATCAGGAGGCAGCTGAACTGTAAGAAATGAGTGGAATAGAATGAAGTAAGCCATGGCCTGCCCCTCCCAGGACCCTCCAAAGGAATGTAATTTATTCTGGGTCCTCCTGAGCTCCATTTTCTGTCACGCTAGCCTTCAGTCTTCCTTAAGCAAATCTCATGGTTCCAGCTAGAAAACAACAACAATGAACAATATTTTCCCCCCTCCCTGTCATCATGTCTGTAAGCATGTAGACACAGAGCATATTAACAGATATTTTAGGCAGTTTGCAAAATCTCTCTGAGAATCAAGGAAAGTAGGGCCCCACAGGTCATAACAAGTACTCCTGCCCATCCCCACACTTAAAGCCAAGTGATGTATTAACATAAGGCAATACCATATATATATATACATATTAACTCTCTGTGCCTCTGTCTAAGAACAACCTTACTCCCCCCTTCCCCAATGCACACACTTCAAACTGGCTATCAGGTACTAGGCTTAGTACCTGGGTGACAAAATAATCGTACACCAAATCTCCAGTATATGTATCGTTGAACCTAAAATAAAAGTTAAAGTAAATAAATAAATAAACTGGCTATAACAGTTAATGGTGGGGGGGGTGGGGGGGTGGGAACTAGTAGTCCTGAATGCAAAGCTCTACTACAAACTATCTTTCCATCTACAAAAGTCAATTAACTACTGAGTTTCATTTCATCGTTTTTTATAAATAAGGTTATAGACTCTATAATCCATCAGGTCTCTTTTCTCCAAAATGATAGTTTTAATATAATCTATTACATCATAGACATAGTTATACTTAATCAATTTCAGAATCCTGACAAAGAAAGGTGTACTTCTTTGCAGGACCTCATTGTATCATGATCTCCCATACCATTCCTAAGTGATTTCTTAAGGCAACTTGAAAAGGTGGCATCAAAATCCTGAAGTATTTACAGCCATCGAAATGATTCCTTTGATGTTCTTTTGAGAGATTAAAATGGCGCCATTTCCTGTCTGTCATTCTTAGTCTGGTAAACTAATCAGTACCCAGCACCCAGCATGTCCTAGGCTCTGGGACAGTGAACAAAGCAGCCATTTAGAGATGCTGAAATGCATACTGTGAAATTACCAAACTGTGGAAATTCATCCAGGAGAACATATCTTATTTCAAGAATATAAATGAATTAATCAGTAAGCATGCCACCCACATCCCAGAAACATCCCTGATTAAATTTAATGTAGTGAATTTGTGCAATCACCACCAAACTAACCATTGATTAAACAAAGGCCTCTGAGTACTAATTCTTTTAATGTACAGTTTATTTCTGCTCTCCTTTGAAGGGTACACCTTTGAAAACTTTGCCAATTTTGGGGACACATCCACATTTGAAATTCAGTCTGGGTTTATTTCTCAAGGAGACCCATCTCTTTTACAGGCAGTGCAACTAATGCATCAGACATTTAGACAGATGCCTATTTTGTTAATCTGTCATAGTGGCACTAACAATTCCCTGCTACCTTGTGGATTGGCAGAGAAACCTATTTAGCACAAGATAAGCAGCCACCTAATTTCTTCTCCCCACATATAAAAAAAGGAGGAGAAACTACCCCAGGCTACTTACTCTATAGACAAGAGTTCAAGAGTGAACTGCACCAAAGATTCCATTCTCATATATCTTACACGTTTTAACTTCAGACATTATGCTGTTTGCATGCAGATGGCTGATAAAGAAGGTAAGGCAGTTGCATACCATGTTATAAAAAACTTTGATTCTCCAAGAGTGGTTCTTTATTTTATTCTCTTGATTGACAGATAAATAGATATATAGGTACGTAGGCAGGTAGACAGATAGACAGACAGAAATAGAGGTATATCACATTAACTAGGACTTAATCTATCTTAAAAAATCCACTTACAGAGACTGGGACTATAGTTTAACAATAGCATACCCTGCATTTACTGAGTTAATATTATGTAACAGATACTATTAATATAATAAAAGAATCAAATTCCTGCTCCCAATGAGCTTAAAATTTAGTGGCAGTAACTGGGGTATAACATCTCCGGACTGAAAATATTGCCCCTGGTAATTTTTCAGGCTCTCATTATAATTCCTGAGAAGTCACACTCATGTAAATACTAGATATTGAAAAGCATATTTTTAGACTTAAAACTGAGCATGAAATCTATAATTCTGATCCATAATAACATATAGGTTTGCTCTCTCAAGTCAAAGCATGAGAATGCAAAGAAAGGGAACCCCTCCCCCACCATAAGAGGCCTGACTAATGTTCTCTTAGTCTTACAGAATAGTCCTACTTGTATCACCGAACAGCTATTTAAATGCACATTTAATTGTGCTACGATGCCTAGCAAAGTATATTGAGCAGATAGTAAATGCTTAACATATGTTAGTAAAACATCTTCAGGTCAAAAACATTGACTGCTCTTTCTCACAGCCCACATCCATTCCATGATCAATTCCTATGAACCACACCTTCTATCTACTGCTGCCATATATCCAGAATATGATCACTTCTCATTACTTCCATCACTATAACCCTGGCGTAAAAGTCAACAGGTTCCATAGGAAATTATTACAATATGAAAATATTTAAGGACTGTTATATAAAGTTGAAAAGCCTGTTATATATATGATGAAAAGATGGAAAGTTCCCTGTGACTCTTGGTGGTAGAATCAAAACCAATAAAGTGTCATTTTTTCAAGTTACATAAGAAAATCCAATATTCTTTGACAATAGGTTACTTTAAGAAGCAATGGGTGTTTTCAAGTAGCTGTATAAGAAAGTTTTAGAGGGGAATTAGCATGGTCAACCAAAAATGGGAAAAGGAGAGGAAATAGCTTAGAAGATATTGTTCCATCCAATCCTGCAATTCTATGCTTTCAAATTGTCACTTTCTTATAAAGTTCATGAGTCACAGATGAGATATGATTGTCATGTATAACAGACATGACATGTTTATAATACTGTAGAACCATGAAACAATATCCTATTAGAAATTGGGATGCAATTCAAATATTCCTTTCACTCCAAATGAATCTCTCCTGCTTTGATTTGTATACATCATTTCAGGATTTCAAAAACCAGCTGTGAAATTGCTGATTTGTCTGCAGTATGAATTTCTTTGTTAGGAAAGAAAATGGCTCTTTGAAATAGTGTTCTTCCTATGAGAAGAGGAGATATTTATGCTTGTTTTCCAAACACACACAGGTAAATTCAAAGGGAACCTACTTATTCCTTGAGTAAAAAGCAGTATCACCTTAGGAAATGGTTCTTTCAGTGGCTGACATTAAATTTCTACACACCACAGTCGTAAGTTGGCACAGAAGCCAGGAAAGGAGGTGAATGCTATCTTTCCGACACAGGAAAAGTTCACTCATTAGAAGTTCTTTACATATTTGAAAGGAAAATTCCCCTGGCACCATCTTTCTTTCTTTACAAGACATAACTATGCCAAAAAATGCATTTAATTCTTAATTTGATTCCCTGTAAAATTATATAAAAATAAGCTGAATCACAGTAATGTTTGCTCATATTTAAAGAGCAATAAAAATAACTTTTGCAATTTTGTCACTGGTTTTAGTATTGGAGAAGCCATACTCCTTAGATGTCTAAAAATTCCAAGACAAGCAAACCAACTGCTTGACTGTGGTGGCAGCTGCTATTCTGCTGTTGACTGTCACCTTCCCAGAACTCTTCAGAGATCTTTCTGAGACGACTCCAATATTGTGGTATTTCTAAAATGCTCAGAATAGCAATGCTGTTCCTTACCAATGAATTGGTTTGCATAGAAGACATTATATATTCTTCAATGGCAGGGCTCAATAAATGTAACTTTTAATTAATTTCATCCTAGTCCATTAAGGCTCCTTGTCTCAGAAATACAGGCACCTCAATCACAGCTAACAGCCCTTACTTAAAAATCCCCCAACAGGACCAAATCTCCAACTTGTTGGGGGGAGATTTGATTTTTAGGAAGAGTTAAAAAGTTATCAGAGCAAGATAACACTTCTCTGAGAAATGAAGAAAAGTAGGTTTAAAGAGAAAAATTAGTCGTAAAGAGAATTATTTCCATCGGTGTTTGAACCTTAAGTCTGAGACTCATTTTTAAGGAGAAATCCAAAACATGACTTGATAAATGGTTAAAAAAGTCACTATAAGAAAAACAACACTTGTGCATGAAATAAAATTCAACAGTCCTCATGATGAAAACTGTCAACAACAAAATGGGTATAAAAGGAACATTCCTCAACATGATTATATGGTCATATATGACAAACTCACAGCTAACACCATACTGAATGGGGTAAAATTGAAAGCCTTCCCAGTAAGATCTAGAACAAGACAAAGATGCCCACATTCACCACTTTCATTCAGCATAGTGCTGGCAGTCCTAGTCAGAGCTGTTAGGAAAGAAAAAGAAAGAAAAGGCATCCAAATTGAAAAGCAAGTCGAATTATTCTTATTTTCAGATGATATGATTTTTTATTTTAGGAAATCTAAAGACGCCATGAAAAACTCTTAAATCTGATACACAAATTCAATAAAGTTGCAGAATACAAAATCAACATACAAAAATCAGTAGTGTGTCAGTACACTAGCAGAGATCAACCTGAAAAAGAAATCAAGAAAGCAATCCTATTTACAATAGCTACAAAAAAATTCTAGGAATACGTTTAACCAAAGACATGGAAGATCTCCACACACACAAAAAATAAAACACTGATGAAGGAAATGGAAAAGAACATTAAAAATGAAGAAATATCCCATGTTCATGAATTAGAAGAATTAATATTGCTAAAATATTTATACTATCCAAAGCAATCTATAGACTGATTGCAATCCTTATCAAAATACCAATGACATCCTTTACAAAAATGGAAAATACAATCCTAAAATTTCTATAAAACCACAAAAGACTTTGAATAATTAAAGCAATTCTGAGCAAAAAGAATAAAGCTGGAGGCAGAGGCATCATACTATGTGATTTCAAATTATATTACAAAGACATAGTAACACAAACAACATGATACTGGCATAAAAACAGACACATGGACCAACGGAATGAAACAGAGAACTGAGAAATAAATCCGTGTACTTACAGCAAACTCATTTTTAGCAAAAGCTCCAAAAGCATGTATTCTCATTTAAAAATGGTTCTGACACAATGTGCAATTGCAAAAATATGGAACCAGCCCAAATGCTTATAAATCAATGAGTGGATAAAGAAAATATGTTACATACACCATGGGATATTACTTAACCATAAAAAGGAACGAAATAATTGCATTCACAGCAACCTGGATGGAAATGGAGACTATTATTCTATATGAAGTAATTCAGAAATGGAAAACCAAACATGGTATGTTCTCACTCATAAGTGAGAGCTAAGCTATGGGGGCACAAAGGCATAAGAATGATACAATGGACTTTGGAGACTCAGGAAAGGGTGCGAGCAGGGTGAAGGATGAAAGATCACACATTGGATATAGTGTACACTGCCTGGGTGATGGGGGCACCAAAATCTCAGAAATCAACACTAAACAACTTATTCATGTAACAAAATACCACCTGTTCCCCCAAAACCTACTGAAATGAAAAATAAATTTAAAAAATGGTGTTAGGAAAACTGAACATCTATATACAGGAGAATGAAACTAGATTCTCATCTTTCACCATACAAAAAATTAACTCAAAATGGATTAAACACATAAATGTAAGATCTGAAACTATGAAACTACCAGAGGAAATGATACAGAACATTGTTCTCAAAAAAGATTTTTGGGGTAAGGCTCAAAAGCACAGGCAACAAAAACAAAAAAAATAAAAATAGACAAATTGGATTGCATGAAGATACATTAAGCTTTTTAAGCTTCTGCACTGCAAACAATTAACAAAGTGAAGAGACAACCTACAAAATGGGAGAAAATATTTGCAAACTTTCCATATGAAAAGAGATTAATCACCAGAATACATGAGAAACCCAAACAACTCAATAGCAAAAACAAATAATGTCATTAAAAAATAGGCAAAGGACCCAAATAGGCATTTTTTAAAAGAAGACAAACAAATGGCCAATGGGTATATTAAAAAATTTTCAGTATCACTAACCATCAAGAAAAGTACAAGTAAAAAACAGTAAGAAATAACCTCACCCCACTTAGAATAGCTATTATCAAAAAGACAAAAAATAACACATACTGACAAGAATGCAGAGAAAGGGGAAAGCTTACACACTGTGAAAATGTAAAAGTAGCACAGCCAGTATGGAAAAAAGTAAGCAGTTTTCTCAAAAAACTACAAATAGAATTACCATATGATACAGCAATGTCACTGCTAGGTGTATATCCAAAAGAAAGAAAATCAGTATATGGAAGAGATATCTGCACTGCCATGATTACTGCAGCACTATTCATAATAGCCAAGATATGGAATTAATCTTCGTGTCAATCAAGAAATGAATGGATAGATAAAATATGGTATAGATACACACAATGGAATATTATTTGGCCATAAAACAGAAAGAAATTCTGTCATTTGCTCAACTGGAGGTCATTATGTTAAGTGAAATAAGCCGGGCACAAAAAGACAACACGTATTTTCACTTATATATGAGAATTTAAAAAGTAGATTTCATGGAGATAGAGAGTAGGATGATGGTTACCAGAGGCTTGGAAAGGAAAGGAGAGGCATATGAAGAGAAGCTGGTTAAAGGGCACAAAAATATAGTCGGATGGAAGAAATAAGTTCTAATATTTAACTCTACAATAGGGAAATTATAATTTAAAATAATTTATTGTATATTTGAAAATAGCTAGAAGAGAAGATTTGCAGTATTCCCAACACAAAGAAAAAATAAATGTTTGAGGTAATAGATATCCCAGTTACTCTAATTTGATCATTACTACACTGTATACAGATATCAAAATATCATATGCACTCCAAAAATATGTAAAACTATTATATATCAATTTAAGATTTTTAATTAAAGAAAGAAAAATGATACTTTAATGAATCAGCATATATGCTCAGTGATTACTGAATGAATAAAGAATAGTTGGGTGCATTTATTTTAAAATGTAAAAAATCAGTCTCATTTTGAGTCATATTTCACATGATAAAAATACCATCTCTCCATGTATATTTTCAGTGAATATTTATTCATTATTTTTGTGCCACCTTTAAGAGCTGACAACAGAATATTTTTTATTATACACAGTCCTTGCCCACATGTAGTTCACAATCTACCCAGCAACAGTGTTTTAAAATATAGGATATATTAAAATTAATGTTTGAGAGCAAAATACTGCTAATTTTTCTCTTCTTAGAAGACATAAATTTTAGCTGGACACATGGCCACAAGAAAAAGTCTTTTTTGCAGCCACACATGGCCATCTGACTAAGCACTGATCCATAGGATTAACCACCGCAGTTGTACCGCAACTACTGGGAACTTTCCTTACAAGGAAATAATTGTACCTTTTCACATTCTGCTTGAAATGTGACTATAACACATTGTCCTTATGCTACATCTGCATCATAAGGACAAAAGCTATGTCTGACAAATCCTGGATCTCTGACATCATGGAACACTACAGCAGCTTTGGAATGCCTATCTTGAGTTTTAATTCAAAGAGAAAAATAGAGTTGTATCTCATTTAAGCTCCTGATCTTAGGAATTTTCTGTTTCTGGCAGCCAAGTCTAATCCTGACTAAGTATAGTGTAAAAAACAGTGTTATTTAAAGTCATCTTGAGTCTGATAGGATAGTTACCAGTTAACAGTTCTGGAGGGAAAATGCATTATTTGCAGAAAAAACAAACAAAAAAAAAAACATGGAACGGCAAGTTTATATCACATCTTTGTGTATCTCACATTTGTGAACCTCAAAAATCCACTGGGCAGAAAAAGGACAGATGGTAAATTATCAAGCTACATACAAGAACAAGGCACAGAGAGATTATAAGACAGGCCCGAGCTTATAAAATCCACTCTTCTTTTTAGTGAGAACCTACATGGACTGGTTTGCCTTACCTCAGCATGAGAGTTTTATTCCCTTAAGTAAAGTTGCGAAAAAGTCCCAGTGGGCTCTGGCAGTGTTTCATCAGTTAGTGAAGTCTGCAGTAGAGAAATAATATGAAAAAAAAAGAATGAAAGGAAGAAATGCTTTTAGTTCTCTGAATTCTACGATGCAGATAAAGTTGGAAAGAAAGGAGAAATTATCTGGAAAAATTGGTCCAGTTGGAGATACAGAGCAGAAAATGGAAGATGCATTTTAGATATCTCCTCTCATTACTTTACATATTGTGAGTTTTCCATAAATGGAAAGTGTTGTGCAGAAGGGTTTAGAAATATATTTGCAATTTTCACATTAAAAGTGAAGGGAAACATACAGGGAATAAGAACAGGGCAAACTCTGAATCTGGCTGAGGAAAAAAAAATCCATTTTACCAGCTGAAGAAAAGCCTGGGTAACAAGTAGAGACAATGTGATTTGTGAGGCAAGTTGCAAAAAGGCACTGAAGATGGGAGAGGGAAAACAAAAGGAAGACGACAGCATTTGGGGACTTATTGGGCAACAATAAAATCGCTTTCAACATGCATCCCACACACAGATACTCAGGCAGATTTATTTGATCAGTTCTGACAATAATAAAAAGTAGTACAAATGGAAGGTGCCCAGCCATTCTCAAGGTAAACAGCTCTGTCTGAAAATTCAACATCTAGCTTCCACATCTGGGCAATACTCCACTTAAAGGAAAGCACAATGAAGCAAGCAGGTCTTCACTGTTCCATAGAATTTTAGAACCGTTTCAAACTGAAATTCTGCAGCCTGGAATAGTTGGTGTTGATAGTTAATGGTTGATGCAGAAGTTTCTATTCCAGATGGCAAATGTAGCAAGTTACATTAAAATAAAATAGTAGAAAGTTATTAACACAGAGAATGCTCACATCCTTCTTCTAGACAGCTTTCTCAAAGCCCCATCACCAAAGCCTATCACATAAATAATGTATAAGATGTTATATAATAACATCTTATATATGAATGCCAGCTGGCTGGACAATAAGAGCACATGCAGTAACATATCCATGCCATTAAGACAAGGATACCTCATGGGACTTTGAGAATTTTACTCCGTAAGTAATAGAGAAACCAACGTGTACGACATTGTTCTAAATTTAATTGGCAGGTTCTATGATTTCAGTTCAACAAAACAAATATAGTATAAATGCTATAACAACTTTGAGTAACTATATAACACTAAATACCACAAATAAGAATAGTATGCAATAAACTACGTGGGAAAAAAATTAGGAATTTTTCTACCTCCAAATATGATGTGTTCATTTATTTTGACAATTGCAATTTAGTTTTAATTATTCATCATATGGTAGTGAATATGCTGCACAGTATTTCATAAAGAAATGAAAACTTAGGCCTGGTGCAGTGGCTCACACCTGTAATCACAGCACTTTGGGAGGCTGAGGCAGGCAGATCATTGGAGGTCAGGAGTTTGAGACCAGCCTGGCCAACATGGTGAAACCTCGTCTCTACTTAAAAAATGCAAAAAATAAGCCAAGTGTGGCGGCGGGCGCCTGTAATCCCAGCTACTCAGGAGGCTGATGCAGGAGAATCACTGGGAACTGGGAGGCAGAGGTTACAGTGAGCCAAGATCTCACCACTGCACTCCAGTCTGAGTGACAGAAAGTGAGACTCTATCTCAAAAAATAAATAAATTAATTAAATAAAAATAAAAGAAGAGAAAAAGAAAACTTAAATCTGTAACGGGAAGTTCTATTAGCAGGCAACATTGTATTAAATATTTGCTTGGAATAATGCAAAAGCAAGAAATTCATAGCAGGAATCCATATGAGTGAGCTTTCACAAGACTGTAACAGGAGACAGCCAACTCTAGTCCTTAATGTCTATACCCTGTTTTCCCTTCTGCTGCTTACCTCATCTGCCACAAGGATTTTTTTTATTGCTCTTAAAGCTCATCCTAATAACACCTTGAATTTGAAAAATGTCTTAAAATGTACAACACATTTTCACATTTATTATCTTAATTTAATCCGGAGGTTCTCAACCATGGGCAATTTTACATCCCCTGGAAGCCAAAAAAAAGTGATAATGCCTGAAAACATTTTTGATTATCACAACTGATGAAGTGCTACGGGGTAGAGGCCTTGGTAGCTGCTGAACTTCCTCTAATGCGCAGGACAGCCTCCCACAACAAACAATCACCTGACCCAAAATATCAATGGGCTGGAGTTGAGAAACTTCAGCTACAGGATTTCATCCTACAGCTACATTATGTGGTAGAAAGTAAAAGAATTGATATCCCCATTCTTGGGCAAGAAAATGGTGCCTACATGCTCTCTAAATTATACAAAACTGTAACTGTAGCCAAGGATCTTATTTCAGTATATAATTCATAAAACAATAAAAAATTCCAATGACCTGTGAAAATCATGGGAAAGCTCAGTGACTAAAAAAAGCTTTAAAATGACAAAGAGTGACATTCTCATCAACAGTGGACACACACAAAACAATGAAGAGTGGGGAGGGGAGAACTATCTGCTCTTCCCACAATGCAATGGATGGGAAGGAATGCAAAGATACGAGAATATGAACCCCAGGTCTGCTGCTCACTCACCAGCTGATAAGGTTTGGCTGCGTCCCCCGCCCAAATCTCATCTTGAATTGTAGCTCCCATAATTCCCACATGCTGTGGGAGGGACTTGGGAGAAAATTGAATCATAGGGGTGGTTTGCCCCACACTGTTCTCATGGTTGTGAATACACCTCACGAGATCTGATTGTTTTATAAGGGATTCCCTTTTTGCTTGGCACTAATTCTTTCTTGCCTGCAGCCATGTAAGATGTGCCTTTTGCCCTCCGCCATGATTATGAGGCCTCTCTAGACACGTGGAACTGTGAGTCCATTAAACCTCTTTTTCTTTATAAATTATCCAGTCTCGGGTATGTCTTTATCAGCGGCGTGAAAACGGACTAATGCACCAGCTATAGACTTTTGGCTGTGTTGCCTTTGGCACTTAACATTTGAAACTCTGAGATTAGTTTTCCCAACTTGTACCATGAGAATAAGTAAATAAGAATTCCTATGAAAAGCTCTTTATAAAACATCAGGCATTGTCCAAAATGTTTATTATCTTCAACATTAGTGACGATTTTCACTGACTTCTCCCTTCCTCCTTGTTGATTGGTGAGCAGATTCCTTATTTATGTTCACAGACTGACCAGACAAAACCTAGGCTTATGAGCAAAAGCAAATGCATAGCCAGGTGCCATAAAGATGCTGGGGAGAAGGGAATATGTGGAGAGGTGTGGCTAAAAACACGAGTTCTGAAGATAAATGGCCTCAAATTTACAGAGCCAAAAAAAAAAAAAATCACTAACCAATTACTAGAGCAACATAGCTTTGGGTACATTATTTAACCTCTTTATATCTGCGTCTCCTCCCTGCAGAAGAGCACTTATGGCTTATAAGATTATAAGCAACAAATGAAATAATAAATGAAAAAGAACAATGTAAGAGTACACAATCAATCCCTCTTAGGCCACACAGTGCTCTAAGTGCCCAAGAAACCCTGTTGGACAAGATAGAAAAGTTTTCTGCCCTCATAAATCTTACATTTCAATGGGAGAGAAATAAGAAATCAATATATAAATAATACAAATAACAAAAAAAAAAATATAAAAAGGTTAGGAACTCAGACTAAGACATGAGATGCCAGTTCAAAGTATCTGTGAAGCAAAAGATTAGAGTTCCCAGAAATAAACTGAGAAACAGACTGCATGAATGAAATTATTGAATACAGGATTTGCAATTCAGGAAGTTCAGAGCCAATTATACTATGTGTGGTAGGTTCATAAACATGAGCAAACACAGTGCATATAGCAGGATGAGATGATTAAAAAGGTAGGAAAACATTATCCAGTTGTTTTCTTAAGCAATAGTTAATGCTAAAATACTTCATCCAACAACTATCTAGATGTACTTCTTACTTACTAGGAAGTAATTTCCTAAATGCATATTGAGACAGAAAAAAATAATAAAATCTCTGCTAATATTCAATTAAACTTCTAAAATCAAAAGATCAGAAAGTCCAGTCTGTCACTGATGGACGTTTGGGTTGGTTCCAAGTTTTTGCTACTGCAAACGCTGCTGCAGTAGACATACATGTGCATGTGTCTTTACAGTAGAATGATTTATAATGCTTTGGGTATATACCCAGTAATGGCATTGCTGAGTCAAATGGTGTTTCTGGTTCTAGATCCTTGAGGAATCACCACACTGTCTTCCACAATGGATGAACTAATTCATACTCCCACCAACAGTGTAAAAGCGTTCCTAATTCTCCACATCTTCTCCAGCATCTGTTGTTTCTTGAGTTATTTATTTATTTATTTATTTATTTATTTATTTATTTATTTCGAGATGGACTCTCACTCTATTGCCCAGGCTGGAGTGCAATGGCGCGATCTCAGCTCACTGCAACTTCTGCCTCCCAGGTTCCAGTGATTCTCCTGCCTCAGCCCCTTGAGTAGCTGGGATTACAGATGTGCATCACCACGCCTGGCTAATTTTTGTATTTTTAGTAGAGACAGGGTTTCACCATGTTGGCCCCGGGTGATATCAAACTCCTGATCTTGTGATCGGCCCACTTTGGCCTCCCAAGGTGCTAAGATTACAGGCGTGAGCCACCACGCACAGCCTATTTCCTGACTTTTTAGTGATCACCATTCTAACTGGTGAGAGATGGTATCTCATTGTGGTTTTGATTTGCATTTCTCTAATGACCAGTGATGATGAGCGTTTTTTCATGTTTGTTGGCTGCATAAATGTCTTCTTTTGAGAAGTGTCTGTTCATATCATTTGCCTGCTTTTTGATGGGGTTGTTTGTTTTTTTCTTGTAAATTTCTTTAAGTTCTTTGTAGATTCTGGGTATTAGCCCTTTGTCAGATGGATAGATTGCAAAAATTTTCTCTCATACTGTAAGTTGCCTGTTCATTCTGATGATAGTTTCTTTTGCTGTGAGTAAGCTCTTTAGTTTAATTAGATCCATTTGTCAATCTTGGCTTTTGTTGCCATTGCTTTTGGTGTTTTAGTCATGAAGTCTTTGCCCATGCCTATGTCCTAAATGGTATTGCCTAGGCTTTCTTCTGTGGTTTTTATGGTTTTAGGTCTTAGGTTTAAGTCTTTAATCCAGCTTTAGTTAATTTTTGTATAAGGTGTAAGGTAGGTTTCCAGTTTCAGTTTTCTGCCTATGGCTAGCCAATTTTCTCAACACCATTTATTAAACAGGGAATCTTCTTTCCATTGCTTGTTTTTCTCACGTTATCAAAGATCAGATGGGTGTAGATGTGAGGCATTATTTCTGAGGCCTCTGTTCTGTTCCATTGGTGTATATATCTGTTTTGGTACCAGTACCATGCTTTTTTTGGTTACTGTAGCCTTGTTGTATAGTTTGAGATCAGGTAGCCTGATGCCTCCAGCCTTGTTCTTTTTGCTTATGATTGTCTTGGCTATACAGGCTCTTTTTTGGTTCCATACAAAATTTAAAGTAGTTTTTTCTATTTCTGTGAAGAAAGTCAATGGTGGCTTGATGGGGATAGCATTGAATCTGTAAATTACTTTTACAATATGGCCATCTTCATGATATTGATTCTTCCTATCCATGAGCACAGAATGCTTTTCCATTTGTTTGTGTCCTCTGTTATTTCCTTGAGCAGTGGTTTGTGGTTCTCCTTGAAGAGGTCCTTCACATCCCTTTTAAGTTGTATTCCTAGGTATTTTATTCTCTTCATAGCAATTGTGAATGGGAGTTCTCTCATGATTTGGCTCTCTGTCTATTGATTTGCATATGTTGAAGCAACCTTGCATCCCAGTGATGAAGCTGACTTGATCATGGTGGATAAGATTTTTGATGTGCTGCTAGATTCGGTTTGCCAGTATTTTACTGGTGATTTTCACATCAATGCTCATCAGGGATACTGACCTGAAATTTTCTTTTTTTGTTGTGTCTCTGCCAGGTTTTGGTATCAGGATGATGCTGACCTCATAAAACGAGTTAGGGAGGATTCCCTCTTTTTCTATTGTTTGGAATAGTTTCAGAAGGAATGGTACCAGCTCCTCTTTGTACCTCTGGTGGAATTCAGCTGTGAATCCATCTAGTCCTGGACTTTTTTTGGTTGGTAGGCTATTAATTACTGCCTCAATTTCAGAACTTGTTTTTGGTCTATTCAGAGATTTGACTTCTTCCTGCTTTAGTCTTGGGAGGGTGTCTATGTCCAGGAATTTATATATTTTTTCCAGATTTTCTAGTTTATTTGCCTAGAGGTGTTTATAGGATTCTCTGATGGTAGGATGCATTTCTGTGGGATCAGTGGTGATATCCCCTTTATCATTTTTTATTCTGTCTAGTTGATTCTTCTCTCTTTTCTTCTTTATTAATCTAGCTAGCAGTCTATCTATTTTGCTAATCTTTTCAAAAATCCACCTCCTGGATTAATTGATTTTTTTGAAGGGTTTTTCATGTCTCTGTCTCCTTCAGTTCTGCTCTGATCTTAGTTATTTCTTGTCTCCTGCTAGCTTTTGAATTTGTTTGCTTTTGCTTCTCTGGTTCTTTTAACTGTGATGTTAGACTGTCAATTTTAGATCTTTCCTTCTTTCTCTTGTGGGCACTTAGTGCTATAAATTTCCCTCTAAACACTGCTTTAAATGTGTCCCAGAAATTCTGGTACACAAGTGTCTTTGTTCTCATTGGTTTCAAAGAACTTATTTATTTCTTTCTTAATTTCATTATTTACCCAGTAGTCATTCAGGAGCAGGTTGTTCAGTTTCCATGTAGTTGTGTGGTTTTGATTGAGTTTCTTAATCCTGAGTTCCAATTTGATTGCACTGTGGTCTGAGAGACTGTTTGTCATGATTTCTGCTCTTTTGCAATTGCTGAGGAGAGTTTTACTTCCAATTATGTGGTCAATATTAGAATAAGTGTAATGTGGTGCTGAGAAAAATGTATATTCTTTGGATTTGGGGTGGAGAGTTCTGTGGATGTCTATTAGATTCACATGGTTCAGAGCTGAGTTCAAGTACTGAATATCCTTGGTAATTTTCTGTCTCATTGATCTGTCCAATATTGACAATGGGGTGTTAAAAGTCTCCCACTATTACTGTGTAAGAGTGTAAGTCTCTTTGCAGGTCTCTAAGAACTTGCTTTATGAATCCAGCATGGTTACTGGTACCAAAACAGATATATAGACCAATGGAATAGGACAGAGGCTTCAGAAATAATGCCACACATCTACACCCATCTGATCTTTGAATAACCTGACAGAAACAAGCAATGGAGAAAGGATTCCCTACTTAATAAGTGGTGTTGGGAAAACTGGCTAGCCATAGGCAGAAAACTGAAACTGGAAACCTACCTTACACCTTATACAAAAATTAACTAAAGCTGGATTAAAGACTTAAACCTAAGACCTAAAACCATAAAAACCACAGAAGAAAGCCTAGGCAATACCATTTAGGACATAGGCATGGGCAAAGACTTCATGACTAAAACACCAAAAGCAATAGCAACAAAAGCCAAGATGGACAAATGTGATTTAATTAAACTAAAGAGATTTCTCACAGCAAAAGAAACTATCATCAGAACGAACAGGCAACGTATAGAATGGGAGAAAATTTCTGCAATCCATCTGTCTGACAAAGGGCTAATATCCAGAATCCACAAGGAATTTACAGAAATTTACAAGAAAAAAACAAACAATCCCATCAAAAAATGGGCAAATGATATGAACAGACACTTCTCAAAAGAAGACATTTATGCAGCCAATAAACATATGAAAAAACGCTCATCATCCTTGGTCATTAGAGAAATGCAAATCAAAACCACAATGAGATACCATCTCACGCCAGTTAGATCGGAGATCATTAAAAAGTCAGGAAACAACAAATGCTGGAGAGGATGTGGAGAAATAGGAAAGCTTTTACACTGTTAGTGGGAGTGTAAATTAGTTCAACCATTGTGGAAGACAGTATGGCTATTCCTCAAGGATCTACAACCAGAAATACTGTTTGACCCAATAATCCCATTACTGGGTATATACCCAAATGATTATAAATTATTCCACTATAATGACACATGTGCATGTATTTTTATTGCAGCGCTGTTCACAATAACAAAGACTTGGAACCAACCCATAGGCCCATCAATGACAGACTGGATAAAGAAAATGTGGCACATATACACCATGGAATACTATGCAGCCCTTAAAAAAGGATGAGCTCATGTCCTTTACAGGGACATGGAAGAAGCTGGAAATCATCATTCTCAGCAAACTAACACAGGAACAGAAAACCCAACACCATATGTTCTCACTCATAAGTGGGAGTTGAACAATGAGAACACATGGACACAAGAAGGGAAACATCACACACCCGGGCCTATAGGGGGGTGGGGTCTAGGGGAGGGATAGCATTAGGAGAAATACCCAATGTAGATGATGGGTTGATGGGTACAGCACACCACCATGGCACGTGTATACCTATGTAACAAACCTGCATGTTCTGCACATGTATCCCAGAACTTAAAGTATAATAAACAAAAAAGAACTAATTTAAAAAAATCAGAAAGTAACAGGACACATATCAACTATGCGGAAATAATTGAAAATGTTAAATTAATAAGAAATCTTGACCAGGTGTGGTGGCTCATGCCAGTAATACCAGCAATTTCGAAGGCTGAGGTGGGAGGATAAATTGAGTCTAGGAGGTTGAGGCTGCAGTGAGCCGAGATGACACCACTGCCCTCCAGCCTGGGTGACACAATGTGACTCTGTCTCAATTAAAAAAAAAAAAAGAAAAAGAAAAAGAAATCATGGCTCAATATGACCAAACTGATTCCAATAAAGAGGAGATTAGTAGTAGTAGTAGGAACTTATATTCTGTTTCAAGAAAATAATATAAGAAAAATTAGTCAGCAGAGCTTTTTAGCTGTTGAATTTATAAAAGGATAAAGCAAATTCTAGAATTATGGTATAAATCATGTGGCAGAATATTTGTTCGTTTTGTTTTGTTCACTAAAACAATGTGTTAAACTTTTTAATTCTGGTTTCAGCTCTCATAAATACCATACCATCAACTCCTATCAAAAATAAACCTTTTAAAAGGCTGTAAGGCTACTTTTATGTGACATAAAGTCACTGTTTATTCTAATGGGCAGAAAAATAAGGTAGCAAGAATAGAAATCATTCACACACTTTGTAAAATGCTGACAAATGGACAAAGTTCTTCAATATGATTAGAATAATTACACAGCACAAAGTAGACTGGGGATTTAGGATTATCTAGTTACCTTGACCAATTTCAATTCAATTGAAAAAAAAATGAAACTACTAATTCTAGATTCCAAGAATGCTCTTTGGCTCCTAAACTACTTGCAGTGGCCATTTATATTGCTGAAACTAATCATACAACTACCTAACATGGGTTTTTTCATTGTGCTTTGCATGTATTACCGCTATTCTTTTGTGAATATAATAGTCTCTAAAAGACAAAAAAATTAAAAATCAGCTTTAAAGACTAAGAACTTATTTAAAGGCTAAATAAGAAAACATACTGAAAAGCAAAGAAGTATTAAACAATTTGGGAGACAATCTGGCTTTCTGAAGTCTTTTGACCACAATAATATTGATGACTTCAGAAAGACCCAAATGTTATATAGTGTTTTGGAAGACAAATCAGTGGATCATCAAATATCATCATCAAGCCAAGGTGTACTTAAAGGGATTCAGCATTTATATCACCTTTCTTAGTGTGTGAGTTAAGTTCATACCAGACAGGATTCTAAATCATTAGCCATATTAAATCTACATTTTATCTCCCCCAGACAGGACAAACTAACCTGTAAAATCAAAGAGATGGTCTATGAAATAGTAGTAAGAGTTACCTTTGCTTTCCAATAAATCTCTTCTAATTTTTTTCTTTTTCTTATTCATGTATGGAACATAGTCAATGGAAGTGCAAAAAGAACACAGTGACAGAGAAGACTAAGTATTTTTTATTTTTATCAATATGTAAATTCAGATTTTTGGAAACATGTTTAGAAATATCAAAAACGTGGCTGGGCGCGGTGGCTCACGCCTGTAATCCTAGCACTTTGGGAGGCCGAGGCGGGTGGATCACGAGGTCAGGAGATGGAGACCATCCTGGCTAACAAGGTGAAACCCCATCTCTACTACAAAATACAAAAAAATTAGCCAGGCATGGTGGCGGGTGCCTGTAGTCCCAGCTACTTGGGAGGCTGAGGCTGAGGCAGGAGCATGGCATGAACCCGGGAGGCGGAACTTGCAGTGAGCCATGATCACGCCACTGCACTCCAGCCAGGGCAACAGAGTGAGACTCCATCTCAAAAAAAAAAAAAAAAAGAAAGAAAGAAATATCAAAAAGGTTATATGTTAATAAAGCAATAATATCCCAAAAAGAGATACATAAAAATGTAATAAAGGTGATTTAAAAACCTAAATCCTTTGCTGAAGATCCTTTTGAAAATGAAGTCCATTTTATTTCCCACTGGACTTAATACATTATAATAAAAAACTTTATCAAGAGTATAGTTTCACCACTCAACTATGTTGGAGGGAAAAATAAATTCAGTCATTTCATTAGAGACTGTTGTTTCTAATATCTGCAACGTCTTCATTCATTAAATCAGTGTGTATCTGGCAATATCCTGATTCCTGTAAATGTGAATGTAGAGTTTGAGCAGAAATCATCACAGGTTACGCTGAAATACATACACACTATTGATTTGAATTAACTTAGCCTAAAGTAAAATAAATAAAATTAAATCAGTGAAACTGAATTTGATGTACTCACTTTCCTAAGAGCCATTTTTTAGTATATAAAATAAATTGGATGAAAAATAAACACATCAACTAGACAACTGATTGAAATGGGAAAACAGCCTTCTCTTTACAATACTTAATGTTTCATGATGTGGCTTCAATAAAACTACACCAACGTTATTTTCTAATATAATCTGTGGTGTGTTATGTACACAAAAAAAAGCCTACCTACATAATGTATTGTGAATTTAAAAAAAATAAGTAATACTAAATCAACTTTTAAAAATAGAACATCTTGTTTTTGGCAACATGCCACCTTAAGAGAAGAGACTACATAATATGTTATAATAAGGGCTAAATTAAATAACAATGCTTCATTTCTCTCCTATCCAAATACAGAAATGGCAATGGCGCTACAAAAAAAAGTGAAGGGAAAGTCAAATTCATTCTTTCTTTTCATTTTCTTATAAAAGTCTCCTCAATGACTCTGATTATGCAAAGACATATTTCCTAAAGGACATTAGTGATGCATCCCTGAAAGCTCTGTTTCCAGACTCTGATCTCAAATGCAGTTGAGAAAACTCAGAACCAAAATGAGAACACAAAAATTAGAATAATTGAAGAAAACAGCTCTAAGTAGATCTTCTTTCATTTATTTGGTAACCCTTAGCTTTGCTGTTATTAGTAAACAATACCTTGGGAATATAACATCAGTGGATTTCATTAGCATTCCTATAGCAAATATTTAATATCCTAGGTGGCCATGCTGAACTTCCCAAATGTTAATTGATGCTATTGCCAATTGCTTGTGGCATATTCAAGGTGTATCAGGAAATTAACAACAGAGCTTATAGGAGAGAGGATGCATTTTAATAATTGGTCAGATTTTTTCCATTAGCTTCTTTTCTATAGTAAAAAGCAGGATATTCTTATTTGGTATTTTTAAAATATTTAGATATGACACTATGTACATAGGTGACAATATAATACTAGCATTATCAGCAGAATTTCTCCTACTCAGACTTATGCATAAAATTTGCAGGTGTCTTTACTAATTATTGCTTTAAAATGATCTCTTCTTTTCTTCATTAACTAGAACTAGAGCCAAATCAGTAAAAGGGTCTATTTTAAATTACTAGGTATTATGTTGATCATTGGATAATATGTTCTGGATTCCATGATCACTATCTACTTTTGTCTTCATTCAGGACTGTTAAGATTACACATTCTTTGAGGGATAACATTTAGTGTGTTTTAAATATGCATAATGCAGTCCAAAACCAAATGAACATGCAAAGAGTGTGATAAAATGCAAATTTCTTCACGAGCAAGGGTTCCAAAACAGTTTGGTTATTTCCCACATAGTGATGTTTCCATACATGTAATGTGATCAGATCAGGGTAATTATCATATGCATCGTCCTGAACATTTATCATTTCATTGTGCTGGGAATATTCAATATCCTCCCTGTAGCTATGTGAAACTATATATTATTGTTAACTACAGTCATCCTACAATGCTATAGAAATGCTATTATTAACTTCATTTCATAGATTAAAAAATAAGAGGCTTACAGCATAAATAACTTGCTAATAGGGATGACAGCTGAAATTTTAATCTAATTTTGTTTAACTACAAGTACTCTTATCTGCTCTTCCTAGGAGAAATAACACTGAGCCCATGATTCAGAAAATCTGGGTTCTAGTCACATTTCGCTATTAATTTGTTATGCCATTTAAGGGAAAGTGTAGAATCTCTTCTTCTCTAGTCTATTAATTGAAGGAGCAGTAATTCTCATGAAATTAAATCTTTATATTTGTAATTGATCACACAGAAGTGAATATGATTTTACATAGAAAAGTTAAATTATAAAGGGGCAATTATATGAAATGTTACTCGATCAAATGAGCCATCTTCTCTATATGAGACCCAAAACCCACATTGAAAACAGCAATATTTTGGAGCAATGCACAAAGCACTGGAAATGGATAAGGAAATACTAAGAGCTTTCTTATTTTAAAATCCATGCACTGCTTTACATCCATTTCTAGCAGACGTCCTGGTTAAAGCAGGAATTGAAGAGTATTCAAAATCCCTCTATAGGGATCTTGAAAAAAATCTAAAATCAATAAAAACACTCATTATGTAGAAAATAAGGCATAAGAATATTCCTTGTTTGTTTTAAAGAAAAGGTCTACGGCAAGGGGCATTGTGGCACTATGACTGAAAACTAAAGCCACCACATAATGGGACCACCATTACCCACTCTGTTACCTTCAGCATTTGAAATGTGTTTGGTTGATTTCTTTTCAGCTCATTTAATCTCATTTACATGTTTTACCAAGACCATTTTTATCCCACCATTTAATTCTTTGCCCAACCTATGCTGTTTCAACTACTCTTCTCTCTTTGTGCTTCCTGTAAACCTCAACAAATGACTAAACTTGACTCTATAAGCTAGATTCTTTGGCCCAAACCCTACCCATTCTATAACCAAAAATAAGTGAGTCTGTCTCCTGGAACTTTCTAGCTGCTCACTTTCAGATGCACTAACTGACCTGGAAAAAAAATACACTTTCTAGTTATGAGATCACTTATAATTGGTGTATTATCCTGTTTCAGAGGTCTGAAGATTATTTTAATCTCTCTGACTGCAGTAGACCTTGTATGTACAGTGTCCTTCAGATGTGATACTACATGCCTGCTTCCAGAGATGTGACTTTTCATTTTTCACAGTACTCCTCTCCCAGCCCCAACCTTCTCAAAATAGTGCATCAATCCCTCTAAATAGTGCTGGTGACAGAAGCTACCTATTTCTTCACTTTTTAAGCCCCTCTACAAAGTTTTTAAAATTTATTTTATTTTCTTTAATTGACAAATAATAATTATGCATATCAGGAGATACAAAGTGATGTTTCAATATATGTAATGTATAGTAATGAGGTCAGGGTACAATTTTTTAAGGTAATTCATCTCAGACAACAGATAAGATGACTTTGCTTTTAGCAGCTACTACTTTCAGTCTCATTAGAAAACTTCTTACGCGTTTGGAGGGTACAAGGGAATACCTTTCGTATCTGCATTGTAGCCTTTTCCATTCACAACGTAATTTCCCGTTAAAAAAAATCCTCTTCTTAAAATTCAGCTGGATTTTATTACACCAAGCCAACGCTAATATAAACAAGCGACAATATCCTATTTTATATTGTCAGGAGAATGCATGTTTGTTCTGTCACTTTTACAGGCTTTTCTTTTTACAAATCCACCAAGTGGCTATTTTCAGTGTTAACGTAAGAGAGTGCTCAAGCTTATCACCCAAACTTCCAGATATGATGAATGGCCAAGGCAAAAAACATATTTGTTAAGGAAGCAACCCATATAAAGCTTGCAGAGCTTTGATTGATCGTGTTTACCCAATGGAAACAACGTTATTGGCCTTAAAAAATATTTGGGGGGTTTATGTTCTGTTTTCTTTTCCTTTCTGAAAATGGCTTTTTCAGACCAGTGTCTGCACAGGCTTATACAATGCAGTGGTATAGAGTAGCCGTTACCAGCAATTTTGTATAAACAAAATTGAATGATTGATTCTAGAATGTGATGAGGTATAGAAATAGTTCACACCTAAGAGTAAGTCCTCACTATTACTCCTTTTTTTCAGGGCTATTTGTTGTCTACATTACTTACATAGACACAAACCAAAGCAATTTGGTTAAATAAACTGAAAAGCTTCAATTTGATTCTGGCACCAAACATTAGCTTCTTTTTATATCAAGACCACAATATTTAGTCGTCTATGTATAAAATAAAGATTTATTCATAGAGCTAATGATTCAAGAATTACTAATTGAGTACCTATTACGAGCCAGGAATTTTTATAGGTTCTTATTTTATTGCACTGAAGAAACCATTCTCAGCACTCACACAGCTTACAACCTAGCACGAGGAGATAGTAAACAAATACACATATCACATGTCAGATGGTGATAAATGCCGTGGAGGAATGAGAGACTGCAGAGCGGGTGCGGCTATTCTTCTAGAGAAAGAAAACAAGCCATGTAGGTATCTGAGGGGAAGAACAATTCAAGGAGAGGAAACACATGCATTAAGTCCTGGGAGAATTGTAGAGAAAATTTAACAGTAATAAATATGAAAGTTCTTTGATGACTTTAGTAAGACACAACTATTATCATAACTTCTAAGTACCACACTTCCTGCCACTTTTGCTGACTAGACATGGGTTGCTATTTGTTCCCCAAAATATAACTCATAATGACACTGTAAAGCCAAGAATAACTGCTGTCACTCAAATAATATGTATAAGTCAACTTATAATCATTTGCCCCATAGCTCAGTTTTAGAGCCATTTTATCATCGAGAATACAGTCCTTAGCAATTTTTCTTTTAATCAAAAATGTTCCCGAATATGATAAGAAATTTGCAGATCTAGACTACAACATCAGCCAAAGTAGAAAAATAGCAATTTCCCCTGTAAAACTGATTTCAAAACTATCATCATCTGTCATCATCATCATCAATCACAAGAGGCAACTGCTTTGGCAGCATTATTTTAAGTCCATATATAGATGACAGCTTAACCTTCTCAGGGAAGCAGAATAATCTCTCCTTAAAACACCAACCAAGTACAGAAAAGTAGATCTGCTCTAATGTAGAAATTGGCTTTCATCTGATTTTATAAACACACTATAGCATCTGATGATTTAATAGGTACTTGGGTTTTTCTTTTGAACATTCAAAACTCTAGCAGAGCTGGTAAAGATGGCATGCTCAAGAATTACTGCAGTCACTGCATCAGCATTAGCTTATCAACAGAATGCTGGGTATGACGTCCACCTAGGAAGGCATCCATGCAAATCTCCCTTCCAGAGAAAGAAAAGGCACCTGTGTAATTATATAGTAGAACACAATGCATATGGGCTTTGTGCATGGCATTCACATTCATTTCTCATTCAATGCTTGTACTTAACTGACCTCCTCCAGTTGCTGTTCACATCCATGCCCTAAGACTTTTCTTGTCTCTATGTGTATGTTTGCACTACTTACTCAAATTGCAGTGAACATCTCCACTAAGTCTGTATGTCCAAATCGCAGCCACATTACACTGAACAAATCCACTGCCAACTCATTCCACGAGCATTACCTGAATCCCCCTGAGAGGATTTTTCCCCTCTTCTGAATCCCCCATCAAACTTCATCTATGCCTATTTTAGGAACTCATCTTCTATTAGAATAATTTGTTTGAACCCACCATCCCCTCTCTCCTTTTCATGGTAAAAAGCCCCTTGTGGGTAATTATTATAAGCTGTTTATCTTTTAATTTTTATCTTTCTTGGTATTTCCTGTAATTGTATATACGCAATGCATTGCTGCCAATATATGTAATAAATCAACAAATACTACTTTTACTAAAAATTCTGCAACTTCAAACTAATTCCCGAGTTAAAGATGTGCCTACCACTATCCCCAGCACAGCTATGGGCCAGAATGAAAGTAACTATCTACGGAAGTTACTTAAGGCAAATGTTAAACACAGCTATTTTATTACTCAAAAAAATGTAACATGATGGCAAAAATATCTTCCCATTAAAGGTTTCCTTTCAGGAAAAGTGGTATTAAAAATGCTTTCTTTATTATCCCCACAATTGCTAGCCCATTGCCTTGATGACAATTTGTTGAATGAATAAGTAAATGATTGCATGATTTTGTGCACTTTACTGTATCTCAGCCACAGAATCTAAACATTTTGGGGAGGGAAGGTAGTTGCAGAATGAGAATGTCCAAAATATGCAATTGCATTGTATGATAATTTTTTAAAAAACACATCAATGCTATTAAACAGAAACGTAGCAGAGAATATAGGGTTAAAATTTTTATCTGTACCTGAGGAAAATAATTGGGACCACTGACATTCTGAAAAACTAACATCCAGAAAGGTATTTATCTAAGAGCATCTGACGGTGTGAGAATGTGAGAGTGTAATGTAGAGCACATGTGTGCACACAGACGTACCCCTCAGTGTGCCTGTTGCTGGTAAAGTTGTAATTAGAGGTGAGAGAAAAGGAATAATTCTCAAAAAAGGAACTCTATTTATTACTAGGATTTAAGTACGAATTCATGAAAAATATAAAAACTTCGGCAAAGCTAGACAGTTCTTGATACTCATAGAAGACATAGTTACAGGTAGCTGAAAGGTATATAACTTTTCATAACATGTGACCAAGGAGACTCAATTAATAAATTAGGTTAAATTTAGAAATTTTCCCTACAGTCTTTTCTCTACAGAAGAAAATATGTACACCCATTTTTATTATTTTAAATCAAAATGCTAAGAGTTCTAAAAACATGTACGTGGTACATTTCTAAAACTCAATGTACATTACTATTTTCTTTTACTTATTTCAATGTCTATACTTCTGAAGAATAGTTGCAACAATTTCAATGCAATAGGAGTTATTGGAAAATTAAGTATAGCAGGAGAATCACCCTCTGGGTCAGTGTATACACTGTCATTGTCTTTTTCTGAAAACATGAGAACAATCAACTGAGAATCTATGAATTGTGATATTCTCCAACCTGGCTGTATTATTCATCTTATTGCCAGAATGAATAACTGGCACAAAGTAGCTACTTGGAAAGTGTTTGTTAAACTGTGCTGGATATTGCATCAATCTGTCTATTTTGCCCACATATAAGATCTCAAATAAATTAGGGAACTCCCTAGCCTCAGTTTCATCCCTAATAAAATATAGTGACTTTATCTTCTACTAAGTTTCTCCCAAAATATATCTCATAGAATACTGATTATTAAATATATAGGAGGAGTGAGTTCTATCATCCAGATATGAGAACAATTCTGTTTGAAACAGTGATAAATTTTTAGCTGTAAGACTTCTCAGCGTATTTAACATTAAAACATCCATTGTATCTATTATGGAAGATGGATAGTATTTCTCAATTTATTTGACTTTAGAATGCTTTTTAATTAAAATATCACAGTAGGTTGATTAAGCCTTCCCATAGTTATTGAACATTAAATATCATGAATTCTTTAAGTTAACATGTTATATAAGCACTTATTTTCATTCACTAGCTCTAAAAGTATTTCCACACAACCATTACAGCATTTTCAGATTGAGAGCACAAGCCCTTGAGGAATCGCTACATGTTTCCATGGTTGGGCTGACTTATCCTGTTCCTTCTCCTTGTTTGTCTCTCTCCTGACGGGTCATACTTTATTTAACCTTTCTTTTTATTTAATGACTTTATTCTCTTGATAATCATAATTTCCTTTCTAAACCAGGACTGCCCAATGGAAATATAACGCAAGACACATATGCAGTTTGAAATTTTCTAGCAGTAACATTTAAAAAGTAAAGAGATAGGGATAAAATTAAGTTTAATAATATATTTTATTTAACCTAATTTACTCAAAATATCATTTCAACAGAGAAACAGTATAATAGTGAAATAGTTCATATTCCTTTTTTTGTACTTATCTTCTGAAACCTGATGTTTATTTTTCACTTACAGCGCATATCCCAATAGCCACATGTAAGTGGTGGCTGACAGACTAGACAGCACAGCTCTACCACACATACAGCAGTCGCCACTTATTCATGGTTTTGCTTTCCACAGCTTCAGTTACCTGTGGTCACCCACAGTCCAAAAATAGGTGAGTACAGTATAATAAGATATTCTGAGATGAGAGAGAGACACATACAGGGAGACAGAAACCACATTTACATAGTTTTTTATTACATTATGATGTTATAACTGTTCTATTTTATTAATAGTTATTAATTTCTTACTATGCCTAATTTATAAATTAAACTTTATCATAGGTATGCATGTATAGGAAAAACATAGTATATATAAGAGTTCAGTACTATCTGCAGGCATCTACTTGGAGTTGTGGTATGGCCTGTTTATAAGGGAAAACGACTGTACAACTCATCAACATGTTACTTAAAAGCACAAATTAGGCTGAATAACATATTAAGTGCAGTTATTCAAAGATACATTCTGCTTTTTCACAAGGTTTTTACATTGCTTTCAGCTTTGTCTCCAATATTTTCCTGTGGGCAACCAGCCTATACTGCACAAGTATGGCAACTTACACCATTGGGAATGTCTTCAAAACTGATTATCAAATGAGAGTCTGAACAATGACCTTTCTACATGTAAAATACTAAAGGTTTCAAGAATAATGCATGTAGAAATCTCAGAATTTTCATTTTGCCCTTATCATTGAGAAAAGCATTATTTAACTTGTCTACAGTGAACTACACTATTCATCCACTCCATTTTGTTCATTTACTCATTACTAACAAGCTTTAACCCAAGGGTGTCCAATCTTTTGGCTTCCCTGGGCCACATGGGAAGAAGAGTTGTCTTGGGCCATACATAAAATACACTAATGATAGCTGGTGAGCTAAAAAAAAAAAAAAATCACAAAACAATCTCATAATGTTCTAAGAAACTTTATGAATTTGTCTTAGGCCACAATAAAAGCTGTCCTGGGCCACATGTGGCCCATGGGCCACAGGTTGAACAAGCTTGTTTTAATCCTTTAATACAGCCCACACATGGGCCTAGCAATTCATCATATAAAAATGGATATTAAGGTTCCACTCCTAACAGAACCTCTTGTCTTATTCGGGAGAAAAAAATATAGTAATAACCCAGAGCAGTGGTGGCTGACATAAGAAAAATACATACAGTTACAAAATAAAGTCAGCATTACCTTGGACAATCCGGGAAGTCTTCAAAGAGCTAGGTCTTAACAAAGGTAGGTCTCAAAAGAAAGCTATGCATTTGCCAGGTTTAAGAGGACAGTGGAAGAGGATAATAATATATTCGCTGAATGGAGAACAGTTATTTGCTAAGTATGGAAGTATACAAATACAGAAGCATGGAGAGCTGAGATGATGAGGCAACTTAGACCACGCTCAGCTTGCACCAGATTTTGCATACCAGGCTAACCAAGTCAGCTGAAATATTTCAAGAAGAAATGCTACGGATCAGAGCCTTCAAATTTTCCATCTTTTGTTCTAAATTCCTGCCGTACTTTGGAATATCTATAACAGTAGATTTTGACTGAACTGTTATACGTGATTAGTGTTTTTATGGAAAGTTCGTCAACTCTCAAGATACTGGTTCCCTGTGAGATCATGAGGATCTGAATAAAACTTCTTTAACTGCAGCCAGTAATTCGTGATGCACGATATTATTAGTCTCCTTATAGTTTTTAACTCCCATATGTGGAAGGGTGAAATGTCCAGATCCATCTTTATTCATTTTGTATCCATAGATAGATACACTCAATAGAGCATAGGAAGATTGAATTGACTATTCAAGGACAATTTTCTTACCTCTACAAGTTTAAATGATGCTTACTATGCTGTATGCATGTATATTTTGACCCTGTAATCTGCAATGAACTCACTGGAGAACTGATGTTAAAAAAGTGTTGCTGCTTCATATTTACCTATGTAACAAACCCGTACATCCTGCATATGTACCCCTGAAATGAAAAGCTGGAAAAAAACATTGTGCTTTAAGCTTACTTTTCTTATGAACCCTTTCCTAATGAATCCCTTCTATCTTGAGTCTGAATAACATATATAGCCTCTATGATATATGGACCAAATCAGATGAAACATGTGAATGCATATAGTACATTCTATGATATGGTGGTAGCCATTATGGTTGTCCTTACTGCTGTTTATTTATATTAATATTAAATATACATTACAGAAGCTAAGCAAGAATGGTCAAAGAAAATGTCTATCGTTTTGTGATTTCTATTAGAGATTTCTTCCTGACCTTTAATTTTAAAAATTATTATGCATTTAATGTATTTTAAAATAATTGTGTTCTTTCCAGTACTAATAAGTTTTTGATGGTCTTTCACCCAATACCTAAGACCATGTATGCAGATGCAGACATGCTGCTGTTCTTGTATTCCTCAACATTTAGGAATTGTGTTTGAAGTTAAATAAATGATGGCACGAAATGATATATCCAATGGGGCAGAAAACAAGAAGATAAGTGAGATCCTTTGAAAAGGAACAGAAATAATTGGCCCACCCACTGCAAACACAGCCCTCAGGAAAAATCAAGCCTAGACCTGTATTACCCTGTCTGGCATACCGTTTTAATTTTAGAAAATAATTCAACTGAACAAGCCTGGGTTGCTTAGAAGAGCATGACTTGTGCCAAAGCAGGGAACATGGGGAAGAGAAATACACAATCTAATCGGGAGGCAGATACAGAGAGAACGTGTTTGGTCACAAAGCAATGTGTTCTGGATGAGCTCCAGTGGAAAGACAAGCTGACAGTCGTGACCTAGAGTAAGGAGTTCTGACTGCAGACATCTGAAAGACATTGCAGAAGATGCAGACATTAAGCTAAACATTAGAAGCCAAACACAGCTTTGGCAGGTAAGAACTGGAAAGAAGGGGTATCCCCGGAAAAGAGAATTGAATGAGCAAAGACAGAGAGAAGCAAATAATGAGTGAAATGGCAAGTGACAGTAAGTAGCAGGAGGATAAGGAACATATGATGAGTTGATGGTTAGAAAGCAGAGAAATAATCAAGAGAACACTCTTGATGTCAGCATTGTAACTATCTATCCAATGCCTGGAATACCAAGCAATAAAATGTAAGCAATAAAAATGAAATTAATTTACTACAGCAGTTACGATATTTACAACTTTTCTAATTAGTAGTACACTGGCCCCTGAAAATAAGTAGACGTAAGTGCTCTATTTACATATTCATATCATCTCAATAAGTAACACACAATAAATATCCATTATTTTAATTGTTTATTTTTAAATATTTCCCTTAAAATTTGTTTATACTGATTTGCATTCTTTTGAAGGGGAATAACACATTTATATATTGCCTTTGTCAATGCCATGCTGCAAACCGCCCTTTGCCATAAAAATATATTTTTACTAATGGCATATAATCAAGCATGCACTTCATTAGTCACTAAAAATTACCACAAATATTCAACAGCTATGTAGCAATTGCAATGAAAACGAACTATAATGCCTGTGATTTCTCTCATAAAACACAGAAAAAAACTCCCTGTGAAAAAAAAAAGATATGCAAAGAAATCTTATTCTCACTGGATTTACAAACGTTTAAAATATAATTTTTAATATCTAGTATTCAAAACTAAATTTTAAAAATGATGTTAGTGTCTTAATAAGCTTCATTGCTTGACATTACCATTTTCATACATGAGTTAGTTTTCCTAAACAATGCAATGACTAAGCTTCCATATGTAGGTTGAATCATATGAAACCGACACTATCTAACTATTGTTCACCCACAAAATTACAACTTTGTACGTTTACTCTAATATATTAAAAACCATAAAATCATAGGATTTCAGAGTTAGAAAAAAAGTTTGAGAAATCTAGTGGAGTCTTTGGCCTGGTTTATAAAAATTCCTTCTAGTATGAAGTAATGGTCATTTGATATCTGCTGTTGGTATATTTGGAGAAAGGAGCTTAAAATAATACATGAACAGGAACAAAAGGAGGATTTAATGCAAAATAAGCCCAATACTCAAATTAAATGGCTCTTTCCCCTTATTATCCTACTTTAGATAAAATTTCGTTTTAACTAAAGGAACGGAAAAGGAAAAAAGAAAACATATCTCAAATGAATATCTAACCCCACAATATGAAAGGCAACTGAAAATAATTTAGTTTTTTAAACGACCAAAGTAAAGGGCATCCAGGACTTACTATCTAGACTAAAAATATAATGCATTTATTTCTCTAATTTCAAACAAAAGGAACTAAGATTAGCATTCTTAGATAACACTCTTTCATTTAAGTGGCCTGGAAGAATCAAGTGAATTATTCAAATCCAGAAAGGAAAACCACTAAGAAAACAGATATTTTAATGCTCTTCAGTCTGCAACCTATCCAGGAAGAGGGAAATCAGATAAAAGATAACCTTGAGCTAACAAGGTTATGAGGGATTCTTTCAAAATGAATGATTTTAAGATGGGTCAATCCTGAGTTTTTATGTTAGGTAGGGCAAAAGGGTACAGAGGAGCCTTCCTTCCTAGATCTCTTCCCATCCCATAAAATTCAGCAAGAAAACAAGAACATTGGTGACCAAATAAATTAATTGTACCCTTTTATTGTCTTATCCCTATAAATGAATTTACCTTTCTCCCTTGTTCCCTGTAACTTCTTAATTTATTAATTATAATAAGAAGACTATTATTGCAGTCTTACCAATACAAAATTATTAACCTCTAACTTCAGCTTTTTGAATTATGAAATAAAAGGAACCTAAGAGACCATAGGATTCATCTCACTGACTATAAATAAGGAACTGAGCTAAGGGAAACTGAATTGCCCAAGATCCCACAGCTTATAAGAGCAAGATCAGGCCCACAAGACTTGCTCTACACTGCTGATCCATAGTGTGATGGCCTAGCAGGACAGGATACTATCCCCTTTGTTGTAATTTGGGCATTTCTGCTACGAGATTTGAGGGTGTGTGTGTCTGTGCATGTATCTGTGTGTAGCTTAGACAAGCACTAGCAGAGTTAGGACTCAATGTTATACTCATTAATTAATCCTTCTTAAATGGTCAGCAATCCTTTTTAAGTCCAAGGATCGTCCACATAAATCAAACTCTGTAATGCCACAGGATTATCCGCAACTGAATAAGCAAATACAAATCACATTATTAACACAGAATTACCAAAATATAAATTGCTAAAAGAATCAAATAAATTGATAATTCTCCAGTACATGATATATGCACTAAATTAAAAGTTATTAAAACAGAGAACTTTGTACAAAATTAAAAGGTATTAGGTTGACTCACTTAAAAGGTGACTATTGAGAATTTTTGTAATAAAAACAGAGCCAGGCCGGGCGCGGTGGCTCACGCCTGAAATCCCAGCACTTTGGGAGGCCAAGGCGGGTGGATCACAAGGTCAGGGGATTGAGACCGTCCTTGCTAACAAAGTGAAAGCCTGTCTCTACTAAAAATACAAAAAATTAGCCGGGCGTGGTGGCAGGCGTCTGTAGTCCCAGCTACTCAGGAGGCTGAGGCAGGAGAATGGTGTGAACCCGGAAGGCGGAGCTTGCAGTGAGCCCAGATCCCACCACTGCACTAGAACCTGGGCGACATAACTAGACTCCGTCTCAAAACAAAACAAAACACAGATCCAACTGATAATTAAAAATGACAACATATAAAATAATTTTTACACGAGTAAGTTAGGTTCCAAAACGCACAGTTTGGCAACATTCGGATTTTTAACATAGCAAAATATATACATTTTATTAAAAATCGCCAAATATTTAAAGCCAAATGAATAGCTGAAGAGAAAGCATTAAATACACTGAAGACTGTATTTAGCAATTCCGATAACAAATTTAAGATATTTTCTAAGATTTTTTTATTTTGAAAAATCTACAATTTTATTATACATCAGCAAATGAAATTTTATTATTAAAAATTTTCCATTATTCATTTTATTGGCAAATAATTTTTGGACTAAATCTGATGTTAAAATTAACCTACTGTTTTATAGTTTAATAGAAAATATATTGCTGTTGCATTATATATTGTTTATATAAGATTTAGCTATATATTCCATAATTCATAAGGAAAAGTAGTCCCACCAAAATCAGTAATCAAAACTGTTATACAATTCCTAGAAGATAATACATATTTATTTATTCCTTCACCATATAATTATTTACTTATTGAAATAAAATGGCACATGTTCCAAAATATATTATTCCTCAAATTCAATTGTTCATAGCCTGCAAATTTAAAAAGTGAATTTTACAATGAGGAATAAACCTAGACATTTTTTTTTTCTTTAAAGTAGTCAGTTACTTTCCAGGGGTATCACTGGTTTTATAAAAACATCTCAATGGCAAGTCATGTTAAAAAGCATTCTTCGCTGAATTTACAGAGGACCTGATTTTATTATGATATTTTATAATTTGTTTAATAAGTTACCCTGATGAGCAAGAAAATTATCACAGTAAATCTATTTTAAAAATGGCCTATAGGCTGATTTAAATCTGAATATCTTAAGTAAGCAAAATTAATTATTTAATCTTCATATGAAAGTCAAACTGTCTCACTTAAAATTAAGGGATAAATTTCATCAGATCATAAAAATACCAATATTCATTCCTTACAATCTACATGAAAACAACTCCCTTCTTACCACTTAATATTTCTTTAAAATCTCTGCCAAATTTTTAAACTAGAAATAAAATATGTTTTAAAACCTGAAATCTAACCTTCAAGAAGGTTATATTATGTAAGTTAGAAAAGGTGCACAAAAATTATAAAGCTTTTAAATGGCATAAGGACAATCCAAGATTTAGAAATCCCTCTCTCTTTTTACTCTCAAAGATTTTACACTAAATCTTTCTCCCTTCTTACTTTTCCTTTTGTTTTTGTTTTTGAGACAGTGTCTTGCTCTGTCGCTGAGTCTGGAGTGCAGTGGTGGGTTATAGCTCACTGTAGCTTCAACTCCTGGCCTCAAGTGATCCTACTGCTTCAGCCTCTGGAGTTTCTGGGACTACAAGCATGAGTAACTGCACCCAGCTTACAGTAAACCTTTCTAAATTTAAATTCCATGTGATATTCTGCCTCCCTCTCATGCCTCCTATGAAGCCAATCCACCACTAAGTCGAGACCATTTTACTTCATTCACATCTCTTCATCTTCACCACCTCCCCACAACCTACCACTCCTGACTCCACAAACTTTAGTAGCTAGTATGATCATCCCTCTTATCTCAACCCTCTTAAGATGTTTCACTGTCTTCCCATTACTCATAGAGAAAAGGCCAAAATTCTTTAATTGGCCTAAAAATCCCTGCACTGTCTGGCCTTTGCCAAATATTCCCACCATCTCATCTTCTACCATCCTCCATCTTGCTCTCTGCAGTCCAGCTACACTGAAGAACTTTCAATTCTTAAAATGTGCCATGTTCCTTCCCATTTCAGGGCGTTTGTACATACTCTTTCTTCTGGCACGATCTCTCTTAACTGTCTTCTACCTATTCATTCTATCTCCCTACTTGATATGTGATCTCCCTTGCTATCTCCCTCTCTTTTATGATGTGTGATTTCTGACTGCAGCCTTAACTGCCCACCAAATGAGAGTGGCACCCTGATGTCTAGTGTAGAACCTGACATCCAATAGATATTAGTGAGTGAAATTAAAGCGAATAAATAAAAATGATAGTTTGAGGACATGCTTTTTTAATGTCCCATTTGGACACAGACATTGCTCGTGTAGCATTCCCAAGGGAAATAATTAACATTATTCCTGAGCCTCCAAACAAAAAGTACCGGGTTCAATAACGACCTTTTAAAAATGCTCATTGCTTCTTAGAGACTAAAACAAAACAAAACTATTTACTCTTCACATGTAGTTCAATGAATTGAACACAGCAGGTGTTGAAAAAAACATGTATAGAATAAAGTCAGTTTCATTTTATAGGGCTTTTCAAGTTAAAATATGCTTCCATACACATGATGTCATTTAGACTTTATGTCAAGCATTAAATGACATTAAATGAGCACCTAATGGTATTATCTCAGTTCACAGATAAGGAAGTAAAGTAGGAGAGGTTCAGTGGGTGGCCTGTGGTTTCATTGCTAATCAGCAGAGTGGACTCTCCTATCTTCAGCTCCTACGTACTTCCTGCCAAATTAGACAGTTTTAGCAATGACCTAGAGGATGTAAACTTAACAACTGCTCCCAATGAGACTATCCTGTAACTTCATAATGATTATGATTATGTTGCTGCTACACAGTATTTTCATAATAATGTGTACAACTTATAGTACCTTATATCTAAAGAAGCACTCACTTCACATCCCTCAAAACTCAACTTGACCAACCTCAATTTCCTGAACCCTTCTCCATTGAATTAAGATGGCCTACTGCTGTATCTCCTATAATAACATTTCTACTAGCACTAAATTTCTTGACTAGTTTACAAAATCTTTCCTTCAACTACATTGTATGTGTAGTGAAGCAAGATAATGCCTCGTATTTGTATTCCAGCACTTAGAACAATGCCTCTCTCAGAGTGGCCACTGAAAACCTGGGTGTTAAGTGGATGCATTGTAATAATAAATAAATGAGTTAATATAAAATAAATGATAGTAAATAAATGAATTAGCCCAAGAATATGCATAGTACTAGATGCTCTTGTTACTTCTAAATTAACAAAATTTACAATCTAGTGGGATCATTTTACTGAAATCTAGTTCTCTAGTTGGCATAGTAACCACTAATCAAAATACATAATCAAGTGTTCATCATACAGGATAGCAAAGCTCCTCTTACTAAACAGTTAACAGACAACACAATTTGCACTGGGGAGAAATTTTATTTTAAGCAGACAGAAGAGTTCAAAAATTTATAAAAACAATTATAGGAATTATTAGAAAAAGGGGAGGAAAATAAAAAGATACTGTATGTGTTAATGTCAAAATTTTAAAATATTAAATATTTACTGTAGCATGTTGAAAAACAGGCTAAGATATTCCTTCCCTGGATAGATATTTGAGGTTCTGTGTTTGTAACTGTATCAAAGTTAACTTGTATAGTAATAAGCTGCTTAACCTAAATAGTTTTTAGGTTATCATAGTATGCATAATACTAGTATGCATAACCTAGATAAATGTACAAGTTGATAATGTTGGCATCATTACATCTCAAACTATTCACAATAATCATTCATTTCTTTTTTTTTTTTTTAAGGTATCAATTCTCCATGTTTTTTTTTTATTATTATACTTTAGGTTTTAGGGTACATGTGCACAATGTGCAGGTTTGTTACATATGTATCCATGTGCCATGTTGATTTCCTGCACCCATTAACTCGTCATTTAGCATTAGGTATATCTCCTAATGCTGTCCCTCCCCCCTCCCCGCACCCCACAACAGTCCCCGGAGTGTGATATTCCCCTTCCTGTGTATTCATTTCAAACTCTAGTCAGAAGACAAATAGAACAGGCAAAAATAAATCCTTTTTGTCTCTGAAATGTATAAACTTACGGGTGTTCTCTGCCACTTGGTTCTTTTGTTAGTTCTGAGTAAGCTCTGAGACAGCAGATGTTATCTATACAACAGATAAACCAAGATAAATAGGAACTCAATTTTTCCAAGTAAGTATGGCCTTCTTTTCCCCAAAAGAATAAACTCAGGGCAATACTGTTCAAAGCAAGTGAATAGATTTTGTCAAAGCTTCAAGCAACAAGAAAGACAAGTTTCTGGTCTCCAGTTAGCATAAACTTGAATCTTCTGTGAGTGAGAAAATACTGAAAATACAATCACATGCTCCTCTGGCAAAGAAATTGGTGCTACTTCTTAAACAAGAGAAAAAGAGAAGAGAAAAAAGTAAAAGAGAAATATGCTCTTTGTGACGATCACACTCATAAAATGATAAGCTTATTTTGGAGTAGCTAATAGAGATTAAAATAAAATTTCTTTATGACAAAGGCAATCAACAATGCACCTGCCTCATGCTAAAGAAAATTATTTGACTTTTTCCTAATGTTAGGTATTGTACCCAATCCTGCTAGTTTCATAAAAGGGCATTTAATGAATTTTCTTATTAGAATCAGCAGCATAAACCCCCATCAACAATTTCTTGGTCCAGTGTCGGGAATAAAGGTAAATCAGATAAGTAGCTCTGTATATAAATGAGATGAGCAGAGACTAACTCCACAAGCTGATGAAGTTTCTAAGTCTTACCCAGACACAATGAAAACTTCCTTTTTTTTTTTTTTTTTTAAATTGAGACAAACTTTCGCTCTTGTTGCCCAGGCTGGAGTGCAATGGTGTGATCTTGTCTCACTGCAACCTCCTCCTCCTGGGTTCAAGTGATACTCCTGCCTCAGCCTCCCAAGTAGTTGGGATTACAGGTGTGCGTCACCACACCCAACTAATTTTGTATTTTTAGTAGAGATGGAGTTTCACCAGGTTGGTCAGGCTGGTCTCAAACTCCTGACCTCGAGCGATCCACTCGCCTTGGCATCCTGAGAAAATTTCTTAAATGCATATCCATTACTGGTTTTCTTGCCAAATGGCAGGTTGCCATTTCAGAATCTACCAGACAAATTATCGGCTGAAAACAAGGAAAAATACTAGATACCTAACAGAGCAAGGAATTATATGGCATTGCTGGAATCGTGAAGAAGCATTACCAATACTAATTGCATAAAGTAGATTTTCCAGGTGATTTTTTTGTTTGATTTTCTTCTACCTTTTGCTGTGTATTTCACTTCTTATTTAAAAAGGGCATGGATAATTCTGAGGAAGGAAAACTCACTGGGCTCAAATTAGGGAGTCCTGACTTTTCCATTGACTTTCTTAGAAAAGTCTTTACTTATTATAATGAACTTCTTCATCCACAAAATTAGGGGAGTAAGCTAGATGACCTTCATGTCCCTGCAACAGATAATAACTATGATCTAGGATGATTCCATTATACGGCTGCTTTGTTAAAAGGTTCAATTGGGGGTGAGGGGGTGGGCACTGAAATTAGCACCAAGAAAATGGTCTGAAGATTCTCAACAGATTTGATTTCTCAAACCATCTATGCCTATCCTGGTTCACTGGAAATAATCCTTACATAAATACTATTATTCCTAAATCAAGTAGTACATGCTGAATAGTATTGGCGTAGTTCAGAATAGCCATCTGTATGCTAATCAATGCATATAGCCCTAAGGGAGAATGCAGAATATATCACAAGACTGAAAAAAACAAAAACAGGCAAAGGCTTTTTAACCGACCACTTAAGAGGTTATGTAGAGGCCATACGGTGGAGTTATGTAGTGTGTTTCTAGTGGAGAATGCCATCTACTGACAATAAAATACTCAATATTCATATGATTTTATTGAGTGAAGAGTCAACAGTGGATTTCAGACCGGGATCAGTGAAGAATCTGGTATGTAAAAATAAAAGGCCGTCAATTATTAGCATCCCTTTGGGGTTTCTGTGGGTATATGTTTAATAACTGTCATATCTCAAGACAGTTCAGCCTGACCCCCATTTAGTTTAAAAATATAATCATAGCAGCCAGAGCAGCTAGCCATGCTTGAATAGTTCGAATGCTCTTAACAGGTGCCCCATTAACCAATTTCTTTGCATGCACTCAGATTTCTATCAGAAGTGCTCGATTCATTTCAGAGAAGCGAATAGGGACTATTCACAAAAGTAGAATCTGTCTTCCTGGGTCAAAAACTTCCTCTGTCTCTTCTTTCCACTCAACCTTTCTTATGACTTCCCACTCATAATAAAGTCGTCTCATTTAGAGCTTGTTAATCCCTTGGTCAAGCCATTATTTAGAGGTAGAGGGTGATGAGAGCTAAGAAAAAAACTTGATCTCAATTATAATTTAAAAATGCAAATGAAAACAAATATATTTTCACTCTTAATGTTTTCGTCTATCGAGTTGGCAAAGATCAAAAGTGTTACACTGTTGATAAATGCCTGGGGTAATAGACAATCACATACATTTTTGGTGAGTGGCTTCATTAGTACAAACTCTGTGGAGTTATTTAGCAATATTCATAAAAAAACTAAAAACAGCCTACCTATTTTTAGCTATATAGTCTTTAGACACCCTGTTACTGGTCAGAATAGCTACCAAAATAGGGTTGCTGTAAAGACAAAATGAGATAATGCATGTAAAAAGTATAAAAAAAACTTGCATTGTACTAGTATTAATAAGCATTGATAAATCTTACCAGTTGTTCTCATGCATTCACTCATCAAACATTTGGAGTATGCTATACAACACAGTATAGTGGAAAAGATCTTAAGCTTTGCAGCTAGAGATACTTGAGTGTTAAGTTCAACTACTCTGAATGTTTTATATGGCCCTGTAAACCCTGTAAAATTGGAATCAATTATTAATAATTATACTAATTATTTAGCAGGCTTTATACAGTTAAATGAGGCATTGACTGTAAAACTTAGCACAATTTCTGGTTCAGGTCATTGTTTTTATTATTACTATTGCATGATGATGCTGATGTGATCAAGTCATTTTAGGAAATACTACACAATTTCACACAGGTCTCAGAAGAGAGTCATATTCGCAAAGGTTTAAGAAAAGTACATGTGTGCACTATATATATCTATATCTAAAACATGGTATTTAAATGCTCTCTGGTAAGCTTTGTCAGTTAGGGAAAATTCTTTATAGAAATATATAATTCATGTAAAATCCTATATGTTAATTTCATAGGAATGTGTTGTATTGTGTTAAGAAATACATAAAAGGCTACGAAAAAATACCAAAATCCTTGCAATCTGAATTGCAATTAGCATAATTTATCAGGACATGATTGATTAAATAAGTTGAAGAGTACTTTAAATATTTTCTGGCTTTTTCTTCTCTTTCTACAGTAAAATTACATTTTAATCATTATCACCCATTCGTTTTAGCTAAATGACAAAAAGAAAAATATGTGAAGAAAAAGTAGTTTTATTTGACTTTAACCCAAAATAACCAGTTTGATTCTCGTGAGCCTTGGATGTTGCTAAGGTACATTTCTTAAATTATAGCAGCAATTTTTCCTCAGAAATCTTCTAATTTTGTTCCAATCACTGGAGTCATGTTTATGTATTTCCTTGCATAGACATACTGCTTCCTCAGAGAACTCTTGAGAATAGAAGCTCTTTATCAGATGATTGAATATCAGTGAGATGACTAGCCAGTTAGGTTAAAAATATAAAAAGACATTTACATTTAAACAAAAAGGAGATCATCTGAATGACAAAATACGGGGGAGTTAAGGGGATGGATTAGGGAAATTTCCTCCCAGTTCTCTTCTCTGAGCATCTCCATGCCTAAGCATGGCAATTGCACTGTCATGCTATTCAGAGCCAAGCTGTCCTACTTGGTAACCACCACTAGCCAGATGTGACTATTGAGTATTTGCAATGTGGCTAGTATGAATTGAAGATTTACAGCCAAAAATGAGTGTAAAGTATCTAATTGGTAATTGTTTTAATATTGTTGAATGATAATATTTTTTGACATATTGTGTAACATAAAATGATTTATTAAAGTAAATTTCACCTGTTTCATTTTACTTAATGGTGTGAATACCAAAAAAGTTTAAATTATATTTTTGATTCACATCATATTTCTTTTGTTTTGTTTTGTTTTGTTTTTTTGAAACAGAGTCTCACTTTGTCACCCAGGCTGGAGTGCAGTGGCATGATCATGGCTCATAGCAGCCTTGACCCCTGGGCTCAAGTGATCCTGTCACCTCAGTCTCCTGATTAACTGGGACTAGAGGCGTGCACTACCATGCTCAAGCCAATTTTTGTATTCGTTTGTAAAGACAGGGTTTTTGCTATGTTGCCACGCTGGTCTCGAACCCCTGGGCTCAAGCAATCCATCTGCCTCAGCCTGCCAAAGTGCTGGAATTACAGGTGTAAGCCACCACACTCATCCCTCACATCATGTTTCTATTAAACAGTGCAGACACATAACATTATTATTCATGACACAGGTATATGACATGTGTTCTTTTGTATGCACCTGTGGGTGCTTTGATGGTTCCAGTGATTAAGTTGGTCTCTAAAAGGAAAGAACCCATATTATCGGTACAATCCTATCTTCACTGGGCATGGGAAGGCTGGTGCAATTTTCCCCTCTCAAATTGAGGCACTGCCCAGCATGGTGTTGAAATCAGAAAGCTTGAGTTTCCAGCCGGTATACTTGGACAAATCACCTAAACCTTCTGAGTCCCTTTTCTTATCTGTAAATTTCTTGTTGTCTACCTGAACGAATGTATTGCTGTGAAAATCACACAAGGTATATATGAGAGCTCTTCAGGCTGTACATGCTATGGCACTTGAGGTGATATTAAAATTTAGTTTTATCTAAGCAAATCGTCGCATTTGGAAAACCTGATCATTGGCAACCCATCCAAATCGGAGCAAAAATACAATATCTGTGCTGTCAATGCACAGCTGTGTAGGACAGGAGACAGATGATTTGTTCAATCGGAAGTCACAGCTGGGATTGCTCAGAAATGGTATCTTTTCAAAACAAGTAAATAGAGTTGGGATCTCTAATAAAGCTTAATAATGATGACCACAGTAGCAGCATTCAGAGTAGAGAAATTTTAGGTTAAGAACAGATTAAAATTCCGTGATGAAGATGGTTTCCTGATAACTGACAGTCTGTCTCTCTCACATTCTCATGCATTCACTCATCAAACATTTGGAGTATGCTCTACAACACAGCATAGTGGAAAAGATGTTAAGCTTTGGAGCTGGAGATACTTGATCGTTAAGTTCAACTAATCTGAATGTTTTATATGGGCCTGTAAACCCTGTAAAATTGAAATTAATTACAAGTACTTATTCAGCAGGTTTTAGGACCATTAAATGAGGCATTGATTATAAAAATTAGCACAATTTCTGGTGCATAGTATTCAGTAAATATTAGTTAAAATAATAATACTTATTTTTATTTATTTACTATATAAACATGAAGATACTTTAAGACAGAGGCTATGCCCCCAAGATATTATCTAGACTATTATCTTTCAGCTATATCTAAGGAAGTCTTAGATTAGATATTTTCAAATACTTAGATAACTATATGAATATTCGGCTGTAATTCTAATGCTTAGCACTGTATAATTAGTCTTGATTTTTGTAACGTCCTATTCAAGAAGCCTCATGACTTTTACGAACTGAAATGCATTTCACCTAAAAGATTGCATTTAATCAATCTTTTAACACTGGACTTCAGGAAGCTCATGCGGAAACAGTGGTTCCCTCTGCTACTACTCTTAAAACTAGGCTAAGTATCCTATAAATTGGACCTCCTTCGAAATCATTTTTTAGTAACACCCAAAACCCATTATCACCATATCCTAATGCAATAATCATTTACTGTGGTCCTATGAGATAAATGATGAAAGACATCAATAACTTCTCAATTCCTTTCATAGACCTGGTTCAATAAACTCTTAGTATGAACAACCATCATCTTAGCCAACTTATTTTCTCTACAATAAATGAATGAGTAGCAAGGAATTCCAGAGAAAGGCCCTATAGGCCAGTTCTACAAGACTAATGCATTAGCGTCCTCAAAATAAAAGTCGCAGCAATTTGTACTCATTCTTATATATAGCAGAAGCAAACAGGCTCCATATGGATGCAGAAAAGTGGTTCTGACATCTATCATCAAAATGAAGCACTGATTTTCTCTTAGTTTGTAGCTCTAAATTAATTGAGATGTCCAAATTTCCATATTCTAGAATAACCACCGTCAAATCAATCAACCCAATCCTATTTAATAAATATTAATTGGGTAATAGAAGAAAATCTCACTCTCAAAATACTCACAATGCTGTTTTTAAATAAGTCTAAATTCTAATAGTCATTCATATATATTACAAGTTATTATAAATATTCCACCTAAAACTCAGATCTCAGTAAGGAAATTAGTTAATCATCAGACCCTCAGTCTTCTGATCTATAAATGAAGATAATAATATGTCTATAATACCATCATTTGATATATTAGAAATAATGTATATAAAGCCCTTATCACAGTCTTATCATTACCGTTGATGATGATGTTTTCTTTATTTGCTAAGGTAGAGAGATCTGCAAAGTTGTTCATAAAGGGCCAAATGATATATACTTTCAGCCTTGCAGGCCATACAGACTCTCTCAGAGCTACTTCTACTGTTGTGGTGTAAAATCAGCCAATACTTAAACAAATGAGTGAGACTGTGTCCCAGTGAAGTTTATTTATGGACAATGAAATTTAAATGCTATATAATTTTGCTGTGAATGAAATATTATTATTATTTTGATTTTTTCCACCACTAAAAATGTAAAAACCACATTTAGGTTGGGGGCAACACAAAAAGAAGAAGAGAAACAAATTTGGCCAGTGAGCTATGGACTGCCAATTCCTTGGCTACAGGAGTCTGATCAAAATGTATATAAATTAAATATATAATTATCTAGCCAATTTATTTTTGAAAAAAATCACTTGTAACCAGAAATGCTTTAAACCATATACAAAACCATATTATTTTCATTTACTTAACTTTAAATTCTGTTAGTAATCTTTGGAAAAAATAAACATTTTGTTTTTACTATTTAAACACCCTTAATTTGCAGATCTTTCAGTAATACTTTACTTCTAATATCAAAAGTTCAACTATGGTACTTCAAAGCACTGCAAACAAATTTACTTTGAGTGTTTGTTAAACATATTGCTTATCTTCCTTACTAAATTAACTGTGTTTGTGAAACAAACAAATGAATCCAACAATACAGGATGTAGAAACAATTTTCAATAAATAGGTCTTCGTTTACTATTTAATCTCCTTTCTGCCACCGATTTAAAAGCATCTGCCAGGAAGAGGTGCAAACACCATATTTCTACAGTTACATAATGTTAATTATAATGGAATTACACTACAAATAAAATCTTAACCATGCTGGCCACTCTTCTCCGTGTTCTTATTACTTACCCACAGACTCCCAATCCATCAAATCAGTGCCACAGCATTAAAATGGGTGGAAGTGCAGAGAGAGAGAAGATGAATCCGACTTGGTCAAAAGGTCAAGGCATAATTATTTAGTCAAATAAGTAAAGTGGGGCATAATCTTTTCATCCTTTCATACCTTATGCTTTTGATGCTGGATTACGTGCAAAATGAAGAAGGACACTAAGTATTAGTCAGCTATGATGAGATTATGAAGCTGGCTGACAAAAGCACCTAAGGATGGACTGTTGAGGTTCATATTACTTGCTCTCTTGGCATCAAATTAAAGAGTTTGGAACTACTCACCTAGCATTCCTAATCTATCCATATTTTATCATCTACCAACTTATCTTCTTGAATGTATTTACAATGAAATTTGAAAATATAGGAATGTAAAGATAAATAATAGAAGTTTGCAAATCCACAAAATAGGTCTCTTTCCTTTTTTTTGATATGACATGCCATTGGTCCCCAGATAATTAAAAAACATCACAATGAATGCACATATCTGCAAATAAATAAATACACAGGTAGTAACAGAATGCAGCATAGAATAGGGTAGATTCTATTACATTATATACAGCAAAATTGGTTTTTGTGAGCTCAGTCACTTACATATCTGTGTGACATCAGATAATTTACACACCACTCTGGGCCTCAATTTCTTCATTTATAAAATGGAAATAACGATAACAGCTACTGCAAAGGGTTACAAAAATTAAAGTAGTTAATATTTTTAAAGTTCTTGTAACAGTGGTACATAAGAATTATCTGCATTTGTTTAAAAAAGGCTAAAATTCTTATTCAATAATATATAGTCTATATTACTGTTTATAATACTTGCATTTTCACAGGTCACTACTGAATGGCTCTTTTTAGATCTCAATGAGAAAGAAAGTTTTAATAAACTTAATAAAGTTCTTAATGAAGAACTTAATAGCCCTATCCATGATAAATATTTGCCTATGATGAAGGTGCAATGGAAATCTAAGGGTTGTTTGCCTCAGATACCACTACCTCTGAGCATAACTAATGAAATGAAATTACAGGGCAATAGGGCACCTATTTCTAAAGCAGCTAATAATTAAGGTGCTGTTAATCAGCAGTGTAGAAGATTTGACTTCCCCATAGTAACCCTGAAAATCTGCCACTTCAGTAGCTCCTGCTCTGTATGTAAAGTGGTTATGCTCAATCCAGTGCTTTTTCCTCTTCCAAAAATCCCCTTAAACTATTGTTTGCAAACTCACAACTCCTCGTCAATAAACATGATAAGATTCTTACCTAGCCAGAATAGCAGCATACTACTTTGCTAACTACGATAGGGAGTGTCAAAATGTAGATGAGGCAAGTCCAACCTTCAAGGATATTATAATCTATCTGAAGAAATAAAACATAATAACATAAACAAGTAAGAACGTAATGGCAACATAAAACCATACAGCAAGGAGGTAAGAATTATATATGTAAAAAAAAAGCAACCGTGGGTGCCGTATTTTGATGTCTTATATCTACACAATGCTTTTACCAGTATTTAAACACATTTATTCCCCCATCCCACTCTAGCCTGGCAAATAATCCCTGATAAACAAATTATCTTGGCATTACGGATTACCAAACAGAGCCTCAGAAAATCTAAGTAACTTGCTCAAGGTCTTAAAGTTAGAGGAAAAGCTATAGTGCAGAATCCAGATCCTTGTACTCAAATCCAAGATTTTAAAACTACAGCGGGGTCACTCTATCCCCTAAAAGGAGAGACCCATAAGATTCAAGTACTTCATGACAACTCCCTAGACAGAAGATGTGAGCCAGTTCATGATGAGTGGGGTCAGATGTGGGCAAGCTGATGGCAAAGGAAGGTCACCCCAAATGGGGAATGGTGTCAAGGCGGACATGAACAGTAAAAAGAGCAGCACGGCAAAGAGTAAGTTTAGATCAATGACTTTAAATGGAGTGCTTGGGGAAGAGGCCCATGCTGACAAGAATAGAAAAGTCATGAGCTAGTATTGTTCATTTTCTATTGGCTGTACCAAAGATGAGGGGGAAGGACCTGGGTTTTTGTTTGTTTTTGGTTTTTTGTTTGTTTGTTTTTTGAAATGGAGTCTCACTCTGTTACCCAGGCTGGAGAGCAGCAGCACGATCTCGGATCACTGAAAGCTCTGCCTCCCGGGTTTAAGCAATTCTCTGCCTCAGCCTCCCGAGTAGCTGGGATTACAGGCGCCCATCATCACGCCAGGCAACTTTTTTGTATTTTTAGTAGAGAGGGGGTTTCACCATCTTGGCCAGGCTGGTCTTGAACTCCTGACCTCGTGATCCACCTGCCTTGGCCTCCCAAAATGCTGGGATTGCAGACGTGAGCTAACGTGCCCGGCAGGACCTGGGTTTTAAAGAAATTGCACTGAGCATTACTAAGCTAAATTCAAACCTTATTACTTTTTTTTTTTTTTTTTTTTGAAGCAGGGGGCACGGAGTCTCGCTCTGTCGCCCAGGCTGGAATGCAGTGGCGGGATCTCGGCTCACTGTAAGCTCCGTCTCCCGAGTTCAGGCCATTCTCCTGCCTCAGCGTCTTGAGTAGCTGGGACTACAGGCGCCCGCCACCACGCCCAGCTAATTTTTTGTATTTTTAGTAGAGACGGGGTTTCACCGAGTTAGCCAGGATGGTCTCGATCTCCTGACCTCGTGATCCGCCCGCCTCGGCCTCCCAAAATGCTGGGATTACAAGCGTGAGCCGCCGTGCCCAGCCCAAATCTTAGTACTTCTAATACCATTTTACGGCTCTTGAATATCTAATATGACTTACAGACTGAGTCAATCTAACTCAGGAATTCTAGCGCCAACTGATACCCCATATTGAGCTGACAGCATGTACTTTAGTAAATCTTAACATTTACTGCACATTTAGGATGTTAGAAGCATTGTGCTAAAGTCTCTCAACAACCATAGCAGGTGTGTCAAGGATTCCCAAGACCAGCTCTCTACTCAGAGATTCACTAGAACTCACAGGACTCAGAATCTAAGTTGTACTCATGGCAAAAATATATGACAACTGTGCAGTAATGGTACACAGTTGGATAATAAGGGGAAAAGACCCAGGTAGAATCTGGAGAAATTCATGTGCAAGCTTCCTTATGCTCTCTCTCCCCCATGAGGTGGTCTCACAGACTATCGTCTTTCCCAGGAACAAAAATGCAGCAACACATGTGGACTATTTCGGTCCAGGGATGCCTATTAGGGACTCAGTACCCAGGTGGGTATTTTTTGAGAGGAGCAGGTGAGGAAGGAGAAGCTGGTCACATAGGTATGCTCTGACTACTGTTGACAGTAGGCAGTAGAGTCCTGAGTAGACTCAGGACACACCACCCAAAAATATGACTGTAGAAGACCAGAATGTGCCACCCCCGAAATATATTTCTTTGGCATACATTTGGCAGGTTATTCTAAGAAACCTCAGACACAGGAGTAGCTCTGAAAAGCTGTCCTTTCGTAAAAGAAATTTACATCTATAAAAGAAATCTACATTAGTAAAAAATATCTATATGAGGGCTACTCCAGACAACTTTTATTACCTGAAAGATATTTATCTGCATAAGAAGATACCCTGTATTCACCTCACCCTCCTATCTCTCCACACCTACCTGCCCCCCAAGAAGCCCCAAATTCCTATCCCTTTGTGTAAGCTCAGGATGCTACATAAGCTTCAATCATCTGACCCTTCTTCAAGTTGTGAGATCCCATTTTGTGGGATGGCTGCACTTACATATGTAATTAGGGTTTTTTTCTGTTAACCAGCCTTGTGTCGATTTAATTTGTAGCCCAACCAAGAAACTAAAAGGAAAGCGGGAAGCCATTTTCCCTCCCTTATACTACCATGTACCACAATTCCAAACTCCCAGAAGGATGCAAGCATGCAGCATAAACCACACTGTACAGTCTAGGCATGGTGATACACTCTAATCAGTAAGGGAGAATTTTATATCTGTACCAGCCACAACCCCAGATGCCAGCCAAGGGACATTCTCATAAGCAGGCCTCTGTAAGGATAGCATTCTCAGGCCTACTCTGTCAACTCTTTTCTGCACAGGAGGCAATAATTATTATTATTCCACATAGATGAAGCAACTGAGACACAGAAACATTAAGTAGTTCACCTAGGGTCCTTGATATTCTAAAAATCAGACAGTGTGTCAGCTTGACATCTCCTAAAAACAGACACTGAGTTAAGGGCTTATACACAAGAAGTTTAGTTTTAGAAGGGATACCATGAAACAGAAGGGGGAAGGATACATGGAGGGATGCCTAGGAAGCATGGGAAAAGCAGAGATGGAAAGCTAATCCAAGGGAGGGTTATTAAACTGGTTACCACCATGGGCACCCACAGGGCAACTGGACGGAACAGTGTAAAATTACCTTCCAAGTTGTCCACCTAGAGCAGTAAAGAAGAGAAGTGCCTTTACTTACTGGCTCTCCATTCCCCTTTGGTGAAGGTTCTCAGAAGCTATTAACTCTCAATATTTGGTAAACCCCAACACAGAAAACAAGCCCTAAGCAGAATGCAGCCTGATTCTGCAGCTAAGGTGGGAGCCAAAATTTGCATCCAAAGAATGCAAAATGGGGCATAAAACATGGTAGCACAAGCAGTGTGACTTCCCTGTGATATACTTAAGTCATCGTGGTGGCCTTCTGTCAGATTCTTTTATGATGGATTAGAAGCCTGTAGTGGCTTTTAGGGGTTGGGGAAGGGAATAAACAATGTGGACAAACATACTGGTGGTAATTCCAGTGTCTGTTTAGTTTAGAGAAAGATGACAGAATGAAAATCTGACTTAGAAATTCCATGCATCTCAGCATTCTTTTCAGGAAGCACATTTGATAAGGCCAACAATAGGTTATTTATAAAGATAAGTTTTACTAGGGAGCCTGAATCTGACTCATTTTTCTGTTTGATACCCTGGTGTGCGTGGGGAGGGTGTGGGGGGTTGTGTGTATAAATTCTTATATCCCTCAAGAGTTTTATTGAGATATTATTAATATAATATAAAATTCACCCCCTCAAAGTGTGCAATTCATGTATTGGTTCTGTGCCTATTTAAAAAAATTAAAAATAAAGTATATGATTCAATGGTTTTTACTACTTTCCAAGAGTTTCCACCCAATTTCGGAACATTTTCATCTCCACAAAAATCAGCCCACATACATTTACTCTCATGTTTTCGTTGGAGTCACTGCCTATTCTCCTCTCCTCCCAGCCCCTGGCAACTACTTATCTACTTTCTGTCTATGCATTTGCCTAATGTGGACATGTCATATAAACAGTATCTTATAATATGTGATCTTTTGTGACTACTTTCTTTCACTTAGCAGAATGTTTCCAAGATTTATCCATTGTGTAGCATCAGTATTCCTCTTCATTGCTGAACAGCAGTCCACTATATGGATATACACACATTTCGTGTACCATCTTATCAGTTAATGAACATCTGGGTTGATTCTACTTTTTGGCAACTATGAATCATGCTGCTATAAACATTCATACACAGGTTTTGGTGTTCATTTATGTTTTCATTTCTCTTGGGTATATACTTAGTAGTGGCATTACTGGGTGAAATGGTAACTCCATTTTAGCATTTTGAGGAATTGTTAAGATGTCTACCAAATTGGCTGCATTATCTTATAATTCTACCAGCAGTGTATGAGGGTTTCAATTTCTGCACATTTTGCTTATTATTTAAAAAGAGTTATTACTGTCTTTTTTATTTTAACCATCCTAGTGATTGTAACAGGGTATCTCATTGTGACTTTTATTTGCATTTACCTGATGACTAATCATTTTGAGCATCGTTTCATATGCATGCTCACTACCAGTACATTTTCTTTGAAGCTGTGTCTATTCAAATCCTTTGCCGTGTTTTAACTTGGTTATTATTCTTGTTATTGTTGAATTGTAAGAGATTTCATGTATTCTACTTATAAGTCCCATATCAGATATATATGTACAAGTATTTTCTCCAACTCCTTGGGATGTCTTTTATTTCTTTAATGGCAGCCTTTGAAAGAAAATTTTAATTTTTATAAAGTGCAATCTATCTTTTCCTTTTGTCAGTTGTCTTTTTTTTGTCTTATCTAAAGAGAATGCCTAATCCAACGTCATAAAGATTTTTCTCCCATGTTTTCTTCTCAGAGTTTTGGCTCTTATATTTAGATGATTTGTAATTAACTTTAAGTTAGTATTTGTATATGGTGTGACGTAAGGGATCTGAGATATTTTGAGCTATATATCAGCTAAAAGACAGAAATATTAATGTGAATGAAAAATTTAACCTAAAATCTGAAATGTAGAAGTTTTCAGACTTCTTCAGAGGAAAAACAAATGTTTCCCTTTACATTAAATTTCCGTCTCCACAAACTTCCAACAAAAGGCCCACAAATCTGGGATGCATCAATGTTTTCATTCTTTTAGCATAAGGAAGATATTTCAGTACAACCAATTGTATTCTGTCAATTATATATGACACCTCTCCAAAATTTCTCTATTGCATGTTTCATCAAAACTCTGCAGGCAATGACTACTTAGAAACAAAGTAGAATCACTCAAGCAGGATTATTTAATGGCCCCACCCTAAACCTTACATTTTGGCTTGAGATGAAGTATTAATATGTATCAAGATTGTCCTTTCATAAAATGGACAGAAATATTCACTTATCTACCTTTTTTCTGACAAAGATACTATCAGAAAATCTGAGTTCTAATTCTTGCTTTTTCCATAGTCAGTCTCCTTGGATACCTAAGATGTATCCTGAGTAAAAAGTTAATAATGAAGACAATAGTAACAGTTATTAGCATTTTTAGCAATTGGCATTTATTGAGTACTTTCTATATGCCAGAGTATGGTGTCAAGCTCCTTGCAATTATTATCTATGTAATTATCACAACAATGAAGAGATATCATTATTTCCTTTTTTCAGATGATCAAACTGAGGCTTCGAAAGGTTAATTGATTTGCTAACACAAGGCTAAAACAGAAGTAAAACAGAACTGAAAGGAGGTAAAATAGAACTGAAAGTCCATAGCTTCCACGGAAAATATTAATGTCATTCATTGCGTTTCTTACATATCTTGACAAAGCAGACAGATACAAATATTTGAAGACCAGTAAATTCAGTGGAATCAATACCTTGGCTAAGAAACTTTCTCATTGAATGTATTCAACATTCCTGGAAACATATTATGAATAAGGTAAGTACCCTGAGGGTTACAAAATATAGGGAATTTGTCCAATAGTAATTGTCATCATAGTGGGAAAACAAAAACATCCTCACCTACATAGAACACAAGGCAGGTGGTGATAAGTGTTCACAGTATGATGAACGATTACTGAAGACAGAGTGTAATTCCAAATGAGAAGATCTGGGGAAACTCAGAAAATGGACAAACTGACACCAGGAATGTGTGATTTGAGCTCCACTTTAAAACTGAGGTTGGATTTCAGTGAAAGTAAAAGAACATGACAAGAGAGGAACAGTATCCCAGAAGGAGAAAACACTCTGAGTGATGGCAGAGAAGAAATGAGTAGTTGTATTTGTCTAACAGCAAGTACTGAAATATTGATCAATTCATTTAAACTTTTGACCTGAACAAGCAAAAAAACAATATTTTCTTGGGTAATGGGAAGTAGAAAGGTAATCTGAAACAAATGAGATGTAAGAAGGTATTTATCATAGGGAAATAAATAGAAGCATCGTATGAATTTGGCAAAGTAAATTTCATTAAGTATAATGTGTATATTTCTGAAAAAATGCCATCTTTTGCTGGGAACACTTGATGGTTTAAGATCCATCTCAAGAAAACCATAAAAAATAATGCTTAAATCAGGTTGAAATGTGAATAATGATTATGAGTTCTAAGTAAATAAACAAATCAGGCATAAATTACCTTGTCATAATTAAAACAAAAATAAAGCCATTATTTTATTATATTTCATTGTAGATATGAGCCTAAATTAAAGATTCTTTCAAGAGAACGTGGTTGAAAAAACAGGTAGAGATAACACCAAAACTCTAGGAGAGGCTGTTTAGTAATCACTTCAGTGGATAACTGAGGGGCCTCAAAATAATAAACAGGAAAAGAATGCAATGGCCTGAAAAATCCAATGTTTAACACAAATGGTAGATCTGCCTTTCTGTAACACTGAAAGGCATACTAATAGAAAGAAAATGTAAATCAAAGAAATAAAGTTAAACTCAGAGAATATCTGACTGGTTCATGTATATTTCTAGAAATTTTCTGTATCACTGGGACACAAAAATCCAAAACAATTTTATACGTATGTATGTATTTCTTTTGAGCCCTAAAAAAAGTGTTAAGCAATAGCCAAGATAAGATGATTGTGTTAAACAAGGAACTGGTTAAAATATAAATCACTAACCCTTTACCTCCAGAGTTACTGTAAACATCAAGCTAGACACAAAAGGATCAGCATTGAGCCAACTCACCATTTCTATGACTCTAAGCATTTATGGAAGATAAAATCTGCCTCATGGAAATATGCTAAAAATTAGCTCTCTAATATGTGCAAGCCCTTTGTAATCCTAGGGGGAAGCTGAGCCCAAAGCTTATCATTTCTTTAAACCCTTCACACCTTCAGCTATAGCATTCTCTTTAACAGATGCTCCTCACATCTCACATGCCATAGCACACAGCTTCCTACAATTCCTAAATATAGAAAGGAAGATGACACATTTTAGTCCTAACTGATAAGCAAAATTGGAATTGCTGTAGGAAAATCTGATAAACCACTCCTATCGTGATGAAAAATGGAAGGGCTTCATTCATGATAGAAGAATTCTAGGGAGTAGAAATGTAGACTGGAATCAATCCTTCTTTGTTGTATGTAAACATTTACTCCACTTTCGTATCAGGGAAAAAGATCCCTTTGGTTTAGTACTATAAATGTGTGTAAGGATAACATATAAACAGTTGGAGATGTGGAATTTTTATAGTTATCACCAATATTTAAGCCAATCTGTAAATTTCTACATGTTTAGACTTGGCTACGTGTCAAAAAACTTTTTTTATTTTTTAATATATGGATTCTCACTATATTGCCCAGGTTGGATGGCAAGTGGTGACTATTCACAGGTGCGCTCACAGCACACCACATCCCTTGAACTCCCGGGCTCGAGGGATCCTCTTCCTTCAGCCTCCCAAGTAGCTGGGACTACAGGTACATGCCACCATGCCTAGCTAGACTTATGCTTTAAAAGGAAGTGATAAAATATGTATACATGTTTGCAATTTCATAAAAAATAAAAATATATCCTATTATTTTATTCTAAAGTACCTCTTTTTAACTTTTAATTCATCTGTTACTATTTGTACCTTAAAACTACATTGCACATTTTAACAGTAGCTCCCCTTGACTCCACCATAAAAAGCCGTGATTAAATTGTCTCTTCCTAAATTTAGGCAATAAAACCTCTCTCATGCCTATATACATTCTTCACATGCATTTCCCTTTCCCTGAAGCACTCTCGCCCTTGATCTTCACATGCCTGTTTTTCTCATCCTGTGAAACTCAGACGAAATAATTTTTTGTTAGAAATACCAGCCTTCCAATTTTTCACAGATTTAGTTATTTATCTGTTACTTGACTCCCTCTGATACTTTAAACTACCTAAGTGGTAGGTCTACATTTGATTTATTTACCACTCTCTTTTTACTCCCAGCATCTAGGTATGCACTCAAACATTTATTAAACTAATATACTCGTGGGTATGTTTATATCTCAACTGGTGCAAAAAGATAATAGTTGTTCTAAGGTCATCTATGTTTCTCTTTTTGCATTGCTGTATTTTTCAAAATTTTCTAAAATGAACACATATTACTTCAGAAATCCCTTGTTAAAGAGATTTTTTTCTCTCTCTCTCTTTATAATGCTTTTCTTAGGCCTTTGGTTTTGCAATATTCTCTGGATATTTGAGCCAAAGACAGTCATTTGCAGCTTGGCCACCAGAATGTGAATATTAGTCACATCTATGGAGAAGACATTGGAATATCTTGTAGTCCTGAAAGTGATTATGATTTTCAAAGATTACTCAAAAAGGAAACAGTTTTGTTTTGTTTTGTTTTAATTGACAACACTTTGCACGAGATTGTTTCAAACAGCATGAAATCACTTCCGGAGGTGACAGCAATAAATCTTTTTCTTAAATGGCATCAATGGCAGAATCCATAGAGGAACAGGATGAACTCATCCTGGAACTAGACCAGGCTTCGAGGTCAGAAAGGCGACAAGACAGGGAGCCCAGTTAGAAAACCCACTGCTTGCAAATATGGTAACAAATAAAGGGCAACCTTCTAGAAATAGAGACAGGAGTCCAAATGCAGACAAGAGAGGGTTGTTGAAGCATGAGGAAGAAGACTCATGTCACAGAAAAGTCCAGGAGCATCAGTCAAAGTCCTGGGAATTTGAATTCACATGCCTGTTTTTTTCATCCTGTGAAACTCAGAGGAAATAATTTTTTGACTGAATTTCAGGGCTGAATTTCAATCCTTGGGAGAGAAACTTGAAGTCAGATAAAGTCTCATCCTACATTTAATGTAGGATTCTAAAGGAACAGCTGAGATAGAGTAGAAAGATCTACTTTTCAGAATGTGGGGCCAAGAGCCTTTAATATAAAAGAGAAGTCTAGTTATTTGAAGTCATAAAATAAAACCCAAACTTGCAGCAGACACAATCCACCAATGAGCTAAAGAGTAGTGGATTGCAGCTCCATCAAACCTGCTAAGAAAGGGCAAGATCTGTTCAAGAAAAGTTGATAAGACTAAGACTGCAAGACTTTTCAAGAGGCCATAACTATGGGGTGAGGAGGGGTATGCAGACTGGAACCAGCCGGGGCATAACATCAACTATAAGCAAATTAAGGGAACTCCTTTTTTTAGGTTTAAAAAGAGTTTATTGGGACATTTTCCATTATAAAAGTAACACACATTATGAAAATTTGGGGGTAGAAATCCACCACCCTTAGTTTCATTAACAAAATATTAATATTGTTAACATGCTCACATAATTACTCATTCTAGGTATTGATTCATGTTTGTTTTGCATTCTTTTTTTGTTTAACTTTTATTTTAGGTTCAGGGGTACATGTGAAGGTTTGTTACATAGGTAAACTCATGTCACGGGAGTTTGTTGTACAGATTATTTCATTACCCAGGAATTAAGCCCAGTACCCAAGAGTTATCTTTTCTGCTCTCCATCCTCCCACCCTCCACCCTCAAGTAGACCTCAAGTGTCTGTTGTTTCCACATCTGTGTTCATAAGTTCTAATTATTTAGCTCTCACTTATAAGTGAAAACATGTGGTATTTGGTTTTCTGTTCTAGTGTTCATTTGCTGATGATAATAGCCTCCAGCTCCATCCATGATGCCACAAAAGACATAATCTCATCCTTTTTTATGGCTGCATAGTATTTCATGGTGTGTATCTTCCACATTTTCTTTATCCAATGTATCATTGATGGGCATTTAGGCTGATTCCATGTCTTTGATATTGTGAAGAGTGCTGCATTGAACATTCACGTGCATGTGTCTTTATGGTAGAATGATTTATATTCCTTGGGCATATACTCACTAATTTGGCAATACTAGTAAAGTTGACACACATACCCTACAACCCAGTGATTCAACATCTGTGGGAACATGCCCTAGAGAAATGTTTATATCAGGAGGCTGTATATACCAGGAAAAACTCACTGCTGTGGTTTCCCAAAAAGAAGCTTAAATGCCCAGTAATACAAGAACAGGTAAATATATCATGACACAGTCAGAAAATAGTGTTACACTGCATTTAAAATAAATGAACTAGAATCCATGTTGATCATATCAAATACAGGGGGAAGCAGGCCAGCAGCCAAGGATATTGTATTATAGCATGCCATTTAAATATATGTTAAAACCACCAAATACTATACATTTTTTGATAAATGAATTTGTAACAAAAGTATAAACTCATGAATAAGAAGGAAACATTCACTTTGGAATATTTAATACATCTGAAGAGGCAGAAAAGAAGAGATTGAGGTGAGAAAGGCTATATTTATATCTGTAGTTTAAGAATTCAATTGTGTCTGTAACTACACTGAACCTAAAGCAAAATAATCCCATTTTTTCAAAGGCTGTGAATACATGGATATGAACTGATATCAACTTCTGTACATTATGTTTTGAATATTTATAATTTAGTTTTAAAAATTAAAATCCTGAAAGAGTATTTTCTTTTTTGCAAAACTTTCTCTTTTTGAGTGACCTCCAATATTCTGAATCACTATTAAATAAGAATATCAGATTACATTTAACAATGCTAAAGAGTATACTCACTGAGATTTTTTTTAATGTACCTACTGGGATGCAGCCTAACACTCTCCTCACAGATATGCTATCCTACCTAAGGGTTTGATGGTTTTCACTTGATCATTATGATTGATTTCAAGAGATTGAGTGGATGGGCTCCATGCTTTTCTTTCTGACTTTGTGATTTTTTTTTTTTTTTTTTGTCAAATTGTACTTCAGGAGGATGTATACTGTGGAGTCAACTCATAGTGTCAAAATTCAGTCATGCATAATTTTCCTCTCCTTCAATCTGAGAAACTGTCCATTTTGCTACCATCACTAATTTTTGAAAGGTAAAAGAAAGATGGAGGCATGGACATCACCCCTTTCAAGAAAAGAAAATGACAAACATTTATAAAAACTCAAATACACGGAAATCTGATCATTTGTCTGATCATGGATGACTACCATGAAGACATATTTAAAACTGATCACTATAATCTACTCATCAGGTGTCTAAATTGAGAGACAAACCCCCACGGCTCTGAAGTGCTAACCGGTTTGAGGATGTAGAAATATGTAGGCTTCAGACTTCAATTGACGTGTTTATACTTGTATCCCCTTAAGCTACCACTGAACCAGATTTCCATACTCAGGAGAAGAAGTACTTTCACCACATTACTCACCTTATCTTTAGGAGATCCAGGAGCAAATCTTGAGCAAATATACATTTAAAAAACAGTCCCACCTCCCAGTCATGGAGACCACTTAGGTTAAGCCCAGGTGGAAAAACTGCAGAATTTATCACTATAAAATTAGAATGAAACAAACACAATACTCCACTAGATGACATGATGCAATGAATCACAGTATGAAATAAGCCTACAAGCATTTTCTACCCTAATTTCTGAACACGATAAGGGCCATAGCATGCCAATGAGCCCATTGTGGTTTGTTGCCAACCTCATTCCAACTTCTGTCATTTTAAAAAGTTGTGTGCAATATAAGAAAACAACAACAACAAAAACACATCCACAACAGATTCATTTTGTTACTTTATGCTTCCAGAAAAATCACTTCCTATGAGAAAGGCTCTATCTCATTTCACTAAGGTACCATTTAATTGTACAAAAACAAAACTTGCTTTTCAGGGGGAAAGCTGACTTATGGTGACTGGCATTCGGGAACACCAGTGGGAGCCTGGAGTGCATTTTATCTGTTGGCAAGAGAAACCCTTATACTGCACTCTGCATCAGCTAAATTTGAGACTTTGTCAACTTGAGTTTATATATTAATGCTGATTGCTACTACTTGGTGAAGAAACACTGCTGAAGGTACAGGTGTAGATCACATTCCAGCTTTTTATTTTCCCTAGAAAATAACACACATCTGCTTACTGTACAGTAATTCACTGAATGGTAATTAGAATTTAGCACTGGGATTAAAGTAACAAATGGTGGAATTTTTAGGACATAGCTCAGAGGGAACAAGTGAAGCCTGAAGTCCTATGACATTTTACAAGGCTCCAGGGAGGCAAGGGGTAAATAATGCAGAAAGAATACTGGACTGAAAGTTACGAGCCCCAAATTCTCAGTCGTGTTCAACAGACCAGGTATGTGAAGTTTGACAAAACATCTCATTTCTCTGGCCTCAACTTCCTCATCCATAAATTAAATGTGCTTGACTAAAGACAACTAAAACTCTCAACTCCAACATTCTCAGAGTGTCCTGACTTTCTGATACTTTAAAACAGTAATTTCATTCAGTGAACCTGATTCCTAACTTGCTAACTAACACCAAACAAACCACAGCATTTATGAGATTGATGCCCATCCTAAGAAGATACTTAGGAGGTTTAAAATTGAAAAATTCATTATTTCATTTCAGGAAAAAAATCCATAGTAATATCATGAGCGCTTTGATGAGCTCAAAGATTCATAAAAATCTCCAATGATCTGTGGATCACATTTTGGGAAATATTATTTTCAATCAAAAATCTCAGCCCAAGCTATATATGGGAATTGCACAAGGTGAATTTAGAAAATATCTTTGGTTCTCATCTTAGATGAATTAAATCAGAATCTCTGAGAGTGCGGATATGGCACTGCCATTTTTTAAAGTCCTCGGTCAATTCAAATGTGCAACAATGGGAAAAACACTATTTTAAACTAAATCAAAATTTATTAAAAAATTGGTAGGTAGCTGATATGGTTTGGCTGTGTCCCCACCCAAATCTCACCTTGAATTGTAATAATCCTCATGTGCCAAGGGCAGGGCCAGGTAGAGATAACTGAATCGTGGGGTTGGTTTCCTTCATACTGTTCTTGTGGTAGTGAGTAAGTCTCATGGGATCTGATGGTTTTATAAATAGGAGTTCCCCTGCACAAGCCCTCTTGCCTGGTGTCATGTAAGACATGACTTTGCTCCTCATTTGCTTTCAGCCATGATTGTGAGGTCTCTCCAGCCATGTGGAACTGTGAGTTAATCAAACCTCTTTCCTTTATAAGGTACCCAGTCTTGAGTATGTCTTTATTGGCAGCAAGAGAACAGACTAATACGGAAGCATTTAAGTTCATTCAGGAAGAGTTTCAACACGACTAGGAGGTCTGATGTTGTGTCTCATGCCTGTAATCACAGCACTTTGGGAGGCTGAGACAGGAGGATTACTTGAGGCTAGCAGTTTGAGATCAGCCTGGGCAACATAGTGAGACCCCATCTCTACAAAAAATACAAAAAAAAATAGCCAAGTATGGTAGCACACATCTGTAATGCCAGCTATTCTGGAGGCTGAGGTCAAAGGATTGCTTGAGCCCAGGAGTTTGAGGTTACAGTGAGCTGTGATTGTGCCACTGCACTCCAGTCTGGGCAATACAGCAAGACCCCACCTCAAAAGGAAAAAAAAAAAATGAGAACAGAACAGTTTTAAAGTATCAGAATCAGAATACCTGTACTGAGCTAAATGCAAAAATGACAACAGAAATTATTAATGTAGGGAAATTTGTAAAAACATACCCTATACAGTATATGTCAGAGAGTTGGCCTTAGCCTATCCGTAAGTCTACTCATAGAGAATACTTGGTAAATGCTTGTTAAATAATTTGACTGACTAAATGAGTTGGTGACTCATGAGTCATGTCACAGCTGGCCATGTGGAAGAATGCTACAGACTGAGATTTCAAAATTTTAAACTAACAACCAAGAAAAAAATAACAATTTAAATTCAATGTGAGGAATTCACTAAATTTTTCCTTTAAATTCCTCATTAGTAGTTGGTACAGACAAATTTGTGTTATCATACATGTTTTAGAATGCCTTATATATGAAAAATTTAAAAAAGGGTTTATTATAATCCATGTAGGAAAACATACACATAGTTTTCTATTGACAAGGGAAGAAAATCAATGTGGGGCATAGAGTGACATAAAACTACACATGCATACGGTAGGATGAGTTTGCTCTGAACCTACAGAAAAAGGCAGAACTAAAGCAACAGATGCTACCTGATATAGTTTAGATTTCTGTCCTCACCCAAATCTCATGTTGAATTGTAATCCCCAATGCTGGAGATGGGGCCTGGTGGGGTGTTTGGATCATGGGGGCGGATCCCTCATGGCTTGGTGTTGTCTTTGTGATAGTGAATTTTCACGAGATCTGGTCATTTAAAAATGTATGGCACCCACCCCCCGCCACACTCTCTCTTGCTTCTGCTTTTGACATATGATATGCCTGCTCCTACTTTGCCCTCTGCCATGAGTAAAAGCTTCCTGAGGCCTCTCCAGGAGCAGATGCTGGTACCATGCCACCTGTACAGCTTGCAGAACTCTGAGCCAATTAAACCCCTTTTCTTATAAATTACCCAGTCTCAGGTATTTCTTGGCAGCAATGCAAAAATTGCCTAATACACGCTGCCTGATTCAAGAATTCTCTGAAAACCCAATTATCAGGAAAATTGTTTTATGGGCTAAACATAATTGTTCGACAAACATTAGTTGAAAACATCATGATTTGTTTTTCTTCTATGATTTTATTTTTGGAGATACAACAGTTAATAACAAAACGCCTTTGCTTCCAAAGACCTTTTGACGTATTGAAGGAAATGGGCAGATTCAAAAAGACAAAAGATGTCAAGAAAGCCATGAAACAAAGCGGGCAACTAGGAGAGAGATGTGTCTTACCACAAAGAAGAGTGAAGCAAAGTTGAGACTCTCACTCTTGCTGCATTGGACTGTAAATCCCAGGAAAGGTTTAACACTTAAGTTTTGTCTTAGCCTCTGTTTATTAGGAACCCAAGGCTAAGACATGGATTTTTACATGCTATCAATGGAGATAATCTCCAATTTTTTAATAGGTGAATTATCTGTTATAAAGATTACACTGGCTACATTGTGTGGAAAGTGTACTGGAGGGGGCCAAGACTGAAGGTAAGGAGACCATTAAGGAAGCTAACTTGGTGATTTAGGCAGACAATGGTATGCCAGAACCTTGGACTACATTGGGAATGGTACAGCATGCTGTCACCTCCTCCAGCTCCTCAGGGTCCTGGGAAGTCTATTTTCCTACAATAATAATAAGTTTTTATTTACTCTGTGAAATATGCATATACTTTTATGTATTTTCCATGTAATCATGGCTTGTGGTCATCTTTTCATGTAGGTAAATATAGATCTATCATATCATTTTTTAAAAATCAGCTTCACATATTCCATTGTATGGATAAGCATAATTCTTTCAACCATAACTTATTAAACAAGACTCTGGTGAACAACATTGGATAGACAAATAGATACAGGGACACACATATCTTACACACCTTGGTAAATAGTTTTGTAAGACACTAAAAGTAGAGATTCTAGGCTAAAGTGTGTATCAGCCAGGAAAGGCTAGGCTATGCTCTGACAATAATACCAGTACAAAATAAAATAAAAATAAAGCTCTCGGGGACTTATGGAAAGATTTTTACTCATATTACACATCCAATATGGGCCCACAGACAGCAATTGCTTATCAAAGTCAATATGGACCCAGTTTGACAGAATAGCTTTATTTAGAACACTGCCTGTTTCACAATAGGAGGAAAGAAGGAGCACAGGAATTGCCAACTGATTCTTAAAATTTTCCCCAGAAGTTGTACTTATTACTTCTGTTATTAAATTTTAGCTTTATCAATAGAGCTACTACAAAATCAAGCGTTGGACCCTGAATAAAACATAAAGTCAAAATCTCAGCTGTGCATCTCCCCAGCTAGCCTTCTTCAATGGGAAGATACATTTGTTTCCAGGGTAAATCATAGTAAGTGGCAAACTACTCAGCACAGGGTTGAAGGAGACCACAGTGCTTAAAAAACAGGGACCGTTTTTTGTTACTAGGGAGACTCCGTGTTACCATTATACACCTAGATGATGCTGATGGTATGGAATACTGTTTCAACTTTAAGTCTCAGTTGCATCATCTATAAAAGGGGTATAACACTCCCTATAGGAGAGGATAGCTACTTGATCAGCCAACTTGATTATATTTCCCAAGCTCCTTAGCAGTTGGATGTAATCAAATGATGGGTTTTCCCAAAGGGAATGTGGATAAAGAGATAGGTGCCTCTCCCAGTGCCCACTCGTGTAAAAGATCTGTGCTGTCCTCACCTTCTCTCTCTCTTCTTGTGTCAGATTGACAGAAAGAATGTATCAGAGGACTCGGAGGCTCTGTAAAAAAGTGGGTCCCAAATAGAAGGATACATTTGTATTCAACTGCTAGGCGATATTAAAACATCTATTGTGTTAACACACTGAGATTTGGGGGGCTATTGCTTATAGCATTTAGCCTACCCAGGCTACACACTTCAGAATTATTGTGAATTTGGTTCCAGATCAACAGAATAATATCACAATAAAGTGAGGCACACAAAGATTTTGGTTTCGCCGTGCATATAAAAGTCACATTTACACTATACTGTAATCTATTTGGTGTGCAGTTTTTTAGCAGTATGTCTAAAAAACAATGTACATATCTCATTTAAACATACTTTATTGCTAAAATTGCTAACAATCATCTGAACCTTCAGTGAGTTGTAATCTTTGTTGCTGGTAGAGGGTCTTGTCTCAGTATTATGGCTGCTGACGAATCAGGGTGGTGTTTGCTAAAGGTTTGGGATCACTGTGGCCATTTCTGAAAATAAGACAACAATGTTTGCTGCATAGATAGACCCTTCCTTTCAAGAAAGATTTCTCTGTAGCATGTGGTGCTGTTTGAAAGCATTTGACCCACAGCAGAATTACAGTCAATTCTCTCTAGCTCTATTGCTCCTTTATCCTAGGTTACGTAATATTCTAAATCCTGTGTTGTTATGTCAACAATGTTCACAGTATCTTCACCAGGAGTAGATTTCATCTCAGAAAATCACTTTGTTTGCTCATCCATCAGAACCAACTCCTTGTCCATTTCAACTTTGTCACGAGATTGCAACAGTTTCAGTCCCATCTTCAGGCTCTGTTTCTAATTCCAGTTCTCTTGCCCTTTCAACCACATTAGCAGTTAACTTCCTGCACTGAAACCTTGAACCTCTGTAAGTTATCCACGACGGTCAGAATAAACTTCTTCCAAACTTCTGGTAATGTTGCTGTTTTGGGCTCCTCCTTTGATTCACAAAAATGTTCTTAATGGCATAGAAAATGGTGAATTCTTCCCAGAAGGTTTGAAATTTACTTTTCCCAAATCCACCAGAGGAATCACTATCTATGGCACTGATAGCCTTATGAAGTATATATCTTAAATAATTAGAGCTGAAAGTCAGAAGTACTCCTTGATCCATGAACTGCAGAATGGATATTATGTTAACAGGCAAGGAGATAACATCAATCTTGTATATCTCCATCAGAGCTCTTAGGTGACCAAGTGCATTGTTGATCAGCAGTAATATTTTGAAAATAATTCCCGGGATTTTTAGAATGGTCAATGAGCATTGGCTTCAACTTAAAGTCACCAGTTACATTAGCTCCTAACAAGAGAGTCAGCCTGTCCTTTGAGGCTCTGAATCCAGGCAATGACTTCTCCTCTGTAACTATGAAAACCCTAGATGGCATTTTCTTCCAATAGAAGGATGCTTCATCTACATTGAAAATCTCTTCTTTGGTGTAGCTGCCTTCAATGATCTTAACTAGAGCTTCTGCATAAATTTCTGCAGCTTCTACATCACACTTGCTGGTTTCTTTAAACTTCTGAACCAACCTCTGCTAGCTTCAACTGTTTCTTTTGGCAGTTTCCTTACCTCTCTATCTTCACATAATAGAAGAGAGTTCGTTCTTGGCTCTGGATTAGGGTTAGGTCTTTAAGGGAATGTTGTGGTTGGTTTGACCTTCTATTCAGACCACTGAAACTTTCTCCATCTCATCGCTAAGGCTATTTCACCTTCTTATCATTTGTGTGTTCACTTTTAATTTTCAATAAGAACTTTTCCCTTGTTTTCACAACTTAGCTGTTTGATGCCAGAGACCTACTTTTTTGGCCTACTCTCAGCTTTCGACATGTCTTCTTCACTAAGCTTAATCATTTCTAGCTTTTGATTTAAAGACAGAGATGTATGACTCTTCCTTTCACTTGAACACTTCAAGGCCAATGGAGGGTTATTAATTGGCCTAATTTCAATATTATTCTGTCTCAGGGAATAGGGAGGTCCTAAGAAAGACAGAGGGACTAGGAATGGCTGGTAGCTGCAGTAGTCAGAACACACTCAACACTTAGCAATTAAGTTCACCATCTTTTATGAGTTTGGTTCATGGCCCCGCCCAAATTTACAATAGTAACATAAAAGCTCACTGATCATAAATCATTGTAACAATATAAGAAGAAGAAAGTCTGAAATATTGAGAGAATTACCAAAATATTACAAAGAGACACAAAGTGGGCATATGCTGTTGGAAAAATGTCACTAATAGCCTTGCTCAACTCAGGATTGCCACAAACCTTAAAATTCTTAAAAAAAAAAAAAAAAAAAAAAAAAAGCAGTATCTGTGAAGTGCAATAATGCAAACTGCAATCGGATGAGGTATCCCTGTATTGTATTTCTATACTAGGGCAGTTTACAAAGATTAAATGTGAAAAGTGAAAGAAAATTCCTATCACAGTATCCATAAATAATGCATACTGAGCAAATACTAGCTATGCTTATTATCACTATTCTAATATTACCAGTTGATAGGTCTGAATATTTCATTATTCGAGTCAGTCTCAACTTGTATAGGGGCCATAATTGATCAATAAACATATTTAAAACAAAACCGACTCCAAAAGTCATTCCTGGTATCACTGTCTTAGCATCAAATGCAAATATTGTTCAAAGAAAAACTAAATATGTCTTCTTATTTTTTTCAGAAAAATCCAATCTTTAAAAATGTTATTTCAGGGTAAAGGAGTACTCACATTCATTATTTAGAGAACACTGACACAAATGTATATTGATTTTATGTTTTATAATGAAATTTGCTTGATGCAGTTTTCTTCACAAATGAAATGAACATTGACCTGCCTGATTGCATATTGACAATAAAATCATCCCTAGATACAGAAGCCTTTGTAGATACTGTCAAAGAAAGTTAGACAGGATGAGTGAGCTCTTTTATAAGTTGACAGTATTAGCTTTGACCCTAACTTTGATCTTTCCCTATTGTTTGAAAAGACGTTGCAGTGAGGTATTAATTCTCTTCTTCACTTTACCTCAAAACAGCCTTGTTTCAATAATTTACTTGGTAAGAAGTAGAAGAGGAGAGGGTCCATGGAAGGAAAAAGAATATTGTAAGAGGTTGTATCTATAAAACAAATAAAGGTGAAACACTCTCACCTGTCAGTAAAAATAACTGCCTACAAAGAAACAGAACTGGAATACCCTTCCGACTATTTGCCACCTTCCTACTTTAAATGCAAAGTAATAAAATGCATTCAGTTGTTTTCCATTTCCTCAAAATGAGACTTATCTTTCAGAACTGCTGATTAAGTGATTCTTTCATTGTTTTCATAGGATACACCATTTTATCCACTCATTACACAAGTTTATTTAATAATCTTATGCTTCTAAAAGAAACAAACAGCTGTTTTTTTAAAACCATATACCTGCCACTTTACTGGAACAAATATTACTAGCTTCATTCTGGGTTTCTAGTATGGTTATTGGACCCCAAGGCAGAAAAACTGAGGGACTATGTTTTAAAATTGCATGAGCACACTTGTCATTCATTACTAAATGGCCATTCTGTGCCTGTCACTGTGTTAGTCCCTTGAAAATAAGAGAGACATCATCTCTGCCCTTTGGGAGCTTACGATTGAGTGAGAACTTGAGCAGGTTTTATTTGAGGCCCAAACCAGCTCAGGAATACAGAAGTCCCTACAGTTCATGGGATCTCAAGTCTCTGGTAGAAGTTTGAGTTAGAGAAAAATCACCTGACTCCCAAAATATTCAAAGAAGTATAAAATTAGATTTAATTTTGTAAATACATTACAAAATATTAATTATATTACAATTATATTACCTATATTTTGTAATTATATTACAAAATAAATTAGTAATTATAGTTCCCTGCATTATCACTGTATTTTTTCACTGTTGGAAAAAAATCATAATAATATTGATATTTAGAAATAAAAAAACTTTTTATTATTAAAAATATCTTGGATATGTCAGAAAACTATCCATGTATTTAAAAGTATGATGAGTAAGCTAAAAAGCAATTTAAAACCAACAGTCCCTAATAAAAAGCAATACAAAAATCTTGCTAGACAATTGGTGTTTACATAACCTCTTCTCACCAGGAAGAAAAAAGATAATTCATGTTTTCGAAAACAGTAACTATTTTATTAAGCAAAACCTAAGTAATTCCCAACTTATATCTGTCTACTACAAATAAATAAATACTTAAATATAAATTAAATATGTTTCAAAGTAAGTATTAGATTTCATGCGATTCTGTATTGATAATTATGAGACATTCATATGTTATTAGGGCCAGAAATCCTGTCCTAACTCAGCTTTCTCAATTATCCACTCAGTAAGTTACTATTCCACTCAATAAGTTACTATTCAAACTCCAAGTGGTTCTTCAGGAGCTGACATGCTGATATTCCTCCAACAAAGCTGACTTTATCCCATGCGGGGGGCAGGGGCCTTGCATCCTTTGAGAATAATGAGTAGGCTAAAAAGAAGTTTGAAACCAACAGTTCTTTAAAAAAAAAAAAAAAAATTAACACAGGAGCATTTCTCCTTTGTGACCTACATCTGAAAGGAGGAAAAAGATTTATAAGTAATTGTTTTTTTCTTACTTTAACAATAGTTGTTTAAAGATTGTGTTTATGAGTTTAGAGGCCTGTGTAGTTTTAAAAGCCATTCCGAAGTTTTGCTTTGCTTAACCAATAAAACAAGTAGAGATACACAAAAGTGCAAAACTTCAAGAAGAATCTGTGAACAAATCCTACAACTGCAGAAAGAAAAACGGTTGAATTAACTATTTTTAGGATCAAAAGAGAAGCTTATATTATTTTTCTGTGTAGTTACATATAATTTTATTAAATGTGTATAATAACTTCAAAGGAATTAATTCATTGTTAACAGTTGAAGGTATTGAATGGGAATAATTAAAAAGATATATGCAATTCTTGCTGAGTAATGAATATGTCAATAAATGTGAATTTTACTAAACCTATTTATTAAAGTGTATACATCAAAGATCTTAAAAGTTAACTACTCTGCATTTTTAAGTATTCACATGACTCCTCATGGAATATAACAATGAATGAATGTAAAAACTCAGATACAAGTTATAAAACATACCTTACTATTAAAGAATTTAAATATTACAATTGTTTATGACATTTATATGATAAGCTTTTGAATATATATGTGTTGAAAATACAGTCATACCACTCATATTCATATATACACATATATGAAGCTATGAAAGAAAAGGGAAGAAATATGCAGTAAGCAACTTTAGGCCTGTAATTTGAACTTACGTGTCAGATTTCTCAACTGTATAAAGAGGTTATACTCAACATTCTGTTTACTGGCTTCTACCAAAAGGAGTGTTATTGATCTGGTCTGGACAATCATACGGCATTAGTTGGGCCACACCTCTTAGGAGTTGTGCTTTCAATGAGGTCAGAAGGTCAATGTACCCGGATATGTTCTAGCTTTTTCTCTTTTTTCTTTCCCAATTTGATGAATTGGAGTAGTGAGCTGACTTAGTGCCTGCTCCCTCTACAAAGGTATAAGGATACATCTATTCAGGAATGTACTGGAGCAGGTACATTGTCTCTAATTAACTTAGAGAAAATAGAGCCTTTTTCATGGCCCATGATATTATACTACCGTTGTACCTTGGCCAAAGCCCCAGGTAAATATAACATGCTCTACTTTGCTTTCTTTTCCCTTTTTAAGCATCTGTTTCTCTCAGAAATATGATAGGAAGGAGAGGTATCTGGGCCAAGCAGAATTTGGATATTATTCACATGCATGGCTATCGTAACAACATCATAGTAGCACCCCATTTCTCAGGGTCTAACTGTAACACCTAGCATAGTATCTTTTAAACAGTGTGCATCAGTGAAATGGTACGTAGTGATACACATTCTCTCTAAAAGAGCCAAATAGTCACTACGTGATCATTTAGTCCTAATGCTTTCATTTTACACACCTGAAAATGTTAAATACTGTGTAAAAGTCAACAGACATGTATAGAAATACACATACGTATATATTTTAATATTAAATTGTAATTGTGGCCAGGCAGAGAGACTCATGCCTGTAATCCCAGCACTTTGGGAGGCTGAGGCGGGCAGACAACTTGAGGTCAGGAGTTCAAGACCAGCCTGGCCAAAATGGTGAAACCCCATCTCTACTAAAAATGCAAAAACAAAAAAAAAATTAGGCTTAGTGGCATGCACCTCTAGTCCCAGCTACTCGGGAGGCTAAGCCAGGAGAATCTCTTAAACTTGGGAGGCGGAGGTTGCAGTGAGCCGAGATGACGCCACTGCACTCCAGCCTGGATGACAGAGTAAGATACCATCTCAAAAAGAAAAAAAAAAAATGTAATTGTTACAAAAAACATATGGCAATTGTCTGGTTAAATAAGTACCTAATAATAGGGAAAGCGCAATATCTTGGGGGTCAGTAAGTTACATTTAAAGTTCAAGTTTCATTATTATCTAGCTATGTGACCTTAAGTAAATTACTAAGCTTCTCTGAAACTTAAATTTCTATAGTCTGCAAATGGAAGGGAATGAATTATCAGTGCTGCAAAGTGAAGGCAATGAATTATCAGCGATGCACAAACACTGGCTGTAAAAGAATCCATCACCTTGAGACTTTGGAAACACCTAGACTCAGTAATTAAGTCTTGAGTAGAGTTCTAATAGTCTGATCAGGTTTCAAATCCACTTAAAAATTGATCCTATTTTAACAAGCCTGCTTCTAAGCTGAAATTCAAGGTAAATGACTTGCCCAAGTCTACACAGCTGGTTAGTAATGAGACTGAAATTAGAACAAATACTTGTAACTCCCACCCCCATGGTTTTCCCACAGAAAGCATAAGCAATCACTCATTAAGCTGATTATCCTGCTACTTTAATAAGAACTAGGAACCTTAAAGATAGGGAACCTTGAAAATACACACTTTTTCTCCAACCAGAAAATGTTTCTGGATCTATTTGTATCCTTCAAAATGAAGAATTGCTTAATGGCTACTGAAGCTAGAGGTAGAAACAGCAATTCTTTGGTGGTGAGGAGGGGGTGTCATAATTCCTTCAAAAAGCAAAATAAAAATGCCTGTAGGAAAGTCTCCTTCTAACAAGTGACTCTAGTAGATGAGTTAAGAGCTTTAGTCTTCTAGGTGGAGATACTAAAAATAGCCTCCTGTGTAAAATTTAAGCCATTTTAATATATTTTATTTTATATATGGGAAGTGTAGAGGAGTTTGAGAAGGATTGGGAAAAGAAGATAAGTAAGATTTTTTTAAACGAACCAAATCATGCATTATGTCAGTTTCTGTATATTATCATAAATGGCTCACCGTCTATCTGATAAAATCTATCATATAATATCTGAAGCGGGGAGAAAAGTGTGAAAATTTTAAGTGGTAAAGACTAAAAATAAAAATAAAAAAATATCCTTTTTTGCCAGCAGCACATGCCAGCTGAAGGATTCTCAAGGTTTTATATTGTGAGGTCACCCACTAGCACTTCATTTTTGGGTACTTCTAGCCGCCTGCTGGACCTGACCATCAATCACTCTCTAAGTAAGCAGCTCTTCCGAAAAGAAATGAATCTTTTCAGAACTGGTTATTTTTAGCAATACTTTGGCAAATGTTTAAGTAGTCACTGACTGGAGGAAGAAAGTACCTGGATGGAATTAGCATCTTTGCTAATTCTCTGTATTTTCAGATCTGCATTTTGAATTCTCCTCTTGTTTATTTGAACTGTTGATTAAGTGATTCTCTGACAGCTAATGTATGCATTCACCTAGCTATTGATTACTTCAAATGACTGCCTTGAATATTTACTGCTGGTTAAATATTTTAAACTTCTACCAACATTATCTTGTACCCAATTAAGAACTCATTGAGGCAGTTTTTTTAACTTCTCTTTCATTTTAGGGAGTATTCTTGAAGCTAATTACAGGTAAGACTTACTTGTTTCCCTCATTTTAAGGTCTAACTTTCTGGAGGGCAAACGCCCTGTCCTGTGGGAGGTTACTAACAAGAGCTTAGTGTAGAGTGTAGCGTGGGGTGTCTGACACAGAAGGAATGGAGAATAGGCTACTCTATTTGTGCCTTTGCTCTCCCTTCAGCTTCTTTAATTAGTTCCCTTGGCATTTCTCAGGGAAAAAAGGTGGCACAATCCCCCTAAAGTCTCACATTCACCCACGCACTACTTCCTTTTAAAAATAAGTTTACTTTAAAACTCATTTCTAGTGAATTTTATAACCAGACTTTCTACCACACAATTTTAAATTATGGCTGTAGTGGAGTCAAAAAAAATCTTGAAGCCCAAATTTTCAATTCTCTTCTGCTTCTCTACTGAAGTATAAGGGGGCTATGGCCCAAAGTATCATATTCAAAATGCACCACATTCATTCAGGACCAGGAGAGAAGAGATTCTTTTGGACTGCAATAATGAATTGTCTTTACCCCAACAGACACTGGAAAATTGAGGCATCAACAACACTTTGTCTCTGCAGAGCATTTAAAACTTCCATCCTGCTTTAAAATATATTAATTTAGCCCGTCCTCACAACTACCTTGTAAGGTGCTATTTCAGGGTTTCTCAACCTTGGCACTATTGACCTTTGGGCCAGATCATTCTTTGTTGAAGGGGTGACCCTGTGCATTGTAAGACGTTTTGGATCATCCCTGGGTTGTACCTATCAAATGTTAGTAATAGAACCCCTCCCCCTCAACACACATATACAACTAAAAATGCCTCCAGAAATTGCCAAACGTCCCGGGAGGGAACAGAGAGTAGCAAAGTTGTTCTCAGTTGGGAACCAGTGATTTATCTATAATCCTCATTTTATGAAGGGCCTGTTACTAGAAATATTTAAGTGACTTACCAAAGTTTACTAAGACTTTGATTTCTCTCCTTACTTAACCTCTCCAAACCATCAGCACATCTTTAACTCTATCTCAAACATATCTCAAAATCTATCCACCCATCTCCACCTCTACTACCACCACATAGAACAATGAATCATCTCTTGCTTCGGCTACAGTAATAACTTCCTACGGAGGATCCCTACCATCTCTTTATCCTCGTAAATCCATTCTTTACATACTGCAGGGGTAATATTTTTAAAATAAACTAAATCATAACCTTGTGCAGCTTAAAGTCTCCAATGCTATCCCATTGCATCAAGAATAAAATCCAAACCACTCATCTTTTTTATTTCTCTGATATCTCATCCTCATCCAACACACTCATCACAATGACCTTCATATGCTTAGAATATGACAAGTTCATTGCCACTTTGGAGTCTCTATACAAGTTATTCCCTCTGTTAAGAACGTCCTTAACCTTCATTGGTGGTTTCTTCAGATCTCAGCTAAACCAACTACCTAACATAAAGTAACAACTTAACACATTTCCTATTTTAATTCTCTGCATACCATGTATTGGGTGTTTGTCTTGATTATTTACATGCTATGTTATTTACTGTCTGTCTTCTTCACAGAAATGCACACTCTAGGAGAACAGCGGTGTCTTCTCTGTATTTTGACTATTTTGTTCATCACTATATTCCCAGCACCAGAACAATGTGGCACATAGGAGGCACTCAATTAGCACATGTTAAATAAAAGCATTAAATAATGACGAAACATTATTTAATGACTCCTTATAGTCATGGAGTCAGAAGCAGAATCCAGGTGTTTCATTCTATTACACTGCTAAAATTCAATAATTTCAAAGCTATCAATCCATAAAAATATTTATAATAAAAATATGGTAGGGACAGGGGGAGAGAAGGTAAGGAGGGATCCCTGCAGCAGAAAAACTCACAATCAAAAAGAGAGTCACACACACACACAGACACACACACACTTTAAAAATACATGTGAGAAATGCCAAAATAGTGGTATGAACATAATACAGTTGGGAAGAAGGAAGTAGAGGGTGGAGTCACAGAATCCTTCATGCAGGAGGTTAGCTAAAGCTGCATTTTGAAGAATGCATAGTTCAATACGTATTTTAGCAAACTGCAGGCTATCAACACTTTGGCCTTTAGAGGTCTGGATTAATAACGCCAAGTGAGGGGGAATTCCTCCTAGCTAGAGACAATGAGCTAATTATTCTGCTTATATGTTTGTTGCAGGTATTCTGACATCTCTTGGCCATGGGCTGCATGACCCAGAAAGACACTTCTTCCTTGCCTAAGTGAAACGATGATTCGGCTTCCCCAGTCATTTCTTTGTGTGCCTGCTCAGAACAAAAGCTGTCATCTGTGCTGAATGTCATCAATGTGGCCCTCAGCTGGTATATTCGAATAGCCCCTGAATGGGATGAGAACATAAAACTAGTATCTTTTGTGATGAGCATAATTTAAGAACTTGGGATCTGTGACAATAATGACTAACTGATAAGAGCTGGTTTTCAAATAAAGTGTAATAGGCAGCCTGAAAACGAAATAGCTTTGAAAATGAAATTCAAAATGAAGCAAATTAAGTCTCGAGTATATTCTATGCAAGTCCCTGATGATGGGGAAGGGGAAGGAGGAAATATATTTTATTTCTTTATACTCTGTTTTTCTTCTTGACTGATTTTATGCTAATTCAGAGCTCCAAAGTTATTTATAAATTTGGATATTTGGAAATAAATATTTTCTGGGATCTTGATTAGAACAAGCATTTTGACATTCTAATATAACATATCTCTATATGATTTCACAACCATAAGTAAAGCCATAAGTAAAATTACTGTAAAGTTAGTAAAAATCATCATGATGCAAATACTTTCAGTCTGCATGTACCTACTAGAAAACAGCATAACACAAACTTGAAAGCTGACAAGAGTTTGAATTCTATGTGTAATTCTGTTCAAACATTAAAACGACTCATCATCCAAAGTCATTATTTTTTGCTGTGATATGAGAAGATACATATTTCAAATGGTAATAAAACTGAGAGCAACCAAGTTAATAGGAAAAGACTGAAACTTTCCAAGGAGCATTAGCAAGAAGACAACTACATTTTACTCCTTGTATGACAGTATTACAGATTTATGGTTCAATATGAATTTGTCACTAATAAGGAACCCCATGTGGTGAAACTGAAATATCTGCTACACTGTCTCCCTCAAGAGAATTCTACATTGCCAAAAGTCTCTACTGTTTTTTTTGAGAGTCTCTGTTGCCTCTGTTCCTCTGTTGCCCAGGCGGGAGTGCAGTGGCGTGATCTCGGCTCACTGCAACCTCTGCCTCTTGGGTTCAAGCGATTCTCCTGCCTCAGCCTCACAAGTAGCTGAGATGACAGGCATGCAACACCACTCCTAGCTAATTTTTGTATTTTTAGTAGAGACGGGGTTTCACCCTGTTGGCCAGATTGGTCTCGAACTCCTGACCTCAAGTGATCCATCTGCCTCGGCCTCCTAAAGTGCTGTTATTACAGGCGTGAGCCACTGTGCCTGGAAATAATTCTCTACTTTAGAAAGTATATATCTATATCCATCATCTTTCATTTTTTCACAAGACTGGTATTTTTTATTTAGGATACAGCTGAAAGCAGAAAATCTATGCCAGAAAACATTAAATTCAAATCCAGATCTGACCACTGATGAGATATTTTAACATGGAAGACTGACAAAGCCTATGAGTCTCCATCTTCCCATTTATAAAATGAAGCAAGCAACTCCTATCCCCACAGGATTATTTCACAGATTACCAGAAATGTAGTGCATTAAGGCACTGAACTATGATCCTGGCACATGATATGTACTCAATAAATGTTAAATGCAGAACAATTCATATGGATTCTTTCCTGCTTCTTCTTTCATAAATATATATCAATTAATTCAGGCTAGCAAATCAAGAAAGAATGAAAAGAAAATAACAGTTTTTGCGATTTAAAAGTGCGCCATCACCCTCCACTACACACACAGGATGAATCCAGGTAAACAGAGAATCCGTGGAAAGCTAGAAAGAGCAGTAGAGGCCCAGGGCCAGTATGGAGAGGACAGAACTAGGGAAGTGATGCCAAATTGTGAAGGTTCCTTAATAGTCGCTATAACTTCAAGAAAGTTTCTTTCTTGATTTGCTAATGAAATAGCATTTCTTCCTCTTCCTCTTCCTCTTCCTCTTCTTCTTCTACTTTTTTGTGAGACCGAGTTTCACTCTTGTTGCCCAAGCTGGCGTGCAGTGGCATGATCTTGGCTCGCCGAAACCTCTGCCTGCCAGGTTCAAGCGATTCTCCTGCCTCAGCCTTCCTGCGTAGCTGGGATTACAGGCATGCACCAGCATGCCTGGCTAATTTTGTATTTTTAGCAGAGACGAGGTTTCTCCATGTTGGTCAGGCTGGTCTCGAACTTCAGACCTCAAATGATTCACCCACCTCGGCCTTCTAAAGTGCTGGGATTACAGGAGTGAGCCACCGTGCCTGGTCCAGGCATTTCTTTTTCATAGGATAGAAATGGACCACTGCTTAGAGCATAAACAAGATAGGAGTGATTCACAGATAACACACCCCAGTCAACAAAGCCAATGGCCTTCCAACAAGATCCCTTGTCTATATTTCTTTATGCTTGGTATAAGGTAAGTACTAGTAACTGTTGAATGAAGAATGAATGGTACCAACAAAAATTGTGGGAAATAAATCAGAGGTTACATGACTAGCACTATAGTAGATGCTCAATAAATACTTTCTGTATTGACCATATAATGAAGTGATGAAGAAATGATAAAACGACTGAAGGATTGAACAAATGCACAAAGGGTCTATTGAACCAACCAACCAATGAATAAAAGAACAACTATGTTCTCAGATTATGCTGTAAGTAAAAGATTTTAAAGCCCATGATAGAAGCCAGGATTCACAGTAGGGTTCACAGAAAAGTAAAAATAGAAAGTTGGCCATGTCAATAAACACTCTCACACCACTTTCATTCTCTCCACTCTCAACACTTCACACACATACCTCATATCAGTCCTTTCCAAATAAGACATAAAAGCCAGAGTATCTGAAAAACAGCAAAGAGACATCAGTTCCAGCCTGTCCCCTTTACAGAATATAATTAGGAGATGACAAAAAGCTCTGTATAAATTAGGGTCTTCTGAATTTTCATTAAGCATAGATACCATGGGTTACAGGACCTGCAGAAGTTTATTTATTCCTATGTCATCTCTAGATTTTTTCCGGAAGTTTATACTCAAAAATGGATCAGACAAACATGTATTTACCAAAAGCTTAACAATATATAAGGTAATGCCACAATCCTTACTGATAATTCACAGAGAAAGTTGACTTCTTTAATTTCCTGCCAAGAATGTAATTCCATCTCCAGAAATAAGTTCGTTTAGAAGATGCTTTAGGCTGCTTCAAGCCAAACTAGGTAACTAAGTGTCACTGAACGTTTTCTCTTAAAATATTAAGAAGCCAAGCTCCTTTGTTTTTGATGGCAAACCTCCAGGAGTAGAACAGCCATGTGATTCCCAGAGTGACACTTGTCAGTGGTGGGCTTACCAATATTCTGGAATCAGAACAAGTGCTAAACACGTAAAGGTGTTAAATATTTCTCTTCCTGTGTAGGTAACCAAACTTAGAAACACATGCTAATTTTCCTCCCATATGTCTTATCTTAGGCTATAAAATTCTATATTGCATCAGAATAGCAGTTATTTCCAAATATTAAGGAAAACAGTATGGAGGTTCCTTGAAAAAATAAAAATAGAACTATCATAGATCCAGGAATATATACCACCGGTGGTTATATATCCAAAGGAACCGAAACAATACATCAAAGGGACATCTTCACTCCCATGTTCATTGAGGCATTTTTCACAATGGCTACAATACGGAATCAAGCTAAGTATCCATCAATGGGTGAACAGACAAAGAAAATGTGGAATATGTAGACAATGGAATACTATTCAGACATGAAAAAGAATGAAATCCTGTCATTTCTGACAACATGGATAAATCTGGAGGATGTTATGCTAAGTGAAATAATCCTGGCATAGAACGACAAATACTGTGTGATCTCACTTACATGTGGAATCTAAAAAAGTTGAACTTACACAAGTAGAGAGTATAAGGATAGTAGGATAGTTGCCAGAGACTGCGAGTGTAGGGAAGGAGGGAATGGGGATCAAAGGATATAAAGTCTCAGATAGACTGGAGGAAGAATAGGTTTTGAGATCTATTGCACAGCAAGGTGACTATAATCTAAATATATAGTTTCCAGGACTGCAGCAACCAAGTACTACAAATTGGGTGGCTTAAAACAACAGAGTTTATTATCTCACAGTTCCAGAGGCTAGAAGTCTGAAATCAAGGTGTGAACAGGGTCATGCTCCCTCTAAAATTTGTCATGAAAACTTCTTCATAGCTTCTGGTGGTTTGCTAACAAACTTTGGCATTCCTTGGCTTGCAGCTCCATACTCCAATATCTGCCTCTGTTTTCCCATGGCATTTTGCCTGCCTGTCAATCTTCTCATGGCCCTCTCCTTATAATGATGCCAATCATATTGGGTTGGGGGCCCACCCTACTCCAGTATGACATTATCTAAACTAACTACACATGCAACAATCCTATTTACAAATAAGGTCATATTCTGAGGGACTGGTGGTGAGGATTGCAATATATCTTTTTTGGAAGGACACAATTCAACCAATAACAATTTATTATTAATATAACACTGTATCCCATTTGATTTCTTTCCTTTCTTTTCTGTTGACATGGGGTCTCGCTCTGTCACCCAGGCTGGAGTGCAGTGGCGTGATCATGGTTTCTTCCAGCCTCAATCTCTCAGGATCAAGTGATCTTTGGGCCTCAGTTTCCTGAGGACCTGGGACTACAGGAGCACACCACCACACCTGGCTAATTTGTTGTTTTTAAGAGATGGGATCTCTTTGTGTTGCCCAGGCTAGTCTCAAACTCCTAGGCTCAAGTGATCCTCCTGCCTCAGCCTCCCAAAGTGCTGGGATTACAGGCATGAACCACCATGCCTGGCACAATTCACTTTCTATAATTATACATATAATTATTTTCCCTGAACATTTGAGACAGACAACATGATGATGAACCTTATATCTAGATATTTCAGTATTTCCTCTAAACAGGGACATTTTCTTATGTACCCATAGTACAGTTACTAACTTCACTGAACTGAAAACAGCCACGCATCACTTAACAAGGATGTGTTTCGAGAAATGTATCATTAGGCAATTTTATAACTGTGGGAACATTATAGAGTGTATTCACACAAACCTAGATGATATAGCCTACTACACACCTAGGCTAGTTGGGATAGCATATTGCTCCTAGGCTACAAACCTGTATAGCATGTGGCTGTCCCAAATACTGTGGGCAACTGTAACACAATGTTATTTGTGTATCTAAACATATTTAAACATAGAAAAGATACAGTAAAAATACAGTATTATAATTGTATGGGGTCATAGTCATGCATATGTGATGCATTATTGACAGAAACATCATTATGTGGTGCGTGATTATATTTGCATGGAAATGTTATCTAATCTGCTAGCTGTTTTTCAATGTCGTTAATTCACACAGTAGTATCCCTTATAACACTGTGTATCTTCCACTTCAATATCCAGTCTATGGCCACATACTGCACTTAGTTATCACATCTCCTTACTATAGTATCCTTTAACCAGGAAAAGTTTCCAGCATTTTTTTCTTCCATTATATTGATACTTTTGAAGAATAAAGTTGATGAGCCATTTTTATTGTCCCTTCTATCATCCTGATGTTCTCTATCAGGAGTGTTTTTTTTTTCCTTCTCCTTTAAACTTAGAACGTATTTCTTTTCATAGAAGAGTACTGAGGCTTTAGGACAAGTCAGGGCCAGATTAGTCCATAAATGACAATGCCATAGATGCTAGGATATGTGGAGGGAATTCTCCAAAAAGAAAGAAATTCTGTACTGAAGAGATAATAGATAAGGGGGTACAGCTTGAAGTCTAAGTTTTCTCGGGGGATGGAATTATGGACAAACTTGTGTTGCAGGAGAATATGGGCAAAGAAAGGAGCTGTCAACTCCATTAAAGATGCATCATAAGTGAGGGAAAGACTGGGTCTTCCCATGGCTGATACACTAAGAGAGAAATAAGGAAATCAGAGCGAGGGCAAAAGGCAGTACTGAATTTCAGCAGTTGTCATCTTAATAGTGAAGCTGTATTAGAAGTCTGTTATATGCCTGGATCACATGGCAAAACACACATACACACGCTCACACCCACACCAGTACACACCATGTCGCCCATGACAACAACACGTTTGACCTCATTATTTATTTTTTTTAAATGGTGGGGAGCTAATAGTGGTTTTGGTGTAAAGTTAGAAAGTAGAAGAGAAAAATCAGTAAGCCATTCACAGAGCAAGTAAACATGAGTGTAGCTCAAAACAAATCAAAATATTGCTCTGTATGACTCCAACTGCTCTCACAAGTAGAATTTTGCATAAATGTCTTCTTTTGAGAAGTGTCTGTTCATATCCTTTGCCCACTTTTTGATGGTCTTTTTTTCTTGTAAATTTGTTTGAGTTCTTTGTAGATTCTGGATATTAGCCCTTTGTCAGATGAGTAGATTGCAAAAATTTTCTCCCATTCTGTAAGTTGCCTGTTCACTCTGATGGTAGTTTCTTTTGCTGTGCAGAAGCTCTTTAGTTTAATTAGATCCCATTCCACCAGTTAGAATGGTGATCATTAAAAAGTCAGGAAACAACAGGTGCTGGAGAGGATGTGGAGAAATCGGAACACTTTTACACTGTCGGTGGGACTGTAAACTAGTGCAACCATTGTGGAAAACAGTGTGGAGATTCCTCAAGGATCTAGAACTAGAAATACCATTTGACCCAGCCATCCCATTACTGGGTATATACCCAAAGGATTATAAATCATGCTGCTATAAAGACACATGCACACTTAATGTTTATTGCAGCACTATTCACAATAGCAAAGACTTGGAACCAACCCAAATGTCCATCAATGATAGACTGGATGAAGAAAATGTGGCACATATACACCATGGAATACTATGCAGCCATGAAAAAAGATGAGTTCATATTCTTTGTAAGGACATGGATGAAGCTGGAAACCATCATTCTCAGCAAAGTATTGCAAGGACAAAAAACCAAACACTGCATGTTCTCACTCATAAGTGGTAATTGAACAATAAGAACACTTGGACACAGGAAGGGGAACATCACACACCAGGGCCTGTTGTGAGGTGGGGGGAGGGGGAGGGATAGCATTAGGAGATATACCTAACGTAAATGACAAGTTAATGGGTGCAGCACACCAACATGGCGCATGTATACGTATGTAACAAACCTGCACGTTGTGCACATGTACCCTAGAACTTACAGTATAATTAATATATATATATATATTTATATAAAAGAAGTAGAATTTTGTTAAATAGATAACCTCACCCACTTTCCAATTCAGTTGTAGGCAGTTTGGGGCCTGAACTTAGAAGACCTGAATTGCCCAGTATGACTAGCTAAGAAAAAAATTTAAATATTTAAGGGCTAGAGGTGTCATGGAAGAGAGGGATCAAACTAGTGGCAGCACCACATGAGTACAGAAGGGAGGTTTGAGAGGTCTCTGGTCAAAGCAGCCCAAAACGGACATAGAAGACAATTACTAAGAATGGCTTTTAAATTATTTGCTACGGGGTGTGCTCCCACATTTCTCCAGCTTGTATCACTTACAAAATCTTTAATGTAGGGGCTATACTGCTCAGTAATGGTTTTCTTGTGAAAATAGATTATTTTGGGTAAACTTGAGAATAATCTGGTAGTTGAGTTCTATGTCTGGGTTAATGCAAAAAAAAAAAACATTAAAAACACATTATAAGTTGAGCATGGCTCCACGTGCCTGTAGTCACAGCTACTAGGAAGGCTGAGGCAGGAGGATCGCTTGAGCCCAGGAGTTCGAGGCCAGCCTGGGCAACATAGCAAGACAGACCCCATCTCTTCAAAACCAAATAAAAACAAAAACAAGAATACATTATGCCAGTAAGCTTGAGATGAAGATAGATGAGATTCTGAGACAGTCAAGCACCGGGAAATCACAAAAATTCCTTGAAAACTCAAGACTTTCAAGGGTCTTGAATTGGTGAGGTGAAAGTCAAGAACTTCAGACGTAAAGACCAACCCGCTAATATCTGGATATATGTGAACTATATAGAAAACTGTACTAAGGTAGGGGTGTGTGTGTGTGTATGAGATATATATTTATCTGTGTGTGTGTGTGTGTGTATATGTGTGCACGCGCATAAAGTCCTGACCCCAAGCTATACACCAATGTAGGCACTATGGCTGCAAGGTTGAATTTAGAAAATAGCAAGCCCAAAGAAAGCTGTAGAAATGTAATAGGCTCAGGATGGATGGTGAGATCTGTTAGTATGAATGGAGAATGGGGGTCCTGTAACTTCATCTTTTATTGCCCTTCTACCCACCACCCATGCAGACTGTCCCATAGCTCTGAGATGCTGGCCTGGAACTGCAGAGTAGAGTGTTCATGTTTGGTACCCAGTTCTAAAGGAAGTAATGTGACACAAAAAAAAGAAAAAAAAAAGGAGAAATCTTTCTAGCTCCTGAAGACCCTTTATGCCCATGGATGAGCTCTAGCTCAACTTTGTGACGCATTTTATCTATTTTATTTTCCCTGTGTATTGTAGGACACCTCCTTCTGTTTTTGTGCTTCCTCTAGAAAAATTCTTTTTTTATCATTATTTCAGAAAAAAAAAAAAAAACACAAAGACACACACACACACACAAGTCAGATGTGGGAACCCTAGACCCACCCAACTGCTTAGATTGACTTTTGTCATTTCTGTTATTCTTTGAATTTTACTAAATCAATTAGATGAAATGTCTCAGGAAATATTTGACCATTATCCTTCTAGTGGAACAGACTGAGCAGGGCAAAGATTAGAGCGGGGCAGAAGGCTTCTTGCCAATGCTCACACATAAACTCACAGAGGACTCTGGGGTAGAATCTCAAACACTGATTCAGTGACCTTGAAACGGACGATTAAGAAAGCACAGGGTATCTGCAGGAGAGCAGAGTCTCACAGCACTTGTTCATCGTCACCTTCCTGTATGAGGAGACACTGGTCCAAGCCTTTGTGTCACAACTGATTTGAGGAGAAATGATGAGTCTCTGAATTCATCAGACCAGATGATAAAAATTTAACCTCTGGTAATCATAGGTCTAAAATTTGGCGTCCATCCTCGGCTGAAGGCTACTGACTAGACAGTCACCTGACAATCACTCACTGAAAGTTCATTATTTGAGTTTCACAAAGAGCATTAGAAAATATTTTAGTCACTTTAAAAAATGAATAACATAGGAATGGACACAGAGTTCTATGGAAAGTCATATTTTTCATGAATAATGAAGAGCGCCATCTTGCTTAGAGAGAGGAAAGTCAGAATGGGGCTCCAGCCCCTCATTCTTTTTTTTGTTTTTCAGGATCAACATAGAGGTGAGAGGAATATGGCCTTGGCTGACTCCTCTCTCAGGGTATCAATCTCTCTCAACCTTCAGCCCATTACATGGATCAAACTGATTCATTTATCTGGCATCCTACAACACTGACCCTCTCTATTCCAGCACTACCATATACCACCTTAACTCAATCTGTTGTGCCTGTTATTGCACTGAGTACCATCCCAGAGAGATCTGCCGAGTTCTTCAGCTGGTTAGCCTCTTCTGTTTGAAGGTACTCAGGCATGGACCCCAACTTCCAGGTCAACCTTCTAGCGGCAGGCATCGGTGAAGGACTTGTTCCTCCCTACCTCCTCACATTGTGTTTTACGTCAAGAGCATTTTTCTCTTCACACATCACAGACCCCTGCCTGGGCACACCCTGCATGTGGAAGCTGGCAACCGTTTCTTTTTTAGCCTGGATGTCAATAAGCATTTGAAGATATGAGTCATAAAGAAACTGGCTTTTCAGATTTTGGAAAATAAAAAAAGAAGGAAAGGTCATTTCCAAAAGATCTCAGGCCAGGTTATGGGTTGAATTTTCTGAATTCCTTAGAATTACTTAATGATGAACAGGGCAAAATCCTCAGTCCCTCTAGAGCACTGAAGGGAACCAGAGCAGCTGCAATGTACATAGCGTCTCCCAAATCTCAAGAACTTGGGGCATGATTTGCAGTGTAAGTAAAGTTAACTCTCCTGGGAGGGCACAGGGAGTCTTTGTAGCTGATAGTCTTAGTCTGTGGTAGCTGTTCCCCAAGAGAGTCTCCCTTTGTTTTATTCAACGTAAAGCCCATTGCCATCCAAACACTAATGCAGGCTAAAGAATGCCTACTGCTTCCTCAGCTGCAACCTGCTTCCCACCCCAAGGCCCAGCACCAGCATCTTCCTGCAACTTTGCCCTAATTACTGCATTTCTATCGGCTCACAGATACCTGAGAGGCCAGATTTCAACCCTGTCTCACTCTCAGATTAAGGCCCATAGAGTATCCCTCCCTAGAACCCAGAAACAGGTACAGTTTCTCACCTAACCTGAAATTCTACACCTGAAATGGCACTGCAGCAGAAATAGCTAAAAGGTTTCTGGACTTTGTTTACCCATTGAGGCCCAGAGATCTTTGGAAGCCTCCATCCCTCCAGCTCCCAATCTTCCCCAGGAGAACCTGACCTTCTCATCCTATGTCCTAGTCTCTATCTTTCCTGAAGAATTTGTTTTCAGCAAGGAGATGAGGAAGGAACTTGGACACGGCCTTCAACATGGTCTCACAGAACAAGAGAGGGGCCAGGCCTACAGCATCCTAGAGACTCTTGCTGATGCAGCCTAAAGATAAATTATTAAGAACCTCTCAATGGAAAGGCAAATATGGACTCTCATGGACTTCCATGTCGAAGGGCCAGAGCAACAAGGATCTCAAATGGATGGTACTGAAGCACCCAGGAAAATTCTACTTAGACGATGCAGAAAATTCTGCCCAGGGAATGAACTGGGGAAGGGCTCAAAAGGGAACCAATTAAGGGGCTCAGGAAGCCTGCTTGATCCCTCCTTGATCCAGGCACTTGACAAGTACAGCAAACCCACTTTTTTTTCTCCATTTTCATTCTTGCTGTCATCTTAAAACCCACTTGATTTGCTTTCACAAGTGGCAGAAGTGGGGTGCACTTATCATGGTCCTTGAATCCATAAAACTATGGTGTCAAAAGAGAATATCTCAATCCTGGCCTTTTTTTTTTTTTTTTTTTTTTGAGACAGTGTCTCTCTCTGTCGCCCAGGTTGGAGTGCAGTGGCACAATCTCGGCTCGCCACAAGCTCCGCCTCCCAGGTTCATGCCATTCTTCTGCCTCAGCCGCCTGAGTAGCTGGGACTACAGGCACCTACCACCATGCCTGGCTAATTTTTTGTATTTTTAGTAGAGACAGAGTTTCACCGTGTTAGCCAGGATGGAATCCTGGCCTTTTTACCATGCCACCTTTCCCTACTCAGAAACCCATGTTTCAGAGGCAGACTCAGAATCTGAGCTGAGAGAAAACAGATAATTATGGGAGAAAAATGTGGCATCTAGTCCTCCCCTGTGGGTAAGCAAGGCTAGCGGCATAAGATGGTCCTGCTTTGATATTTGCAAGGGCCCTGCATAGACTCATCAGGTTAAGGCAGACGGTAAATACATCTCTGCATGTAGTAGATATTGTCTTCTCTCACACACTACAACTAAGACAGAATCTGGCAGAATGTGACTAAAATGGGGGCCAAAAGGGCAACCAAGAGCTAACTATAAGTTAAACAACAGCTGATCGTGAACCTAGGAATAAGAATGGGAATTGTGCCCCCAGGGGAGTCCAGCCATAGCAGAGGCGTGCTTCAGAGAGCAGAGCTATGAGGTGAACTTAGAGCTGCCTTCAAGAACCAATGGTTCCCAAAAAAGGCCCACATTGCCAGGAAAATCCTAAGCCAAAAGAACAAAGCTGGAGGCAACATGCTACATGACATGAAACTATACTACAAGGCTACAGTAACCAAAACAGCATGGTACTGGTACCAAAACAGAGATATAGACCAATGGAACAGAACAGAGCCCTCAGAAATAATACCACACATCTACAACCATCTGATCTTTGACAAACCTGAAAAAAACAAGAAATGGGGAAAGGATTCCCTATTTAAAAAACGGTGCTGGGAAAACTGGCTAGCGAAATGTAGAAAGCTGAAACTGGATCCCTTCCTTACACCTTATATAAAAATTAATTCAAGATGGATTAAAGACTTAAATGTTAGACCTAAAACCATAAAAATGCTAAAAGAAAACCTAGGCAATACTATTGAGGACATAGGCATGGGCAAGGACTTCATGTCTAAAACACCAAAAGCAATGGCAACGAAAGCCAAAATTGACAAATGGGATCTAATTAAACTAAAGAGCTTCTGCACAGCAAAAGAAACTACCATCAGAGTGAACAGGCAAACTACACAGTGGGAGAAAATTTTTGCAATCTACTCATCTGACAAAGGGCTAATATCCAGAATCTACAATGAACTCTAACAGATTTACAAGACAAAAGCAACCCCATCAAAAAGTGGGCAAAGGATATGAACAGACACTTCTCAAAAAAGACATTTATGCAGCCAAAAAACACATGAAAAAATGCTCATCATCACTGGCCATCAGAGAAATGCAAATCAAAACCCCGATGAGATACCATCTCACACCAGTTAGAATGGTGATCATTAGAAAGTCAGGAAACAACAGGTGCTGGAGGGGATGTGGAGAAATCGGAATACTTTTACACTGTTGGTGGGACTCTAAACTAGTCCAACCATTGTGGAAAACAGTGTGGAGTTTCCTCAAGGATCTAGAACTAGAAATACCATTTGCCCCAGCCATCCCACTACTGGGTATATACCCAAAGGGCTATAAATCATGCTACTATAAAGACACATGCACACATATGTTTATTGTGGCACTATTCACAATAGCAAAGACTTGGAACCCAAATGTCCATCAATGATAGACTGGATTAAGAAAATGTGGCAACTATACACCATGGAATACTATGCAGCCATAAAAGAGGATGAGTTCATGTCCTTTATAGGGACATGGATGAAGCTGGAAACCATCATTCTCAGCAAAGTATCGCAAGGACAAAAAACCAAACACCGCATGTTCTCACTCATAGGTGGGAATTGAACAACGAGAACACTTAGACACAGGAAGGGGAACACCACACACCGGGGCCTGTTGTGGGGTGGGGGGAAGGGGGAGGGACAGCATTAGGAGATATACCTAATGTAAACGATGAGTTAATGGGTGCAGCACACCAACATGGCTCATGTATACATATGTAACAAACCTGCACTTTGTGCACATGTACCCTAGAACTTAAAGTATAATAATAAAAAATTTAAAAAAGAAAAAAAAATGGTTTCAAGGATATGGTAAATTAAGGCTATGGAGTCCCACATGCCTCATAAAACAAAAGCAGAAAATAAAATAAATTAAGCACACAGAGAACTAATTAGCTTAGAATCTCCCAAATATTCAATTACAATGTGAGTAGTCTATGGGCTGTAACAACCAAGAAATACTTTGTACCATTATTGGCAGTCCAAGATCTCTGGAAATCACACCCTGAAGACCATCTTTCTTCTTAGTTAAAACTCTAAACAGAGGCACAGACTGAGAGCCGGGCTCATGATTGTACAACCGATGTGCCCACTGACCCAGAAAATTTGCTAATGGCTCACAGCCTCATCCCCATAGCATACACTGTGGGGATATGGCACCTTCCCATGTTTTATAGATCCACTTAGAGCATATGGAAAGTACCCTGGGGTAGCAAGAGCTCGAATCCCCTAAGTTTCAGACCCTCCTGAAAGATCTGGGATACTAATTTAGAGCCAAGTGAAAAAATGGGAATCCTATAATAGTTTCCCACTAGTAAAGAATCCAGAATTTGGACACAGGGCTGGGGAATTTACACACTAGAGGGAAGGCACTTTCCTGCAAAGGTCAGAGGAAGAGAGAGACCATGGTGAGCAATGTGTCCCCATTTCTGCCCCAAAGAAGACAGACTCCTCAAAAAACTAAATTCAGAGAATGGATGAGTCATTTGTCTCAGTGGATACATCCCAAGAGAGAAAATAAAAGTCAGCAAGGTGCCCTGCAGAATGCCAAATCAATGTCAGCCTCTGTAAAAAACCCAGGCCAGGCCCCATTCAAACCAAAGTTTTCTTTGAGTGGTGTGGACACTGAAGATGACACAACAGTCGCACAATGAGGAATCCAGGCCCAGGCCCAGGCGAAGCTTGCAGGTAAACAGTCCCATGATCGTAGACCACTCTCCCTTCTTAAGCAAAGCAAAGTAACAAAGACCACATCCTTCACAAAGATTTTGAGGATGTGAATTTTTGGAGAAGGGCCAGTATCTTTGTCCATTTTTGCTGTTATAAGCAAATAACAGAGACTGGGTAATTTGTAAATACGGAAATTTTTTTCTCACACTTCTGGAGGCTGGGAAGTCCAATACCAAGGTGCCAGCAGGTTCAGTGTCTAGTGAAGGCAGCTCTCTGTGTCCAAGATGGTGCCCTGTTGCTGCATCCTCCAGAGGGGATGATGTTGTGTCCTTACATGAAGGGATGGAGGGGTAACTCGCCCCCTCAAGCCATTTTATAAGGCACTTTATCACCTCCTAAGGGCCCTCCCTCATAATATTGTTTCACCTGAGATTAAATGTCAACATGAGTTTTCGAGGGGACACAAACATTCAAACCACAGCAAGCAGGTGGTTCATAAATAGGAATAGATGTCCTAGTAACACCGAAAAAGTCAACTGTGTCTGAAGCATCCTCCTTCCATACTTCCCCATTAGCCTGTGTTCCCAAGCTGGCTCCACCAACAAGTGTCTAGGTTTCAAGATACCACAGCTCACCCTCACCCATGCTCTGGGCTCTGTCTCTTTGGGCTGACATTTTTAGTGTGCTAGAAGTCCTCCTTCATCCCTTCCTGGAAGGGAAGTTCCTTTTAATGAAAATTTCAGGCTGGTACGGTAGCTCACTCCTGCAAAATTCCAACCCTTGGGAGGTCAAAGCTAGCGGAGTACTTGAGCCTAGGAGTTTGAAACCAGCCTGGGCAATATGGTGAAACCTCGTTTCTACCAAAATAATAATAATAATAACATACAAAAATTAGCCACGTGTGATGGTGTGTGATAGTGGTCCCAGCTACTCAGGAGGCTGAGGCAGGAGGATCACTTGAGCCCAGGAGATTGATGCTGCAGTAAGCCATGATCACGCCGCTGCACTCTAGCCTGGGTGACAGAGCGAGACCTTGTCTCAAAAAAAGAAAATTTCAGTTTATGTGAACAAAATATATTTCACTACCCTGTTCTCTGCAGAGGATAGTCTCTGTGATCCTATCCAAAAATATTTTTTTTCCAAATGTATTCGTTTCTTCTAATAGGAGAGTAGTGTCTTCCATCTCTGACATATTTGGGGTAAAGGCTTATGGCATCTTAGTAGCTTGGGGTGGTTATGTGAGTATCATTCTCAAATACGACACTCCATGTATGGCTTTGGTTGCATGGCCATTATTCCAATTATATACAGTCCAGATATCAAAGAGCTGTTCTCTTTCCCGTGGCCACAAAATTCTTAATTTATTTGAGGTCAGTGTTGACAAGCACACAAACAGATAAAGACTAACAACTAGATCCTCTATTGTCTCTCACCTAACAGACAACAGGTCTCTATAAACAATGAATCCACTGATAGATATCACCAAATGGTCAGACCTTAAATTCCCAAATCATTCCTGTCAATAAGGGGGAATAATTTATTGGGCAAAAAATGAGCCCAAAACAAAAGAGCCATGAAATTAGTAGAGAGGAAAACTGAAATCAGAAAAACAAAGTTAGCAAAATCCTATTGTTATTATGGATTCACCTCTGGGAACCAAGAGAAAACATACGTAGAAGAAAATTTCCCGTGAAGTACATTCCTACATGACAAATTTTGCCTTGCTTTGTCAGTTGAATCCACTGGATATCTCAGTGGAGGATCTCCAAAGCTGTTAAAATTAATTTTAAAAAAAGAAAGGTAAAATCAAGGCTGTAATACATGTATAAGATTAATAGGTGTAAAGATTTTATTTTACTCATAATGAGAGATCCAATCAAATGTTATAGCTGCTTTCTGTTTCTGGATCTATTTTGAAAACAGATCCAAAGATTTCCTAAAAAACTGAATGTATAATGTTAGTTATTGAACTTACTGAAGAATCTTCTTTAGAGAAGATATGAGTTAGAGCTAAAATTTTATCTTTCTACCATATGGATATAGTTCTTTTTCATCCAGCATTTTTATAGTTGATTTTCAGTATTTGTGAACACCAAACCACGTTCAATATAATCTGAAACAAAGAAGAGAGCACCTGCTGTTAGGAACAGTCATTTTAAGTTGAACAAAACCATTCAGGAGAAAAAAAAAAAAAAAAAACACATGCTGAGTTGGTGGTTTTATCTCAAAAGAACCAGTTCTCAACCAAGACAAAAACAAACTTATGGGGAAGTTTTGCTTGGAAAATAGCTTCAATATTATTTAATACCAATAAATGGCTTATAGGAAGACATATTTTACTTTATTAATGTTACAATGAGTCTTAATTTTAAACACTAAGTCAGGTAATTCATCACATATACAATAAGCTGTATATTCAACAGTTTTATTTGGCTGGTTACCCCATAATTATAAGGAGTAGTTCAGATAGTTCATAATATATATGGATGGGTAGATATTACATATTGGGTATTTATTAATGAAAAGATGAAAAGACATAACTTGGAATTTCTTATTTAGTAGTGAAGAAATAAACAAGCTACAACTAATGTTAGATCTCTAGACTTTATTAAGAATAATCAACAACTTTATATCATCTCAATTCATTTAGTGTTGTGAATTTATTGAGAATCTTTTTTTGGATATCCAAGAATAGATATATATGTGTATATGTGTGTGTGGGGTGTGTGTGTGTGTGTGTGTGTGTGTGTGTAAAAAGACAGAGAAAGAGAGAGAGACCCAAGTCAAGAAAAAGCAAGGCACAATTGATAACTAATTTTCCAACTACAAATGGCTATCACTGTCTGGATGTTGAAATAGGAACCACCTAGCATATTTGCTGAGAATTCCAACCTCAGAAGCACTGTCCAAAACATGTTGGAATGTACGTGTTAACATGGTGGAACTTGTAATTTATGATAAAATTATACTTTGCTAGAACCTGTTGATTCTATTATATTGTTTTCTCAGGAATTCATCATTATTGAAATGGATTTACTGTGGTTAATGTAAATGCCTAGAAGCATTCACTATTTATTCTTGCAGAGGAACCAGCAATGACATATAGATCACCACCTAAAGTTGGGTCATATTATTTGCTTATGTAGTGTTATACTTTACATATGCAAATGTGACTATCATACCACCAAAACTGGTGCAACTGCTACTTTCTCTGACCGGGAATTTATTTTCATTAGCCCCTACTTTGTTCACCCAAGCTGTGATCAACAAGGAAAAAGGTTTTTAATAGTCCACTTAAAAGGACAATATGGTAGTTGAAAACAGAATGAAAGGTACTAATCCATCAGTGATGAAAAGCAACTTTGGCTTTTTTAACACTAATTAATAAGCCAAACAGCCCTTGTATTTAAAATGTAATCATTTACAAAGGCAGCAAAGTTACAGGAGGAAATAGCACTGGATTAGTAGTCAGGAGACTTAGAGCCCCATTACAAGTACAATGTGACATAGGACAATTGACTTCACTTCCCTGTGTTTTCCACTTTTGTCCTCAAAAATAAACTAAGTATTTGCTGGTGGAGTTCCACTCAAACGGCTTCTGGTATTTGACACATTCTACTAAATGTGAATTTTCAGAATTTCACACAAGGCACCTGTCCCTTCATACATCACTTATCAGTGACATCTCATCACCTCTCACTACCCACATTCTGGTACCCAGTTTGGCTAATAGTCTTTAAACATTTGGGGGCTTCTAAAAACCCTGGGGGTGATCACATTTGTTTTCTTATTCCTCTTTAAGGAATTGTGCTTTTATTCATGAGTGTCACTTTCAGCACCTAATATATCTTTTTCAATAACGCATCAATCACTTTTAAATAATAATTTTTTGTAGGTCATGCTGAAGTCATAAAACTAATGATTTTGCAAGTTCACTTTAGGCAGAAACATTTTATGTCAGCAGATAAAGCACATTGCACTGATAAACTAAAGATAAACAAGTTTCCCATGTAGTTGTCCTCAATAAGTAGTTAAACACAATGAATCCAGTCTAATCATGAGTAGTAACCAGATGGCTAGGCAATATTTGACACATGACTTATCTGTCAATGCTCATAGCCACGTACTCAATTCACTCTGGGTTTGACCTTGATTGTCTTACAGACTCTGTCAATCACAATGGCATGTGATTCTTCAATCCAAGGTAAATTTCCTCTGTAACTATAATCAGATGGTTGCTAAGGCATCACTGTCAGTCACTGAGTTATCCCCAAAGGTAGGCTTTCTATAAGTGTGCGTGATAGTCAACAAACTTTCAGTTAAAATGCCAGTGGAAGACAATTTATGCTGTACTTGAGATAAGTTTGCTGGAAAGAACGAGCTTTCAGGAGAGACTAATTCAAGAAACTGGACTGGGAAACATGGATAAGGAAGGTCGGGAGCAACCCTAAAAATCAAACTAATCAGTAATTTTCTTGCAATCAAGCCTTTTACACAGTATTCAGGGAAGTAAAATCCTCTTACTAGACCCATCAGTGAGCAAGTGGACCCAAAATATGTGTTTCTTATTTGAAAAGCATGAGACAAAATTTGTGGTCAAAGATAGCCAAGTTTGAATCCCAGTTCTACTATTCTACTATTGATAAGGTTAAACTTTACATCTCACTTTTCTAACCTGTAAAGTAACATATCCTTCTAGACTATTGTGAAGAATGAATTTGATAATAAATGTAAATATACCTAGTAATATACATGACCTAGTAAATCAGTCCTTTAATGTTAGTTCCATCCCTATCCTTCTAGAAAACATTTTAATTTAAAAATAAATGTTTTAGGCTAGATGTATTATTTACCAGATTAGGAAATTTAAACTCATAAAAAAATCTATAAAATCAGAGAGCTAACTATTAATTAGGACTCTCCTTTATCTACCACGTAGATACAATCAACATACATGCACCATCTAATTCAGCATCCATAAGCTACCTATGGCTATGGAGACCTTGAAATGTTGCTAATCTGAATTGAGATGTGCTTCAAGTAAAATATACACTAGATTTATAAGGCTTAGTACAAAAAATGTAAAATATTTCACTAATCATTTTTACAACTGAGTACCTATGAAGTAATGAGTGTTTTACATAAAATATATTACTAATGTTAATTTTACCTATTTCTTGCTGTTGTTTGTGGCTCGTTGAAAAAGTAAATTTGGCTACGTAGCTCACATAATATTTCTAAAGGAGAGTGCTAGTATATATAGTCGCTCTTTAATGAATGCCTGAATAAACAAATTTGGTAGGTGCTTTTGGAATTATACCTGTAGATCATCTCACTAAACACAGTCCTTGGAAATTAAAATACACACTGAGTGTAAATAGGTGAATATTAAAAGTTTTGAAGAGAAAGTACTATGAGAAAAATAAAAGTTCAGTATAAAATTGCTAATGGCGGTGTTGGACATGAAAAACATATTGTCCTCAATGACATTCATAGTGTACACTCTTAATAGGGTAATATTTTTTGTTACAGCTGCTACAGGGAAAGCATTCATCCATGCTGGAAGTTGAAGTTTATTATCTCAACTTCATTGGAGGTACAAGGTATTGTATTAATGAAATCTAAGTCTCCTCTCTCCTTACCAATTCATCCTATTTGGGGCATTATGGGACGGTCAGCTAGACAGCTTTACCTCATTCAAAGAACAGAAGACCAGGAAGCAGTGTTTCTTATTTTCCCCCCAAAAAAAATACTCTCATGGATAATTTTTATTTGACCAGAAATATTTTAATTATGTGAGCACTTAAAAAGGTACAAATAATTATGTGCAATTACATGATAATTACTCTCAACATAATTACCACACCAGTGCAGCTTTGTTAGAGATAATCAGATGGTTATTGGTGAACTGCAAATTAATTGATAACAGGACATTTATAATTGCAAATGATCATGATTACCTTGGAGTATGAGCACATTAGAAATGTGAGTAGGAGAGTAGGAGGATCAGGGACATTCATTTAACAGAAATGTCATAGAATAAGTAAGATTAGATCATAAATCTACTTGACTCAGTTCCAACCTAAAGGATGCTCTGTGTCTGCTATCTGCAGATTTTTTGGTCGTATTTCATTCAATATATACACAGCCTATTTTGGGTTAGTCTACCAATCAGAGATTTTCTTCCTGTGTGCACCATCTGTGTTGTAGTCTGACTGTATTTATAGGCATCTTAGTAGCAAATTACACTTTTAGAGTTAGATGATAACAGAATACCTACCCCCCCAAAAAAGATACAGATGCCAAGAGGTAAAAATGTCTTAAGATCACACACACAATGAGTGGTGGGCCTATAGAATTTCAATTCTCCTCATTTCCAGTCTAGAACTGCATTAAATTAACATGGCACAAACCTAGTTTCTTCACATACTATTTTACATTGTCGTACTTGAACATTGACCCTCAAATAAATATTTAATCATTGATTCAAGCCTAACATAGGTCTCTGTTTTAATGCCATCCTAAACATTAATATCTGAGAATTCATTAGTTTGATGTTAATTACAATTTTTTTTTCTAAATCACAGTAACATGAACATGAATCTATTAAAGCAAACACTACTTTCCATGATAGAATGCCTACCACACTTTGCGAAACAGTCTTCCTATTCCATATTCCGACTGTATGCCAGAATGTCTCTATAATTCTTTGAGTTTAAGATGGCTTAGAATAGCACTCTGCACTTCAGAAAACAAAAAAAAGTACGCATCTTTGTGTAGAGCAATGCATTACATATTAATTCAAAGACATATGTGTTACAGCCCTGGCCCTTGAGAAGCTCAAAGCTCTCATAGAGTATAAAAGCCTTACACAAATACCTTCAACACCAGGCAGCATGAAATGTATGCTATGAAAGCAGTGCATCCTGCTACAGAATTTCACAGGTCCTAGCTACCATTCCAGGATGAAGTGAATGGTAATGACTTTGAAAATAAGGGAGAAATGAGGTGGGGCTTGAAGAGTATTCAAATTTAGGAATATGGAGTAAGGACATATAAGGTAGAGTATAAAAAATTGTTTAAATCCAGATGATAGAGAAAGAAAAGCAAGGCAATTGTGATGGTTAAATTTTATGCATCACCTTGGCTAGGGTATGGGGCCCAGTAGTTTGGTCAAATACTAGTCTTGATATTGCTTTGAAAGTATTTTGTTGATAGGATTAACATCTATAATCAATTAAGTTTAAGTAAAGGAGATTATCGTCCTTAATGTGGGCGATCTTCATTCAATCAGTTGGAAGCCTTAAGCGTAAAAACTGAAGTTTCCTGGAGATACACACACACACACACACACACACACACACACAATCCTATTGGTTCTGCTTCTCTGAAGAACCCTGGCAGATAGAGCATATTAAGATCAACGTAAGTAGGCAAAAACAAGAGCAAAGCAAAATGACTGGAAGTTAGATTTGGAACAGACAGCACAGACGTGCTGAATAGCCTGCTAAAGAATTCAGATGTCTGGAGGAATTCAGGGAGGAGCCCCAGAAAGTGTGGTGAGCAGAGGAGCAAAAACAATCCAAGAAGTGCACTGGGGAGACAAGTGTGCCAGTAGTATTTCTGATGGGTCAGAGGAAAAAAGATATCAGATGTTGAGAAACCAGGTAGAATGTTATTAACAATATTTAATCGCTAACCTTCCCAAATCAATAAAATCCATGAAAATCACACTGAAAATGTTGAATTCCATCCTGTAATAAAATGATACAGTGATAAAGTAATATATTCTTACCTCTACTTTTGACTTAAGAGCTCTTTTGAGAAAACATGGTTTTAGCAACTCTTGCTTTAAACTTTTGTTTTCATGATTCCTTAATGGATACACAGTATAGTATTACTCATAGCTCCCGCTTTCATCCGCATTTAACTATCTGACATACAAGGAAATGGACATCAAATGACCTTTATTAAAAAAAAATTCTCTCTGACTCTTGAGTGATTTTTTTACCTTTATATTTCTGCCTGCTGTTACATGTGTCTATAGGTTTTCTTGGGTACAAATAGCACTCTTTGTTAATTTTCTCTTGACTTCCATTTGACAGGAAAGTTGTTTCTCAAAGTATTCTTATAAATTCAGAAAGGGTTCCAATTTCTTGATATTGACCTTGAAGTGATGTTTATTTCTTGCATTACTTGTTCTAGTATAGTTTCTTTATTTCATATTCAAGTTGATTTTCAAAGCAATGAATCCCCCTAAGCTATATCAAATAACTTAAAATATAACCGCTGAAATTAGAAAGCAAAAATAAAAGTGATAATCTTGGTCCAGTTTGCTTGTGGCATATCATGCTAATCTGTTGACACTTTTTCTTAAAGCAGTGTTATACTAATTACCATCATTAGCAAACATCCTCCATTATGTTGGCCATATGTGCATACCACTAGAACTACTTACTTAGCATTGTTAATTCATATTTTAAATTTAAATATGTATTTTCCATTTGTCTGAATGAATAGACTCAAGGAAGCCATGCATTTGCCAGGCTGCTTATATTTTCCTAATATACATAATAATATATACATATTTCTACTATTAAAACAAAAGCTAATCTTAGGTATGTCACCCAAAACAATCATAGTACCACTCACTAAGTGGTATATGTATTCTATTTAGCAAACTCATTAATAAGTACATATTAGACCCTTTATTTATATTCTGCTATTCCTTACCGGGACAGTGGTAGAAAGTATATCAAGTGAAGCCCTGACAAATACTCACTCGTTTCCTGTGAAAGACATCTCCCTACTGTTGAAGAATCTGCTCATCCTAGAAGGCCTGTCATTGGCTACATAGTTAATGCATGTTCTGTGTGATTTCAGGAAGCATGACAAGTACTTGTGTGTGGAAGCTACAAGGCAGTGCGTTTAGACTCAATATATAAAAAGAATCATTTCTGCCAAAGAGATTACAAAATGATGCTGTACTAGTTAGGCTTTTTTTCACATACATGGAATAAACCATCTTTTCAGGTAACTTGAGTTCATGAGATGTAATTTAAAGATAAAGGGGTTGGTAAAGAGGGCAGATAATCTTCTCCTGACTCTACTAACTACTTTATTTACATTAAATTTTATGCTGTGCTATCTGCTTGCCTGTAATATCATTGCCCTCTCTCTGTGCCTTTTAGCTTTAGTCGGACCACTCTGCTCATTCTGTCTGTATAATCAGATCAGGTTAGGGTGCCATGACATATTCAACACACCAGTTAGCCAGAGCTCTTACCAAGTCACTTATTAAGGATCACAGTCCTTTGGGGACAGGGAGCCACCTCTGGTTCATTACATCATGGTTAGTGAGATTAAGTCATCTGGTATCAAGCACTAGTTACTACTCAAGCTCAATCCTCTGCATGGCATTGAAGAAGCCTCTGTCTCTGACCTTCTGCTTCAAATGTTTCCCCGTATTCTTAATTTTATTTTTTCAGCTTTCTTGTATGGAGTTTACAATCTCATAAGATAAATAAAATTTCTGTACAAATATAAACAGTGTTAGGCCATTTGAAATGCATGTCATAACAATGGACCAAAGTGCTACAGAATTTCTCAGACTTTTTTTCCTGGTTGAAATAAAGCAAAATTACTAAGGCGAAGGATGGTAAACTCGGCCATGAAGGATTAGTGATTTCCATGTTTAGGAAAAACAAGCTAGGATATTCTAGACAGGGAATCCTACAAAAAAAAATCCAAGGTCACAAAGAAAAGGCAAGCTATCGGCAGAGGTTTAGGAGACTAATGAACATTCTCAAGTTTCCTAATATAGGACAGTGAACCTAGAAGGTACCTTTTATAACACATTCATTAGAGATCTTATTTTATAAATTAAATAAATGTCTTATACATATTTCTAAAGATCAAATATTTATGTCCCCTGCAAATTCAAATGCTGAAATCCTAATCACCAATGTGATAGCGATATAGTTGGAATATTTGTCCCCACCCAAATCTCAAGTTGAATTGTAAACCACAGTTTTGGAGACGGGGCCTGGTGGAAAGTGATTGGATCATGGGGGAGGACCCCTCATGGCTTCGTGCTGTCCTTACAATAATGAGTGTCCATATACAGTTGTTTGAAAATATGTGGCACTTCCCCACTCTCTTGCTCCTGCTTTTGCCATGTGATGTGCCTGCTCCTGCTTTGCCTTCTGCCATGACTGAAAGCTCCCTGAGGCCTCTCTGAAAGCTGAGCAGATGTCAATGCCATGCTTTTACCACTTGCAGAACTGTGAGTCAATTAAACCTCTTTTTAAAATAAATTACCCAGTCTCAGATATTCCTTTCTGGCATGAAATGAACTTGAGAATGTTCATTTCTGGCAACACAAGAATGGCCTATCACAGATACTATTAGGAGGTAAGGCCTTTGGTAGATGATTAGATCACGAGGGTGGAACCCTCTTGAATGAGATCAGTGCCCTCATCAAAGAGACTCAGGAGAGTTCCCTGGTCCCTTACACCCTGTGAGAACTCAGAGAGAAGAAGGCTGGCTATAAACCAGGAAGTGGGCCCTCACCAGACATCCAATTTGCCAGCTCCTTGATTTGGAAATCCCAGCCTCCAGAATTTTGAGAAATAAATGTCTGTTGCTTATAAGCCACCCAGTATATGGTATGCTGTTAGAGAAGCATGAATGAACTAAGACATGTATGCATATTTATAAGAAAAGAAATGGCTTAGTTTTCTTATACACCTCCATCTAGGGGTATTACAATTTTACAATCAGTTGTTCAATCTGAGTGAACAACTATAGCCTCTTTTCCACGGAAAAGACAGCAAGTGATCTACTCTGCAGAAACCAAGTTGCTGCACCCTTCTACCTTAAAAGTAAAAATAAATGAATGTGGGCCTTACCATTCCCTTATTCAACTACTCACCAAACAAGTTCAGGCTCAGTGACACTCATTTAGCTTGTCGCTGAGTTGACCTTTGAACATCCGAAAGATTTTCTCTGCATCATACTTGCCATAGTATAACCAACTTCAACTTTACTTCACACTGATCCAACTCTCAGGAATATTCAATCTATCCCTTTCTGTCCATTAACAGTTTGATATCCCCACAAAAAGCTCTGCCTAAGATAAATAAACCATTAAAATAAATACTTCAATAAAAATCTATAATAAGTACTGTGGAAATTCTGAAGAAGGAGTGTTTAATTCTGCATATAAATTCTAATACAGGTAAATTACACTATTGGATGAAAAATAATTGATCTTTCAGATTCCCAGAGGCTCTATGCACTGGCTTCTCACCATTCTGTATGTCTTGGCTAAAGTCCATCAACTGGCTAGTACCATCCCTAATTAGCAACTTAGTAGATTATGCCTATGTTGACATTTCTGTTCAAGCCAAATGGTCTGTTTGCTCAGTTGATCACTGTGTCCTCGTTAGGAGTTCTTAGCCCATCAAAATCATATTTGATGAGTCTGGCAAAGTACTCAACTGTATTTGTATTCTCTTTTGTTCTAATGCTAATCATTGAGAATTTTAACCATTCTTCCGAAGAACTGAAAAGCTCCAATTTGGAAATCAAAACAAACCAGTCTTCTGTGTGATGACTGGTATCAGCACAATCTACCATGTTACAGATCACTGATGGCTGTTCTGATCTGTAGTGCCAATAATACCTGTCACATAAGCTTAAAATGTCAATCATCTTTGCCTTTCTTCTCTTTTGGCCCCTACATGCCATCAGGAACCAAGCACTGTCCTCACTTTCACAATCTCTCTTTTTCATTTGCCTCTTTTCCAATTCCATTTCCTCTACTCCAGTCCAGGATTTTACTACCTCTTGCTTGGTCTATTTAATTGCCTTCTAACTTGGCTCTCCATCTCCACTGTCAGTCTCCTGCAATCTGCTATCCACTGCAGCTAGAGCAGTTGTCCTGATGGACATCAACCACTCATGTCCTTCTCACATTCAGAAATCTTTAAAGCTCCCTACCATCTACGAAAAGAATGTGAGTCTACTTAGCCAAGTATTAGATGACTTTCATGGGCTGGCCTACTTGCAACCAGTTTTCTTTTTTTTATTTTTTATTTCAATCGTTTTTAGGGTACAGGTTGTTTTTGGCTACATGGATAATCCCTTTCTGGGATTTTGGTGCAGCCATCACCCAAGCAATGAACACTGTATCCAATATGTAGTCTTTTATCCCTCACCCCCATTTTACCCTTCCCCAAAAGTCCATTAAATCATTCTTATGCCTTTGCATCCTCATAGCTTGGCTCCCACTTATAAATGAGAACATAACAATATTTGTATTGTATGTTCTGAGTTACTTCATTTAGAATAATGGCCTCCAGCTCCATCTAAGTTGCTGCAAAAGACATTATTTCTCTTCTTTTTATGGCTGAGTAGTATTCCATGGTGTATATATGCCCCATTTTCTTTATCTACTCTTTGGTTTGCAATCAGTTTTCCAATCATTCTTAATAAATTCTGATATACTCAAAAGAAAAAGATCAACTTACAATAAAACTTGACTTAGTAAATAGCTTTCCCCTGGATGCAGTAGAGCAGTGGTTCTCAAACATTCGGGTCCATCAGAATCACCTGGAGTGCTTGCTGAAACACAGATTCTGAGCGTGGGCTCCAGAAATTTCTGATTCAGGAGATCAGGAATGAAGTCTGAGACTTTCTGTTTCTAACAAGTTCCTAGGTGCTCCTGTTCCAAGGAACAATGGTATAGATGACAGCACCACAGAACCAAGAGTCTAGACTAGAACCCAACAGTCAATATTAATACTAAACACAGCAAGAGCTCAGTGCATACTATTCAGTAAGTAACTCAAGTAAATACAGTATACTAATGATCTTTTCTTGTCTTTCATGGTTTTTGATGTGACTGGAGAGTATGTTTCCCTCATAACTATGAGCAGATTCTAACAGTGAGTGTGCTTACCTGTGCTTTGGGATGTGTCATTCAGAATATCTCTAAGAACTGGTTTGGCTTACGATCTCAATCATACAGGTAGAATATAGACGATGATGTCCCACTGACTTTTTTTAACCCAGATTGGAAATAGCTCTACTTTTTGCAATTATTAAAGCAATGACTGTTCACCATTCAAATATTTCAGAATATATAAAAATAAAGTTAAAAATCTCCACTCTGTAATTTCATCCCCTTAATTCTTGAAGTTAGTATTAGTTTCACATTCTTTTCTTTTTCTACACACAAAAGACAGACAAAAACGCAAAGACGTGGAATTATAAAAATGGGATCACATATTACATCCTATTTTATGAGTGTTTTTGTCCTCTGAAAATGTAATGGCATTTTTCCAAGTCCACACATGTAGACCTACCTCATCATTATTTAAAGTTATTTTAACATTTTTGGTAAGAACAAATCATTTTTATTTATCTGTCCATTTCCTGGTGGACATTTAGGTGCATGGGTTTTGGATATAATCAAAAATACTGCAATAAATATTAGTTTATATATGACTTTGTGTTTATAAAGAATTCCTGCCTTACAGAACTTAATATTTTAAAGAAACATCTTTCTCTATTATAGTTATTCGACTTGAATCAGGCTGAGGAAGTCCTTGCTTAAAAGTTAGAAACATTCTATATTTTCGTATTGTAGTATGTGATTATTTCTATATTTAAGTTTCAGAGTAATGCGTTTTTGTTTGAAGTGGTATTGATCTAAGTATTAAAATAGACCATTTTTTTCAGTATTTGCTGAGTTATCAATCCATATTACAATTCATTTTATATGACATTTAATATCCACTTAAATTTATAACTACGGTTTGTTCTATTTCTATTGATCTATCTACATCTGCATAAGTTTTTACTGACAGTACATTTTAAAATATTTTGGCTTTTAAATTCACATTTATATCTAGTAAAGTCTCCCATTCCCTCTTCCACAAGGCTCTGTTCACTCCCTACATTTCTCTAGCCACTTTTTTCTCCAAATCAAATTTAGGTTCATTAAGTTCTGCCCTTATTCTAAGCAAAAAACAAAAACAGAAAAAGTGTAAAGATTTTTATTTGAACTTCGGTAAACTTATAGATTAATGTGGTCACATGTGACATCCTTAGAATGACAGGACTTTCCATTTAGGAGGAGAGTGTGTTTACTTTTCAATCAAGCACTTGTTTATATCATTTAGTGAATGGTACTTTTTTTTCATGTAAGTCTTGATGATTTCCTAAGTTTCCTAAGTTTACTTCTAATTTTTTTGTATTTCTTTCTTCTGTGAATATAATATTCTTCTTTTTTTTTTTTTTCTGGAGACGGAGTTTCGCTCTTGTCGCCCAGGCTGGAGTGCAGTGGCTCCATCTCGGCTCACTGCACACTCCGCCTCCTGGGTTCATGCCATTCTCCTACCTCAGCCTCTCGAGTAGCTGGGACTACAGGTGCCTGCCACCACATCCGGCTAACTTTTTGTATTTTTAGTAGAGACGGGGCTTCACCGTGTTAGCCAGGATGGTCTCGATCTCCTGACCTTGTGATCCTCCCACCTAGGCCTCCCAAAGTGCTGGGAATACAGGCATGAGCCATCAGGCCCGGCCTCCTTTACTTTTTTGATTCTTGCAAGTATTAGTTAATAAATAGTTTCATTTATCTTATCTCTCATCATGTTAGTAAACTCATTAGTTCTAAAAGCTTCTAATTGTAAAACTTTATTGAAGAATCCAAATACAATCTGAAAATAGTAATATTTGTCCTTTCCCATTATTTATTCTTAATTGTTTTCATTTTACCAACTATAATCTTCAGAGCATTGTTGACTAAGAGCATTGATAAAGAGTATTTCTGTTCTTTCTTTAACTTAAAACAGAAAGAGTTTTACCATTTACAGTGAATTGTTATATTCACTACCATTTTTCATATCTTTCATAATAACCTTAAAGTTTCTAGGCTGGGTGCAGTGGCTCATGCCTGTAATCCCAGCATTTTGGGAGGCCGAGGTGGGCGGATCACGAGGTCAGGAGATTGAGACCATCCTGGCTAACACGGTGAAACCCCGTCTCTAGGGCGTGGTGGCGGGCGCCTGCAGTCCCAGCTACTCGGGAGGCTGAGGCAGGAGAATCGCTTGATCCTGGCAGGCAGAGCTTGCAGTGAGCCGAGATCACGCCACTGCCCTCCAGCCTGGGCGACAGAGTGAGAGTCGGTTTCAAAAAAAAAAAAAGTTTATTTTATCATTCCTAATGTTCTAAGAATGTTACTGGGAAATATCTATTTGATTTCATCAAAAGGCTTTAAACATCTTTCAAAATAGAGATAAGGAATTTATCTTTTCAACGTATTATAAATAATTAATGTACCTCTGAATACTAAACTCTTCTTGCATTTTTAGAACAAATATACTTGGTAAGTGTGTATCATTCTTTTAACTTAATGATGCCTGCGATTCAATCATATTTACGAGAGTAATAATAAGGAACCTGGTCTACAATTTTTGTTACTGTTACTTCGTACCGCCTTTCTAAAATTTGACAATATATTTATGTTAGCCTCTCAAAACATGAACTTTAAATAAGATATAAAGTGTTCCTCCCTGTTACTTTTAGTTTTAAAATTTTGAAACATTTTAAATCACTTGGTAGTGATTTGTTTCTTGAGCTTCAGCACATAACTAGGAAGCCATCTGAATCTGTGTATGTTGCAGAACTGAGGGTAAATCTAAGACAATCTTTTTTATTCGCTTTATCTTGGCAATTCATTTAAGCAGGAAATTTTTCTTTTCTTGAAAAAACAAAGTGGTTCTTTCTTTTTCCAAGCAAATCACCAATTCTGCTTGCAAGTATACATCCATAACAAGCACTACTGATTTTGAAAATGTATTAAATACATATGGTCCTATCTCCTTTAAATTTAATATTATACATTTATGAACTCATTTTTTTGAATCAGAAACAACAAAGCTTTGTTGATTTTACAAGTCTTTTCAAATATGGGGTATTTTTAATTCTAATTCTATATATTTTGTATGTAAACAAGTCATTAATTTCTACTTTTAAATAACTATTCATTTATTGATTTATTTTGTTTTATAATGCTCATTTTCTAGCCTCTCGAGTTAAATGTTTAGATTACTTAATTTCAATCTTTCATATTTAAAAATGATGCATTTACATTTAAAAAAATCTCGGTAAACATCTGACCACATATTAGAATCCTGAATAATTATTTTTTGTGACTTGCTTTAAAGATAGTTCATAGTGTCATTGATTTCCTCTTAAACCCAAAAGCCATTCACAAGTTTCTTTGTTTAATTTTAATTTTCAAGTAGTTCATATTTTTGGTCCTTGCTAATTTATAATTTTATTGCTCTTTAATTAGAAAATAAAACCTATGAGATTTTTAATATTTGAAATTTTCTTTACATATATGATCAAGTTTCATAAACATTCCAAAAACATTTTTGAAACAATATACAGCCTACATTTGTAGAGTATAACTTTCCAACCATGGAGACAAGGTCTTGCTCTGTCACCCAAGTCAGAGTGGAGTGCAATGGCCTCATCATAGCTTACTATAACCTTGAACTCCTGGACTCAAGCAATGCTCCTGGCTCAGCCTAGCTGGGACCATAGGCACACAACACCATGCCCAGCTAATTTTTTAACATTTTTTGTAGAGATGGAGCCTTCCTGTGTTGCCTGGTCTGTTGAATGCCTAGCCTCAAGTGATCCTTCTGCTTCAGGGATTACAGGCATAAGCCATCTTGCCTGGTCTTGAAATAAATCTTCACTGAATTATAATATTCAAACCAGGGGTTCTCAAATGAGGAAAGGGAAACATCATATAGTATTAGAAGCCAAGTGGATATATTAAAATGGGCCAGGGTGAAAACAAAGAAGTATTTTGTTAGAATGTTTTCATTTATTTTTAGTCATCATATTAACTTTATTTTACAATTAAAATGTTATTAAATGACAAGGTAAAAAGTTGATGGTTATCAAAGCATTGGTATAAGCTTAAAATTGTGGAAAATATTACATCATTTGTCTTGGATTTTTTTGACTAGTCCAATTCTGGGAGATGTATTAAAATTTCCCAGTCTGGTAATAGTTTTGTTAATTTCTTCTTGAATGTTTATGTATCCAGTTCATCATAATATGTGTCTTTCAGTGCACAAAAGTTTGATGCTATTATACCTTGTTTAATGGTGGATTTTTTTTGTAAAAATAGCCCTATGTGCCATCTGATTATTTATTATTTGAAGCGTATTGTAATAATGGTATTGTTACCTGCTACCTTTTTATTTTTGGTGGTGGTTATGATAGGAGGCTCTGTTATATTTGTCCACATCCATTCATTCCATGAGGTGGCAATCATTTTTGAACCATATGTCCAGTCATGCCAAGAGCTGCAGATATAATAGTGAAAAACTTTCGGATTACTTCGTGCCATTTAAAAAAAAAAGTCTTCTTTTAAACAGCATGGAATTGGTTTATCCTTCTTAAGCTAATGTAAGAATGCTTTGTAATTTAAGATTTAATTTACCTACTTTAATTGTAACTTACATATATATTTTTAAATTTATTTTTATTACATCTGTCAGATGTACACAACATATTTTGATATACATATACATAGTGAAATGATTACTACTATCAAACTACATTCTATCACTTATAGTTGTTTGTTTATATTTTCTCATTGTTTCATTGTTCCAAATTTTTACTCTACTGTTGAACCTTTCTTTTTCTTCTTATGTATTATTTTCCATTCTCTAGCCATTAAGGAGCTATTCATCTTATTTCTCTTTCACTGTTGGTAATCTTTAAATATATAAGCATATGTAATTAATGTTTCTCCATCAATCTCAATAATTAAACTGTCTCTAAGAGCTCCCCCTTCAGGAACAAGGCTAGGCATTTACAAGCTTCTAAGTCTTCAGTGATTCCCTTACACTACACAGCATTCACCACAGCATACACACAGCACCTAGATTCTCTTGAAATAAGCTAGAATTTACTTTCAGACAAAAATGATTGCATTATGGTCCTTGCAGTTGAGGATCCTTTCTTAACCATTTCATTAATATTTCATAACTTACATTATCAATAATAATTTAATTGTAATATATTTTATTGAACTCATTACTCCCAGGTTACCAAATTTGGCTGTCAGGTCACTTGGAGAACTTAATAAAAATACAGACTACTGGGACCTATCTCAGGTTTACACTCTCATAGTCTCTCACTTTGGACTCCAGGAATCAGCATTTAAAGTCTCCTTGGCAGAATTCCCTTGCTTGTTATCTTTTCGCTTTTTGATAATAATTATTATCAAAAATAGTAGATAATAACCAAAAAAAATCCTAACAGGTGTGAGATGAGATCTCACTGTGGTTTTGATTTTCATTTCCCTGATGAATACTAATGTTGAGCAAGGATGTGGTGAAAAGGAAACCCTTAAACACTGTTGATGGGGATATAAATTGATATTAAGCATTATAATGAATACACCATTATGCAAAACAGCAAAGGTTCCTCAAAAAGTTAAAAATAGAACAGTCATATGACCCAGCAATTCCACTGCTGGGTATATATCCGAAAGAAATAAAATAGCTCTCTTGAAGAGACAGCTGAACTTCCACATTCATTACAGCATTATTCATAATAGCCCTGATATTGAAGAAATCGTGATACACACATCACAATTGTGGTATATATAAAATATAGCGTATAATATTAATAGTAATATATAATATTATTCCACACAGCTGAACATTTTTCAGTCTTAAAAAAAAATTCTGCCAGTTGTAACAACATCAATGAGTCTAGAGACATTATTATGCAAAGTGAAGTAAGCCAGGCACAGAAAGACAAATATTGCGTGATCTCACTTATATGTGGAATCCAAAAGAGCTGAACTCATAGAAACAGAAAATAGAATGGTGGTTACCAGGGGGCAGGTGTGGGGGTAACAGGGAGGTTTTGGTCAAAGGGCACAAACTTTGAATAGTTTCTGGATACCTAATGAATGAATGATTTCTGGATACCTAATGTACAGCATGGCGAATATAGTTAATACTAATGTATTGTATACTTGAAATTTGCAAAGAGAGTACGTCTTAAGTATTCTCACCACAACAAAAAAAGGTAACTATGTGAGGTGATGAAGATGTTAACTAACTTGATTGTGGTAATCTTGTCACGATGTACACATATGTCAAAATAATCAAGTTGTATACCTTGAAGGTACACAATTTTTTATTTTTCAATTATTCTTCAATAAAGCTGGGGAAAGAAAATCTCCTTAGGTCATTTTTTTTTTTTTTTTTTTTTTTTTTTTAAGATGCAGTCTTGCTCTTGTCACCCAGGCTGGAGTGCAATGGCGCGACCTCAGCTCACTGCAACCTCCGCCTCCTGGGTTTGAGCAATTCTCCTGCCTCAGCCTCTGCAGTAGCTGGGATTACAGGCACCCGCCACCACACCCAGCTAATTTTTGTATTTTTGGTAGAGATGGGGTTTCACCATGTTGGCCAGGCTGGTCTCGACTTCCTGACCTCAGATGATCCACCCGCTTCAGCCTCCCAACGTGCTGGGATTACAGACGGGAGCCACCAGGCCTGGCCACCTTAGGTGATATTAATGCAATCTGCCCAGGGCCAGTCTTGTAGCAGCATTTGTGACCCATATATCTTGTACCCCTTCTCATATTGTGACTTATTTGTGATATATTTTGACTCATTTTCATTTTGGCTATAGTACATCCTTAAGTCTCCTCCTACTACCTCCTTTTGTTTTTTTTTTTTTTTAAGCAGTACATTTGCAGAATACTTTGAGCCCTTTCATGTATCAAAATGCACATTTTTCCGTCAAACATGAGCAAACTGTGTCTGGTGAGAGAATACTATGATTGCAACCCTTTTTACTCACAGTTCTGAAAGGAATGTTGCATTGTCCACTAGCATTTTCTGTGGTAGATGAGAAACTGGATAATAGTCAAATTCTCTTTTCCTTGAAGGTAACCAATTGTTTTTCTGTGTCAACTTGTGTATACATTTTCTCTTTACCTTGGAATTCAAAATTCCATCATGGTATGTCCTCACCACCAGCTTGTGGTGAGGTCATTTAATGTGAAGGCTTTAAGAATTAGGTTCGGCTTAGAGGAAATGGTAATCTTTTAGTTCTCCTCCTTCCTCACATCTGTTCTCTATTTCTAAAATTCCTATTATTAGCTATGAGGTGAGCCCCAAGACCTATCCTATGTGTGTCATCCTCTCTCTTATAAAACCTCTTTTTTACTTATAGTTATGCACATTTTCTCAGCCTTCCCGTTAATTAATTTGGTCAGTAGCATCCAGTAGCATCCATTCTGATATTTACTATCTCTACTAAAGGGTATACTTTGTTGCTTTTTTCCTCAAGCAATCTCTCTTTCTTCTTTGTTTTAATTTTGCTTGCCTTTTATACTTTTTTATTTCAATAGTTGTGGGGGTACAGGTGGTTTTTTGTTATATGGACAGTTCTTTAGTGGTGATTTCTGGGATTTTGGTGCACTCATCACCCAAACAGTGTACACTGTACCCAACATGTAGTGTTTTATCCCCCATCCACCTCCTACCCTTTCCCCTGAATCCCCAAAGTCCATTTTATCATTGTTATACCTTTGCGTCCTCATAGCTTAGCTCTCACTTTTAGTTCCTTAAGGAATCTCCATACTGTTTTCCGTAGTGGTTGTACTAGTTTACATTCTCACCAGCAGGGTAAAAGTGTTACCTTTTCACCACTTTCATGCCAACATCTATTATTTTTTGACTTTTTAATAACAGTCATTCTGACTTGTGTGAGATGATATCTTATTATGGTTTTATTTTGCATTTCCCTGATAACTAGTGATGTGAAGCATTTTTTCATGTTTGTTGGCTGTTTGTGTATCTCCATTTGTGAATTGTCTATTCATGTCCTTTGCCCACTTTTTGATGGGATTATTAGGTTTTTTTTCTTGAGTTCCTTGCAGATTCTCAATATTTTAGTCCCTTGTCAGATGCATAGTTTGCAAATATTTTCTCCCATTCTGCGGGTTGTCTGTTTACTTGCTGATTATTTCTTTTGCCGTGCAGAAGCTTTTTAGTTTAATTAGGTCTCATTTATTTATTTGGTTTTTCTTGCATTTGCTTTTGGGTCCTGAGTCATGAATTCTTTCCTTAAGCCAACGTCTAGAACAGTTTTTCTGATGTATCTTCTAGAATTTCTATGGTATCATGTCTTAGATTTAAGTCTTTCATGAATCTTGAGTTAATTTTTATATAAGGTGAGAGATGAGGACACAGCTTCATTCTTCTACATATGGCTTGCCAGTTTTCCCTGCACCATTTATTGAATAAGGTGTCTTTTCCTCACTTTATGTTTTTGTATGCTTTGTTGAAGATCAGTTGGCTATGAGTATTTGGCTTTATTTCTGGGTTCCCTATTCTGTTCCATTGGTTTACTTGGCTATTTTTATACCAGTACCATGCTGATTTGGTAACTATAGCCTTGTAGTATAATTTCAGACAGGGTCTTGTTTTGTCGCTCAGGCTGGGGTGCAGTGGCACAATCTTCTCTCGCTGCAACTTCAGCCTTCTGGCTTCAAGCTAGCCTTCTACCTCAGCCTCCAGAATAGCTGGGACTACACGTGTGCAGTACCACACCCAGCTAATTTTTATATATTTTATAGAGATGGGGTCTCCCTATGTTGCCCAGGCTGGTCACAAACTCCTGGATTCAAGCCACCCACCCACCTCTGCCTCCCAAAGTGCTGGGACTACAGGCCTGAGCCACCACACCCAGCCCTGTTTTCTTATTGTTTCTTTTATTTGATAAATATAATATCCTCCTGAGTAGGACAGGAAACTTCCATATCATTATTGTTCTTTCCTATATTCAACTTTAAATTTTATCCAAACATTTGTGGTTATGGGCTTTGACAAGTAACATGGCCAGCAGCATAGCAACAGCATCTTTCTCCACTCCCTAAATTTGAATGACACATACTATTGAGTCAATAAACAGGTCAGAACAGCTCCCCGACATCTCTTTGCACAATGATAGCTCTGGAGACTCCTCAAGATTTGTGGTAGATGACTGGGGATCCTTACGGGTTTCCAGTTTGTGGGACACAGTTTTCCCTCCTATATTATTTGATAGGTAGTTGGGAGAAAGAAAGGTCGAAAACAAAACTAAAACAAAACAAAACCTGCTTAAATTGCCATCATGGTTTTACCCCCAAATTTCTTGACAATAACAGGACTCTGTTATCTTTTAAAAACATGCATACATGTGCATATATGAGAACATTCATAAGAAATATTTTTTCAATAAATGAATAGAACTCTGAACAAAAACTACTTGATTCTGGATCAGATGGAAACCTCATGTTGATAAACAAAAATGAGTAATTCAAGTACAAACACAGTTGAAATCATAATGCGCTGAAATGAATATAATGCATATAGGAAAACTACACTAAATTATGTGGTATTTTATTATCATTCACACCTACACTACATTTAGTTTGAAATTTGGATTCTCACTGAAAAAGAATAAAACTAAATAAAAAAAATTTAAAGATACAATTTTAACAGACATAAGATCAATACCTTGTGTAAAATGGCAGTGGTTTTACCTTGATTTGGGGATGCAAACATTCTAATCAATCAATTTATGTCAAAGAACGGAGCACATTATCCCAGGTTTCTTTTAAAAGAGATTAATTGAGTTGACCTAAGTAGTTTATCTGATTACTGTCATGGAAGAACACTGTGCCCATCAAAACAGCAAGAAACAGGAACTCCTCAACTCTAACATACACAAACCTCACAATTCGTAACTTAACTACACTGGCTCCTAGTATTTGATGTTCTTACTACTTAACATATTTAAAGCATGTCTTCTGTCCTCATCGTACTTAGCGTTCTCTTTTCACCTCTCATTTCAATCAGCCTTTTTCCAGAACTCGGAACTCCCCCGTGCTTTATTTCACCAGGAAAAAATTATGCTCATGGACCAGTCTTCCTCCAACATTCATGATGACTGGAGTTCATGTCAAAAGTAGAGTCATTCTTGACACCTCTCTCTGCCTCCGCTGACACACCAGCCACACACCAGGCTGGTTCCTTGTACCTCTTTCTATTTCTCAGATCTCTCTCCACCTCCACTGCCCCCACTCTATTAGAAGCCACCCCTGACCCTGAGCAGTTCTCTCTGCTTCCTCTACTTGTTTTTCATGAAGCACTAAAATTATCTTTTTAAAAGATCTGGTGATGATATTTTTCTGTGTACCTTTCAATAACATTCCATTTATTTTCTTATAATGCAGCCCAGAAAACTTAACATGGCCTAAATATTCATGTTTCAGCCCCTCCTTCCTTTCCATCCTTATCCTCCAGCATCCCCTTGCTTCAGCCACAATGACTTTCTATTCATCCCTAAAATTTCAATGATTTCCGCTTCCTGTACCTCCTCAGATACTATCCCTTCAAAATAAAAAGAATTATACCTTAGGTCATGCCTAGCTAAGACCTGCTTGTCCAAGAAGCCTCCATCTTTGACTCCCCTCTTTTACCCACCCATAGCGCTTGGTACTTGGTACTCAACTTTAACCACTGAACACAACCATAAGTAAACAAAAGTATGATTAGTTATTTAGCTTCTATTCTCCCAACTCCGAACATAAGCTCCAGGCAAGAGGGATTATGCCTTTGTGTTCACCCTGTATCCTAGGGATCTAGTAGAGCTTTGTGTACAGAAGGAAGGTGTTCAATACATATTGATTGAATTTATGAACCAAATGTGACGAATGGAAATCAAGGGGAGATGCAAACTTAATACGCACCGTATACATTCCTGAACCATCTGAGAAACAGTCAACCAATGACAACAGATGACAAGCCCTTGCTGAGGAAGTTTAAGAGGCCCTTTCTTTGGTTTGGAAACATTGCTAGAGCTGTGTGATGACACAAACATAGACAGGTGATCAGAGTGATGATCATGAGAGATGCAGCAATAACCATAACAACTTACTGAGAGCTTACTAGGTGTTAGATATCATGCAGTTGATGTGCAATCTATCACTTATTCCACATTATAAATAACAGTGAGCAGTATTATAATCTCCATTTTAAAATTTTTGAAACTGAGGCTCAGAAAAGTTATTTGACTTGCCTGAAGCCATAGCAAGATAACTAATATAAGGCCATCCAGGACATGAAGTTTCGTCTGACTCTGGATCCTTATACCTCTTAACCAGTATACAAGACTCTCTCCTGATTTTGCCACCAGCTTATGTTTGACTTTGGCCAAGAGACCTCTCCTATTTAGTTCACAGTTGCTTTTTCAGTAAAACAATGGTTTTAGTCCAGGTGACCGCCAAACTGCCTTCCACCTCCAACATTCAAAAGAATGCATATTTATAGAGTCATAAAAGGATCACAGTGAGACTGACATTCAATGATAAAAAATTTAAAATTATAATTTAGTAACATGTTCTTTCCAGTCTACTTTAGCTTTTCCATAAGCATATTAGGAAACTATGCATTTGACTAGACTATTATCTCTCAAGCCATTTTATTAATACAGGCATCAGAAATTAGGAAGACAGAGAGGAAACACAAAGCAAAGAAAAAGAATTTGGGTGAGTTTTGGAGTCCAATAACAAGAAAAAAGAAATAGTCATTTTCTAATTTGCAAATTACATAACCAGCCAAAGCAGGTGGTCCAAGGTTAAACAGAAATGAGGGCAAGGTTTGTTAAAGGATTAAACTAAATGTTAAAAAAAAAAAAGAGCTGTGTCAAATTGGCCTTATTATTCAGATTAAAAAAAGATTATGGGACAAACATAATCCATTCAAACATAACTTTAAAAATAAAACAAGATGTGTTAATGGCTGCTTATATGTCTCATATTCTATAAATCATCTGCAAAAAAAATATGGCCCACCTCACACAGTAAGATGCTGCAATAGTCCTCAGGGAAAGCAGTGAAGGGGAATGCTCAAAATGCTTGACAGATAGATAATCCATTTAATATAAAATCTCCAGGGCAGGAAAATGAGATATCTTTCATGGCAACTCTCTCAATGCCAACCTTCTGATGCCTTTTGTATCCTATCCCAATGCTCAGAGACCCCTGCAATTCTTTTCCAATGTTCAGGTTGAACTGGCTTTTGTGTCATCTTTTGAAAGGCTTGAAAAAGAATCCGATATAGGTCAGAATAAGTAGATAATTTATGCCTAACAATTTTTCATTCTGTTTTGATATCGTTAAAATATTAAGAAAGTTCATAAAGAAGAGTTTGGGGCACAGATATTGTAAGCTTCAGGAATATGTTAAGGCTTATTATTTTCTTTTACAAATGCAAAAAATACTTAAGAGAGCAATGTGTTCATACTGAAAAGGAAAAGATTCTGGTCAAAAGTATCCAGTATAATTCTGGAGCATCAATCTTACACAACTGTCTCTCAGATTAGATCCTGTATTGTGCTAAGAGAGTCAAGGTGCTCCAGGAAGAAGTTATAGGCCTGATACCAAGAGGTCTGACTTGTTCTGAGCCTTCATTTTATCCCACTCGCTGCCTCTCAGGATTCCAATTTCATACACTAGAGCTCAGAGATTGCAAACTGAAAGCCTGTGAATCAAATCTGGCTCACAGGTATGTCCTGTCTAGCCCACCAACGATGCTTACACTGACTATGCTTTAAAAAGAATGTTGAATTTGTTGCCAACATTTTTAAAGCTGGAGATTTCACTCTTTCAAAAACAAAACAAACAAAACAAAAAAATGAAGAGTAACAGACTCCATGCTTTTCTGCAGAAACTGAAGATCTAAAACAATGGGTTCTCTTTCCCAAATGACAAGAGTGAGTTAATGCTCACCAGCAGTGCATGATGCATGTTTTCTGGACTTTTTCTATGCAGGCTCAAAAACTCATCTATTCTGTAACTACTCGGATTCTCATATTAAGGAAACCTGCTGCTGTTTATGAATGCCGCCGATGTGGACATATTCACTTCCTTGTATCAGTGAGGATTCACTCCATTTAGTCTAGGTTCTTTTCAGATGTGGAAGAGCAAACAATAGGAGGACAACCTGCCCAACCATTTTCATCTAAGAGGTAAGCATTTTACAATGGATGTCTTTATTGCAGCAGCTGAATGTGTCCCCCATAATTCTTTTACCAGTAGTTGAGACCACAACCACATTCATATGGTAAGAAATTGTTAAATCAAAGCTTGTATTTCTTAATTATTAAATATATTTTATGAAACATTGGGTATGTTTGTACTGAAATAATGATGGACAAATAATGAAGGATGGTAGACTTTTGGAAACATATCTAAACTTCTTACATTAATACTTTTGGGGAAAAATCGCCCTTTGTAAGTCATTTGTTACAAGTTTCTTTTTTTTCTGGAGCATAAAATTTGATGTATCACTTTGCCACCCTGTCCTAATTACCAGGGTTTAAAAGGCCCTTCAAACATTTTCATTTCCCATATATGCAGCATATGCAAAATTAAAGAACATATATATGAAATCCTGGCAGCTTCTATTAAATTGAATTCAAAAACTAGTCTTTGTAATTTAGGGTTTGAGGTTGAGGCTCCACTCTAATTTCATGACTAATCCAATTGTCCTTCCTAATTTGGGGTTCTTTTAATTCGCTTTGATAGATTTCTGAGAATGATTTTGTGTGTGTGCCAATTTGTCCATGTTTCTTAAATGAAAACAATTATTTATTTGATACCTATGTGTGAAAGATTATGAATTTCTAAGAAAATCCAAACAAAAAATTTTGAAGTCAGGAGCAACATCAAGATAAGCTGAAAACATTCATTTGAAACTATAACTTAGTGACGAGAATTTGAAATTAGTATAAAGTGTAAAAGTTACATTTACTGAACACCTCCTCTAGGCCAGTATTGTTTTAGGGCATCTCATAGGACATTTTACTTGATTTTCACAAAAGCACATTTTTATAGATGAGAAAACACATTCATATCTTAAATACCTTGTCCAAAGTCACCCAGATAGTAACAGTAAAGTGAGATTTTGAACCCGAAAACTACTCCGAAGTTTTTTTTTCATTTTTTTCACTTTTATTTTCCTTTAACAGCTTAAGTCTCCATTGACTCCAGGAACTCCTTCCCTAAGCCATCTTTTCCTCAGATAGTTCTGAATAATCCCATACAGTTTTGCCAACTCTTTTCTCACTACCACCATAAACACACGTACACTGGACTTCCCCACCTGTCTCATTTCTCGTCGGAGTGCACGCCTCCTCCCTCTACCTTCATATCGCATATCTTTAAAATCTTCCTCCTCTAAGAAGCCATCACTCATCAATCTCAACCCAGTCTCACATTTATTATCCATCAGGTCTTATGTGATCTCATTATATTAATGTGTGCTTATTTATTTTACTTTTAAATACCTTCTTCCATTTTTAAATGTGTAAGACAGAAATTTCAGAACAGGAACCAGAACTTCTCTTTCTTTAGTGAAGATACATTTGACTCAATGACACACATATCTCACAGTGAAATCTATTTGGTAAACCAACAAAACAGAAATGCAAGGAGACAGGCAAAAGGGAAGAAGGTCATTAGGAAAACTGGAAGGAAGAGGTACAGACATGCAGATGAGGAATACTAATGACCCCAAAATGGTTGCCAGAGATAAAATAAGCATCCAAGAGGGTCAGACTTCCCTCTCCCCAAATAGCCAAGAATAGCCCTAGCAATCCATAGCTCTTAGTAATCTCATAAGGAGTGATCGGATCATGGTCTCTTAATACACATCATCCTTCTTCATGGTATCTTTCAACTGCAGAACTACCAAAACTGGGGCCAGAAGATTCACATATTCTTATCCTAACTCTGCCCAGAGTTAATGCTATGTCCGTGATAAATGACTTGCCTTCTCTCTGCCTCCATTTCGTCATCTCTAAAACAAACACTTACCGAGGGTCTAAAATGGATCTTACAGACTTATGCAAACAAATGCCTCTCCAAATCGGGCTTCATATACAGTTGTGTTTCTTATTTTTCCGATTTATCTCTTGATGTCCCACATGCATAATGGACAGGAAGTCCACCGAGGACATCCACACCAGGGAGTAGACAGGAATCCTATCACTGCCATTGTTTCCTACTGCCACACGGTGGCGCTGCTTAAGGACGCTGCTGAGGAAGGCGCTGGACCATTGCTACAATGAACTCTGCTGTACACAGGTTTTTGCCAGACCCCACAATGGCCTGTGAAGAGCAACTTCTGTTCTGAATGCTAAGCTCATCGAAGACGCCCAGCACTTGGGCTTCCAAGGTTCCCATAGTTCCGTTTTTTGAATCCCACAAACAACCACATCCTAAGTCCCCAGCTGGTTATGGAAGCACTGAGGCAGGAATGGCTGTGGCACCTACCATCTCTCCAAAACTTCATTTCTTTTCCCTCAAAGATACCAAGCATTTTTGCTCTTCACCCTGATTATACCCCCTTCTGAAGCAGTGATGCCACTGGCCTGCCCTCAGGGGAAAACCTCACATAAATGATTCTAAGGGGAGTGATTCTGAAATCTCTTACTGGAGAAGAGAAAAAGCAACCCGAGCTAACCATCCCCTCATCTATGAAACAATTTATGAACTATGTTAAATATTTTGATGGAAAAGCAAAGGTGCTATGACAACACAGTCCAGGGAATCCTCCTGTAGGCTGGAGAGTCAAGACGGTGGTGCTTTCTGAGGAAATAACATCTATTCTGAGATCTTAAGGATGAACAGGAATCATTTGGAGGCATTTCACGTAAAATGCACCACAGTTCAAAGACTCTGGTGCAGACAAGAGCTAGCTGTGTTGGAGGAAGCCAAAGACTAATGTGGTTTCACAGTAGAGAGCACGGGGAGAGTGAGAAGATGAACCCAACTTGGAGGTCCAAATCACATGGTGCTTGGATAGCGTGGTCACCAAGACACTTCCAGATCCCCATTTTAGGATTCGGTGCCCACTGGTGACATAGCTGAAACACTTAATTCACTTAAAACACTTAATTCACTTAAAAACAGTTTTCAGTCAAGTCAGGCAAAAGAAAAACAGCTGTGTTCGCAAAAGAAAAAGAGCTGTGTTCTATAATACATAGACTGTTGTAGGTGCCCTCTGTTCTTATCCCTAATCTGCTGAGGAGCTGCTCCTGGGGGACTCCAATGTCTCAGATCTCACCAGAGTCACCTCCTAGGTACGGATAATCTGTGTTCACATGTCCTGTGGCACCAGGTGTCCCACACCCCCATAAAAGACAGAGCCTCTGCAATCAGAAGGTAAGAAGTCAGATAACTGAGTCAAATTTTCATTGCTACACAGGAATTAATTAATGCAGGTAAGCACTGGAATAGAGAGAGACAGAGATGGGGAAATTAGGTTTAAAATTAGCTTTCTGAATATAATGAGAAGATTATGTACAAGGTTTACTGTATTATGATCCCAAGCTTTTTCGGGAAACAAATCTTTCAGGGGAAAAATAGTTAAATTAAAATGGCAAGATGCCAAAGTCTAGAACACAAAACAACAAATTTTGAAAAGGTATCTGAAGGAGATTGATGATGGGAGAGGTTTGTTGTTATTGTCAGATTTAGGACACTGGTGTTTTTCTGCCATCTATCAAATCTATTTACCATGAGCAGCACTTTTTTCTCTGGGCAGGCCCATACAGATAGAGATTCTAGTGATTTTATTTCCTCTGTATTTCTGGCACTTTTGTGGATCACACAGAGGATGATTAAATGGCTTTTCTGTATTGTTTGTTAAATTTGACTCTTCCCACGAATTGGGAGTGGTTCCCATGGGAACTTCTGAACGTGGAATAAGAGCAAAACAGATCACAGACAATCATTCAGGTCTCTACTGAAAGCACACTTGGCAAAATACTTTATTCACTATTTCTGTAGAACCAATTCTCTATACATATAAATCTGAGATCTAAGGAATTAAAAGTCTCTTTTGCTGTTGTTGTTTAATCCCTATCCCAACTACAGATCATAGAACTTATTCCACTTTTTAAAAAAGTTATTTTGCACACAGACTCAGACAAGGATACCATGCCAGAAACCATCTCTAATGTCACTTGAGCAAAATATGCCAGTGTAGACTGAATGATCCAGGATGGAACAGAATATAATTTGGAAAGGAGAAAAATTACCATATCCACTTTTTTTTTTTTTTTGAGACAGTGTCACTTTGTCACCCAGGCTGGACTGCAGGCACGACTGGCTCACTGCAATCTCCACCTCCTGGGTTCAAGCAATTCTCCCGCCTCAGCTTCACGAGTGGCTGGGGATTACAGGCGCCCACCGCCACACCCGGCTAATGTTTGTATTTTTTGTAGAGACGAGGTTTCACCATGTTGGCCATGCTGGTCTCGAACTCTTGGCCTCAAGTGATCCCCCTGCCTTGGCCTTCCAAATTGCTGGGATTACAGGCGTCAGACACCGTGCCTGGCCAGTCATATCCATTTTATCATAGACAACAGGAAGTATTTCAAAAAATAACAGAATGTAAATTTTAATAAATTAACCAATATATATTGCTTCAAACAAGTACGATTGACGTTAAGATAAGGTGGAGCTAAAGAGAAGTTACAAAACATCGTTCTGATATACATCTGTGAGTTTTCATTTGATCACAAAAACTTTTTTACGTTCCTTAAGCTAACAATCCCACACTGCTGTCTACCTAATACCATTACCCCTACGTGAAATTTACTTTCCACATTTCCACATTTCCAGGACTTTCCACATTTCCAGGGCTACAGCTGAAGCCAACACACTCTCTCACTTAGGAAACAGAAATAGCCTCATAACTGTTCTGCTCCCTTTCAGCCCAGATCCTTCTCTATACAGCAGTCAGAGCAATATCTAAAAGACAAATAGATCATTATTTAAACACTTCAACTACCTCCCACCTCAGAATAAAGTACACCTTTACCATGCTTTAGCACTCCCTTTGTGAGGAGGCCATTGTTTAATTTCATTTCTATCTCCTTCCCACAAACTCCTCAAAAAGTTACTTTGCTCTCTATCTCCAATTGCTCTCTGCCTATATTCATGTTTAAAATCACTCTAATCAGGCTTGCACCTCCAACACTCCCATAAATCTGTATTTATCAAAGTCAACAATTCTCCCCAGGTTACCACATCCAATGACTAATTCTTGGCAGTTGCCTTTGACATCGTTTGTCACTTCCTCCTTCTAGATATTGTTTTCATCCATTTAGTTTGTAGGGCATTTTCCTTCCTCCTCATGGGTTGCTCCTCTCCTTCCAGACATCGTAATGATGTAGTAATGCAATCTTCGGTCACCCTCTCTGCTACATTCACTCCCATGGTGATCTCATTTGCCTTGAGGTTTTAAATACCATTGGTATGCCAATGACGCTTACATTTTTGTCTCCAATCAAGACTTCTTCTCAACTCCAGACTCCTATATCCAACTCCCTATTTCACTTCACTGCCTGGATTCTCTATTGTTGAGCTATTGCCACAAAACTTCTGCATAACAGACCACCTCCAAACTCATTGGCTTACAACAGTAGCTATTAATTCACCTGAATCTGTAGGGTCTGGTAATCTAAAGCAGGCTCCATGGGCAGCCCTCCTTCCAACTGTGGGATGAGTTGGGCTTGGGTGGGGTGGCTCTGTGTCACTTGCATTCACTTGGGGTCCAAGCTAAGAGGGCAACGTCTGCCCTCATGAGAATTACTGAATCACAAGAGGCTGAGCCCGAACTGTGAGTACATTTCAGTCCCCTGCTTTTGTCTCACATCGACATGACCCACCGGCCAGAGCCAGTCATACTGCCAAGCCTAACTCAGGAAGGCAGATACAGAACCATGCCCTGGGAACGGTGGGTGTCTCCCGCTTTACACAGCCACTCCTCACCCCATCCAGTCCTGTTCCAGCACTAGTCTTTCCCATCTCAATCTTCTATGTTTTCAGGACAAAACACTTGGAGTCACATCCTGGATTCTTCTTTCTCTCATACTTCACTTCTGAAGCCTTCTAAATATATTCAGAATCTGACAAAGTCCCATCATCTCTACCATGCCCCTGTAAGAGCTACCAGAGTGTGGCTCATGGCTTATTCCATTATTCTGCTAACAAGTCACCCTGCTCCTAACTTCGCTCCACCCCTCCCCAGTCTAGACCACAAAGCTACCTACCAGACGGCACCTCGTTTCAATCAAACTGAAGTCCTGACAGTGGTTTATGAAGACTGGCCTGATGCCACCTCTTATCACTTCTCTAACCTCTTCTCTGCCTCACTCATCTCACTCACTCTGTTCCAGTTACAGATGCTTTCTTGAGGTACTTTGAACAAGGTGGGCCTACTGCTACCTTATGGCTTTTGTACTAGCTATTACCTGTGCCTGGTAATTCCTTCTCCCACATACCCATCTGACAAACTTGCCCTGTCTCCTTCAATATTTTGTTTAAATGCTACCTGCTCTATGAGACCTACGTTGACCTCACTATTTTATACTGTAGCCCACCTATTCCTGCACTCTTACCTCCCTGCATACAAACATTTTTTTAAAACACTGATCAGTTAATATTGTACATAATTTACTTAGAAAAAATCATGCATTATTGTCTTAGTCTGTTGCTGATAACAAAATAAACTGAAACTGGGTAATTTATAAAGAAAAGAAATTTATTTCTTACAGTTATGGAGGCTGAGAAGTCCAAAATAGAGAGGCCACATCTGGTGAAGGCCTTCTTGCTGGTGGGGACTCTCAGCAGGGTCCCAGGGTGGCATAGGCTGTCACATGACTGAGTGTCCTAGCTCAGGTCTCTTTTCCTCTTCTTACAAAGCCACCAGTCCCACTTTCATGACAACTCATTCGTCCATTAAGTCATTAATCCATTAATCCATGAGTGGATGAATCCATTCTTAAGGGCAGATCCCTCAGGGTCCAATCACCTCTTAAAGGCCCCAATTCTCAATTCTGCTACACTGGGGATTAAATTTCAACATGAGTTTTGGAGAGGACAACTATGTAAAACATTGCAAATACGTTGGCTGACCTATCCCAAGCACCTTGGATAGCACCTGGAACATAGAAGGCTACAGAAATGTATTCAGTCATTTATTCCCTTTCTCAGCCAGACTGAGCTTGTTTTGGCCCCAGAGTCCTGGCCCATGCTGTTCCTTCTGCCTGGATACTTCTTTGTTCAGAGAGTCTCTTAGCTGCCTCCCTGTCAGCATTCAAATCTCTGTCCACATACCACTTCCTCATAGACGCTTTGCCCTTCTTGCCTGTTAGTCCCATTTTCCTATTCATCATTTTCTTCATCATATTTCCACATAGTCAAAAATATTTACTTGTTGGCCAGGCGAAGTGGTTCATGCCTGTAATCCCGGCACTTTGGGAGGCTGAGGTAGGCGGATCACTTGAGGTCATGAGTTCCAGACCAGCCTGGCCAACATGGCAAAACCCCGTCTCTACTAAAAATACAAAAATTAGCCGTCTAAAAAAATGTATTACTTGTTTACTAGCTATTGTCTTTCTTCTCCTATGGGGTCCATGAGAACAAAGAATTTGTCCATTTTGCTCATCCCTGTATCCTCAACTTACTTATGATAGTTCCCGGTGGACCAGTAGGAACTCAAAAAGTATCTTCTAAATAAATAAACATCCTCCCCCAAAGAGAAAGCAAACAAATTTTGTTGTCCTAATGTGTAAGAAAAATGGTAATTGCATTGAAGGGAGGGCAAGCCTTAAGAAATTAAACAGAGGGAACATGAGTTTTGTGGTTAAACAGAATGTTCTCCAGTTCAGTCATCGTTAAAAGCTGCAGGAGAGTGCCCTGCTCTTCCAAGATAACATGCTTGAGAATAACTTTAAGAGTAAAACCAAGAAAAATAATCTTCTGGTGCTCATTTTAGGTTGGCTAATTTCCTCAATAAGAAAACATGCATAAAATGAACAAGCAAGTTATCTGATGTTTCAAATGATTAAGTGCAAGCTGAGATAGCTTTGAAGTAGCTGCTACAGAATCCCCAGGGGAGGATCTGTAGACAAATAACCAGCTTGTCCCATAGAAATAGATTTCTCCAACAAGGGGAAAAAAATAGAAAAACATGTGTCCTACAACTGGGTAAAGATACTTATAGTTTCGAATATCCAAAAAAATTGCAAGGAAAAAAAGAGATATTAATTTTCCAAGAATGTGCAGAAGTCTATGTTAAGAAATAAGTTGGTTTAGGATATATTACAATTAATAAACAACTAATATTTAGCTGACATTTTTTTTTTTTACTTATTAAAAACACTGTTATAGATGCTTTATATGGATTTAACAGTGTTCCATGAAGTAAATGATCTATCCCTATGTTAGAAATGATGAAACAGAGGCAGAAATAGTTTACACAACTTTGCTCTAGAGCATATGCTCTTAACCTCTGTGGTAAATGCTTCTTAAAGGATAATATCAGTTTACTGAATGCTCACAATGTATCAAGTATGGTGCTACGCATTTTATAGAATATTAGATTTTAAATGTATATGAATAAGCCTAATCATTACATTTAAACTCTAACCTTGCATATATTCAGCTTACTTGATAACACAGAAAAAAAAAAAAAAAAAAAAACAGCTATGCCCACCCCATTCCCTGTTGAATTTGCATTGAAACGGAAAGGTCTGCCTGACAACCTTTTTGGTTATTTCACCGGCATGGGGCAGGCATCTGGTTATGTTATCAGTATGAGGAAGTGAAAATACACAAGTCAACCACACAACCTGCAACTACACAACCTGGTTATTTCCTTTATACTAAACATTAAATTAATTTTATATTACAGGGAAAAGTCATTGCATCAAATTATATAAATGTAAACATTACTATTCTTAAAAACTGCAAGCTTCATAGCATTTATAAATACAGATTAAAAAATCAGACATGACCTAGGGTAGTATCTACATAGCATGCTGTTTTAAGAACATCAAATAGTGTTACAGAATGTCAAGCAATATTTCCTGTGGCCTGAGGCAATGCAATTTTCTAACTATGAAGGTCTCCATCTTCAGCATATAAACCTGAAGGTGATTTTGGGGGACAACAGTAAAAATGTGAGCTAGTGGGGCCTCTGAAGTATGCATTCATCTCAAATTGATAATTTATGGTCAGTAACATATTTCTCAATGTATCCCTCTACAGACTAAAAGTTGCCATTGAACTTACCCTCATATAAATGTGCTCTGCATGAAAACAGACAAATGGAAGTGTGTACCCCTTAGAACAAAATAAAACCTCTGTGTATGGTCATGGGATTTCTACAATATTAGCAGTCTTTGCACTACTCCACTACTTGACCAAATCTGAAGGCCACCAGAAGGCAGACGGAGCATTTCTGAAATGATATAATAACCTAATAGCTGACCCAAAAGCTTCACACACTGGGAAATTTGCCTGATTCACTGATATCACACACACACACACACACACACACACACACACAAACTCTTAGATTAGAGCAGAATCAACAAAATATATAAAACTCAATACAATTAAAGAAAGTTTATAACACTTCAGTGTTTGAAATTGCAGTAAGAGAATTAATAGATTTACTCCACAGACACCACACACACACACACACACACACACACACACACACACACACACACACAGTCACGGTAGTAAGGGGATGTAATGTTCAATTGACATCCAAAGGTAATTCCGCGAAATGTTAAAAAGTATTAAATATACATTTCACAGAAAATTACATTTGTCCTTGACTTTTGCTTGTCTCTGATCCACATTATTAACACATCATAATACAATATAAATGCCACATATTGGAACTGTCCCAAGCATCTAGTTATATGGAAGGAGGGAGGCATTAACATTCACTGACTCATTTAATTTCGTCATCTGATAATTATTAAGTCCATTTATCAAGCCTCATTAGACTTACACAAACTGGGTAATTTTACCCTACTGTCACTGCCCAAGAAACAGTGTACATTTAAAACCAGAAGTTAGAAAATTACAGTTAGACCTACTAATATTTTTTCTTTTTTTTTTTTTTTTTTTTTTTTGAGATGGGCTCGCTCTGTTCCCCAGGCTGGAGTGCAGTGGTGCAATCTCAGCTCACTGCAACCTCCACCTTCTGAGCTCAAGTGATTTCTACCCCGGCCATCTGAGTAGCTGGGACTACAGGCACACACCACCAAACCCATCTAATATTTTTTTAAATTTTCTGTAGAGACAGGGTACCCCTATAATGCCAGGCTACTCTCAAACTCCTGGGCTCAAGCGACCCTCTCACCTAGGCCTCCCAAAGTGCTAAGATTATGGAAGGGAGCCACTGCACCCGGCCTTGCTGTTTTTCTGAATAATCTTATCTCAATGTGTCCAACTTCCACAGCCCAAGAAGCAGCGTATGTTCAAGGTGAAATCTGCAGAATTGCAATTAGTCCTACTACTATTTTCTGAATTATCGTTAGCGATAAAGTCCCACCACCAATCAACCATATGGGAGCCATGAAATAATTCCAACTTGAGACACACTATCATGCCTTAAGAAGAAAAAAGGCACTAGGAGCCAGCTTTAGAGAAATCAGTATCAATAGAAGTAGTGTGGGAGTGAAAGAGAATCAATTAGAGGAGTCAATGAAACAGACAAGGAATTTGAAAACAGGAACGGAGTTTTTAATGAGGACAGATGGACTAGGAGAAAAGTCTTCTAGGTAGAGGATACAACATAAGGAAAGACACAGAGCCTGGAAATTGTGAGATCCATTTGGAAAAAGGCCATCTTGTTTGATCAAAGCCGTAAGTATGAAATACAGAGAGGACACTGAAAGGAAGCACATTTCCAAAGGTAGACTAGAATTGCGTCATAGAGGCCTGAATTCAGGCTGAGGAGCCTGTGACTAATTTGAAAGATAATGGTGAGCCAGTGAAGCCTGTTGAGATGGGAAATAATGGGATTGAAGCATTGACTGAGAAAGACCTCACTGGCACCTCTACAAAAAATGGGCGAGGAAGGTTAAAGAGTGGAGGACGGGAAAGAGGGGGAAATATGTGTTGGAAGATGTTACAATAGGTGGTCATAAAAAATAATTAACAAATAAAAGTCATTTCCATTTATGATACATAAAAATTAACGAGCCCCTAGCTTCTGGTCTGGCTTCCAGAATACTTAATGTTGGTCTGTTAAAATTACTGCAATTTTTTTTTTGCTATTGTTAATTTGTTAATTTGTTTTTATTTTTTAGTCCAAGATATGAAGAACACACATAGTTAAAATCAGAAATAGCATGAAAATCCAAACTAAAGGGCTGGAATGCTCCTCTGATGTATACTGAGGGTAGAAAAATAATAATAATTAAAAAATAAAGTGCTGGAATGCTTAAACAGTTCGACATTTTCTATAATACTATGGAATGAGGCTGGGTGCAGTGGCTCACTCCTGTAATCCCAGCACTTTGGGAAGCCAAGGTGGGTGGATCACGAGGTCAACAGATCGAGACCATCCTGGCCAACATGAGGTTGCAGTGAGCCAAGATCACGACTGCACCCCAGCCTGGACAACAACAGAGTGAGCCTCCATCTCAAAAACCAACAACAACAACAAAAAAAACAACAACAAAAAACTACGGAATGAAGTGTAAGTTCTAAAGGCAAAAGAAACTGATATTTACTAATTATCTACTAGGTACCAGGCTTTACAACTTCCCTGAGAAGTATTGATAATCATCATTTTATAGGTAAGGTGACATAAAACTAACATACATCAGGGTAGGGAACAGATGTCTCTGTCTGAAGAGTCATATCATCTTTTTTTCCCACCACACTACATTTGAACAAATGATAAACTGCAGGCTACAACCATTAGGGAGATATGAAGTCAATATTGTGGATCATAACCAGTATATACTTTACGATGGGATAAAATGTAAAATATCAAGTAAGCACTGATTATAATAAGGGTAACTAATATTTTATGAAGTATTAATTTCATATATATGTGTTTATATGTGTGCATTTACTGGAACAATATAAAATATATTTCTTTTTTTTTTTTTTTTTTTTTTTTTTTTTTTTTTTTTTTTTTTTTTTTGAGACGGAGTCTTGCTCTGTCCCCCAGGCTGGAGTGCAGTGGCGCAATCTCGGCTCACTGCAAGCTCTGCCTCCCGGGTTCACGCCATTCTCCTGCCTCAGCCTCCTGAGTAGCTGGGACTACAGGCGCCCGCCAACACGCCCGGCTAATTTTTTGTATTTTTAGTAGAGACGGGGTTTCACCGTGTTAGCCAGGATGGTCTCGATCTCCCGACCTCGTGATCCGCCTGCCTCGGCCTCCCAAAGTGCTGGGATTACAGGCTTGAGCCACCGCGCCCGGCCTATAAAATATATTTCTTATTGTAGATAATAGCAAAATAAATTGGAAAGCTACTACATAGATACTATATGCATAGCTATTACTATAGATAGTAATATTTATCTACAACATATAGATATTACTCAGGTTACCTTTAGAAATAAATTTTACTCTAATCAAAAATACTTCAATCTGTAGTAGCTAAAAAAAATACTAACAGCAGTTACTCTAGGTTTAGCATATGATGACTGAATTAATAGTCAATTAAATTATTCACTAAAACTACAGTAAACAAAAATTAATAATTAAATCAATAGAAGTCTTACGTTCCCATATACTCCTCAAATATAGATAAAAATTATTATTTATTTTAAAAATAAAATAAATATAAATTAAAATGATATAGCAATTTTACCTGTTTTCCAAATGATTTCTAAATTTATGTAAATATTTTCTTAAAATGGTTAATTATCAATTCTCAAATAATAGTATTAAAGATTAAAAAACAAAACTAATGCCAAGACTTGATTTAAAAAAAAAAAAAAAAAGAATGATTCCAGTGTAGTAATTACAGCATCCTGAGTTTGTTTTCTAGTCTATTGTGCTAAGCTATGTGACCTTTGTCAAATTACTTAAGCCTTCTAATCTCCAAATATTCTCATATTAAAAGTGGGAATGATAATAATAACATATTTCATACAGTAGATAAGGAGAAACCCTATGTAAAGCGCTGTGCAAGAATGCCAACCTCTTAGAAAATGTTCAACAAATAGGATTGAAATTTTATTTCATGTATAATGCTTGGCATGATTAATTTATGCCAAAAGCGAATTGTCTCTGCCAGTAAATTTCATAATTAAACTGAACGTGAGGCAGAATCATAAAAGCTAAAGTTTTGAGGATATTTCATCTTATTCCTGATTTTTCCCAATCTGCTGGTCCTTTCCTGTCTTCTTGCTCTCTGTGAACTTAAAAAAATTAAAAGCTCGATCTCACCTTGCCACACTATTTTGTTTTATGTGATTATTTCCAAGCCTCTAACTGGCAAAGCCTTGAATCTCAGTCCTGAAGGATTAATGGTAGCACAGGGAGTGGAGAGAGACGCAGTGTGACAAGGCCAGGGTTGCTAGGCCTGCAGCATGACCAGCTGTAGCTTCAAATTCCCTAAATGGGTTCAGATCACTGTGGTATGATAAACGTGTGGACTGCTTTATAAAGAATCACTTAACAGTGATTTATTTCTGGGGGGGAACCAAATGCCACCAGAACTAATTTGATGAAGTGACAAGAGAACACAGACTTTAGTTGTGAGTCACAAACTCTCTTCATCTTTCTGCTACTGTATTTCCAAATGAGCAAAGGAATTGTGAAGTTGAAAACCACCCTCTTTGGGGAGAAAATTATGAATAAGAAGCCCAGAGCACCAGAGATAACCTCCACCTGAACATCTACTCTCTTGGGACCACCTCCTTCCAAAATTGTTTTCATCAGCAGTGCTTTCCTAGGGGAGCAAAAATTATGTATATAATGGCACAAAACCCTTATTGTGGTATCCGATCTTCCCTGCTCATGTATTCCTATTTATGTAAGAACAATAAATCCAATATGAACAGGACAGCTTCGATGTTGAGAAATCCCTCCTGAGAAATCCTGGGCAGATTTTTCTCTCTTAAGAAGCTTAGAGCTGATATGGCTTTGACAGATAAAATTCCAATTTTTTATTTAATTCAATAAACTTAATTGAGGACTTGCTATGTGCTGGGCACCAGTTTATCTTTGAGTTTTCAATTTCAGGTTTAAGAATAATTATTAACATTAGGATGTGGGGTCAGAGGGATGAGTATAATACAAGTCATATCCTCAGTAATCCATGTCACTGTGTAGGCAGAGTTGAATTAACTACTATAGTTAGGCAAGGGTCACATGTAACCCTCTCAATGATCCTTTGCCACCCATCCCTGAACCCCTTGATCTGTGTGTGCAGCCAAGGTTGATGATCTTCCCACAATAAGAACAATTCTTCACTCTGGTGCTTGTCTTTCCCTTTTAGAAACTCTATGAAAATCCCATAAGGTAGAAACAACAAAGTCTAAGACACCATCAGTGGGAGTGATTTATCATGGGAACTGTCGACTTAAAACTGTCAAGTAAGAGAAACTCTTGTTTTACTGACCTACAAGTGGGAGAATAATTTTAAGGCTGGAAGCTGGAACCTTCAGTATCCAGAAAAATCTCCAGGCCTGATATGTAAGCTGTGGCCAAAAAAACAGATCACAGGCCACACTAAAATTGTGAACTTCATGGCAATTGCTCCAGTTCCACCTGCTCCAGATACCTAAATCATGAAGGCTTAATAGGCAGGTATGCTTACCTCCTACACCCTCTATTTCTCTCTCACCTGCAGAAGAAAGGGATGGAGCTTTGCTCATGTATAATTCTACTTTATCTTCTTAGTTCAAAATATTGCTGTAAACCCAGAAAGGAGGCTCAGAACCCTTACTTCCCCTCACACTATTTGCTGCTACAGTTCAAGTATGTATACCTGAGTAGCCCTAAAAAGTAACCAAAATATTATGGTAAATCAATTTCACCAAACCTGAGTTAGCCATTAAAATTAGTCATGGATACCTTTAATTAGCATCTTACCTTTAATGGCTCATGGCAATATAAGAACTCAGGCCCTGGAGGACAAAGCACAGCCAATTTGCTTACTGATTCTGCACTTATAACAACAGAATCTTGGGCAGTCATTTAACTCTAAACTCAATGTCTTCATCACAAATCAGGGATAATAATAACTCATATGTTTGTAAATAAAGAACAGGGTGCAATGCCTAGCACACAACATGCATTTAACAAATATTTATCATAGATAAATTAGTAGAATGGTATAATAAGAGGAGCAAGAATTTAGACGATGATCTGGGCTCAAAATTATAATCTGCTGGTGATTCCCTGAGCCTCAGATTCTTTATCTCTAAATAGAGAATAGTATCACCTCCTTTTAAGGAGAATAATAATCTGATTAATTATTAATTATCTAAGGAGAATACAAATCTGATAATATTCTTAGTTGTTGTGAAAATTAAACAAGAAAATGAGCATTATTGAACCTAACACAGTTTTGGCACACAACTTATGCAAAATCAGATTGACAAACTTTGATTTAACTTCATTAGCCACCAAAATATTTGTGAAGGTAACTGCAAACCAAATTCACAAATAGAAGAAGACAAACTGAACTATTTTATTAATTGATCTGGTCATGGTTAATTCCAAGTAACAAAGAAAATAGGAAATGTAAAACAGAAAAAAAATCCAGTCTATAAAATGAACATGAACCCAAAATCATGAAATGGTCAGCAAGGCTATACGGCAGTACAGTCAACCATCCAGAGGTAGTGAGCATGGTGCTCCCAGTGACCTTGAGAAAAATCACTTACGTAATGAAGGCTCAAAGCATGACATACGTTTGAATCTAGTTAAGAGAGAAATAGAGGTTAAGGCCATAGAGCACTCATTTTGCTCCTTCAGAGGAGAGTTGAAGTACAGTGTCACTGCCTGGCAATTGCAAAAAATAGAGGCAACCTATTTACAATATTTGAAAGTTACGTGGAAATTCACTCCTTAATTCTCTCAAGATCTCATATTATATGCCTGAAAGCAGCCTTAGTTTCTATGATGTCCTTCTCCTTCTCTGGTTCTTTCTTCTCCTCCTCCAGCCCCCCTCCTCCTAATTTTTGTTCTTCTATCATTTGCAGAGGCAGCTGTAGTAGTTTGTAAACTGGTAATGGAGGGGAAGATTAAAAAGGGAGTGAAAAACGAAAGCATATCAGCCAGGCGCAGTGGCTTGCGCCTCTAATCCCAGCAGTTTGGGAGGCCGAGGCGGGCGGATCACTTGAGGTCAAGACGTCGAGACCAGCCTGGCCAACATGGTGAAACCCCATCTCTACTAAAAATACAAAATTAGCCAGGCGTGGTGGCGAGCAGCTCTAATCCCAGCTATTGGGGAGGCTGAGGCAGGAGAATCGCTTGAACCCGGGAGGTGAGGTTGCAGTGAGCTGAGATCATGCCATTGCACTCCAGCCTGGGAGACAGAATAAGACGCCATCTTTAAAAAAAAAAAAAAGAAAGAAAGAAGAAAAAAAGGAAAGAAAGAATATCAAAAAGTCAGGAGAGCAGACAAAGTCTCTAGCTCTAAAAACAAAACCAGAAAGCTGGTATATTTTGGAGAAATTATGAAATATTTTTACAAAAAGATATCATTTGTGCCAGTCATATGTAGAAACAGATGCTTCCACAAATATTGGAAAAAAATATAAGCACCCACACTGTTTACATCCTTTACTTCCTTCTTTGGCTGTATGACCAGTCAAAATAGCCCCATGCTAAATCAAAGCAGTGTCCATCACATTTACATGTGGACAGTTAATATGTCTATGACAGAAATCACTAACGTGTCAAAAAATGAATGTGAGATGCATCAGGATGAAGAAATACATAATGATGGCAGTGAGGTCTAATGACCAGCAGCTTTGGATTTATAGAACCACCCTCAGTTTCTGATTAAGCCACTAATTTTTGGTGGTTTAGAGCATTTCAATCTTTATTACTGAAGATGGCTTCATAAAATGGATGCAACTGTCAAAAGGTTTAAACATTTTGGAGGCAATCATAAGAACGCCAATTAAAAAGTATTTCATAGTGAGAATTCATCTGCCTGAACACCAGTATGGGGTAATTCTGCTTGTAGTAAACCTGAGAACAGTGAAAGTGTGATTATGTAGTTATCAGTTTGAGACTCAGGGAGCTATATGATTTTAGAATATGAGTTAAAGGTTAATCTCAAAAGGCTCAGTGTACTTTCTATGGTTTCTTCCACTATATAGCTGTACTCATTTCCTACTATTGATGTGACAAATTGCCACAAATGTAGTAATTTAAAGCAATACACATTTACTATCTTACAATTCTGGAAATCAGAAGTCTAAAATGGATCTCACTGGGCTACAATTAAGACTGGGCAGGACTTCCTTCCTGTTCCTTTTGGAGGGTCTATAAGAAAGTCTGTTTTCTTGGCTTTTCCAGCGTCTAAGGACTGACCTTGATCCTTGGCTCATGGTCCTCTTTCATCTTCAAAGCCAGCAATCACATAATCACAACTCCTGCCCCTCTCTTTCATTTACAAGTACACTTATAAAATATTAGGTCCACTAGGATAATCCAGAATTTTTCCTCATTTTAAGATTCTTACCTTCATCATGTTGGCAGAGACCCTTTTGCCATGTGAGGCAGCATATTCAGAGGTTCTAGAGATTAGAACACTGGCATCTTTGGGGCATGGCCAGCATTCTGCCTATCACAATACCCTCCATGACAACATTGTAGAAATGCTAAGGTACTCTGTATTTTAGGGATTTTTTCTCCAACTCCCCCAGCAACTGATATTCCAGCTAAAGAACAGGAGTAAGTAATATCTCATTTGAAAGTTTCACATAACCCATAACCTTGAAGACTGTATACTGAGTGTGGTCAGGCTGGCAGATTATAAAACAGGATCTTTAAAGAAAAGAAGCTGGAATTCTTAACACAATCAAAAGACGTTCCAACACAATGAAACAGTCAACTCATACACATATCAAAGAGCTGGACATACAGAAGTAGAGATCACATGAACAAGCAGTTCAGGGAATAAAAGGAAGAATTTTTCTGAGTGCAAAATATAAATTTTGAGGCATACACCAGCTTTGTACCAAAAAAGAAAGGAGCCATGCTTTCATATATACCTAGTTCTTAATTGGCCTATGCTATGGTCCGAATGTTTACGTTCCCCCAAAATTCATATCTTGAAATCCTAATACCCAAGGTGATGCTATTAGGAGTTGGGGCTTTTGGGGAGGTAATTAGGACATGAATGGGATCAGTCCCCTTATAAAAGAGGCTCCAGAGAGCTCTGTTACCTCCTATACCCATGTGAGAATATAGCAAGAAGGTCCATCTATGAACCAGGAATTGGGCCCTCACCAAAAGTGTCTGAAGTTGCCGTGATCTTGGACTTCCAAGACCCTAGAATTGTTAAGAAATAAATTTCTGTTGTTTAGAAGCTACCCAGAAAATGGTAACTTATTATAGCAGCCTGAATGAACTAAGACAGTCTGATCTGGGCAACAAAGGCACTTATCTTCTGTTAATCATATAAAACGAAAGCTCTGTTTTCTCATCAGTCCATAAATAAGGATTTTAAAGGGTACATTATTTCAGGTGGTCTATTAGTCTGTTCTCAGACTGCTAATAGAGACATACCTGAGGCTGCATAATTTATAAAGAAAAAGAGGTCTAATGGACTCTCAGTTCCACATGGCTGGGGAGTCCTCACAAGCATGGTGGAAGGCAAAGGAGAAGCAAAGGCACATCTTACATGGTGGCAGGCAAGAGGGCTTGTGCAGGAGAACTCCTCTTTATAAAGCCATCAGATCTTGTAAGACTCATTTACTATCACAAGAACAGCATGGTAAAGACCTGTGTCCATGATTCAATTACCTCCCACTGGGTTTCCCCCATGACATGTGGGAATTATATGGGTTATAATTCAAGATTAAACTTGGGTGGGGACACAGACAAACCATATCAGATGGGTTTTGTGGATTGGAAGGAAAAGATGCACACATCTGTGATAGGTTGCTGACTGATTTAGACAACAAAACACATCAGAAGCAGAGTGGCTACACTAAGGAATAGTGTGCACACTGGCATAGTTTTTCCCAAGCCCTCGGTTCTGGAAACATCCAGCTGGTCTGACACTCCCCAACCAGGCAGTCTTGCAAGAATGCCCTTCAACTCAAGTTGCCATCATGCTCACATTAGAATTTCAATGATAATCTATGTCTACCACTCCCAAGCTATGCTCAACTTTCATGATAGCTCGAGGTAGTTCACAGTTTCAATATTTGATTGCATTACATTCCTTTTCATTATGTTATATCTTTGCAAAGCTGGGTTCATAGCCATTGCTGTAATAAAATGTGCTTCATGAAAATCGATGTGGATGGGAATCAGGTAGCAGTGTCCAATCTAATTCCAATGTATGTGAAGTCATTCTGTGCCCAATAGGAGGATGTATTCCATTAGTAAGCAATGGTGGCTATTTAAGAAAAAAAAATTTTATTTCAATTTGTGTGTTTTTTCAAATGATATATATATTTTTCAAATTATGTTAGTACATAAATTCTTATTCATTTGTTTCAACCTACCTACCTAATGAATAAAACTACTTATTCATTATGTTGTTCTACTTATTCATACTTATGTTGAGTATTTTCTTTGGCCTAGGGGTGTGATGAAAACATTACAAATATACTAAGGGGACTATAAACCAGGATCTATGCTCTGCCATTTAAAGGAATATTTGTAAACATTGGCTCTCCTGATTCATTAAGCAAACCCAGTACTCAGAAGGCCACATTCTCCCCCATTTGTTAGAGGAAAAAAGATGCACTACCCACGTGCCCTGGAAAAAATCTTTTTCCTGCTTTCCTGAAAATCCACTCCCCATAAAACCATACACATACAAACTGTCTTTGGTTTGGCTACTCTATTAGTCAGAGCTCTCCAGAGAAAGAAAAACCATAGGTGATATATCCAGATAACTAGACGGATAGATAGGCAGATAGAGAGAGAGAGAGAGAGAGAAGAAAATTTATTACAAAGAATTGGCTCATATGATTATGCAGACTGAGAAGTTCCAAAATCTGCCATCTATAAGCTGGAGATCCAGAGAAGAGCTAATGGTGTAATTCCAGTTCAAGTCTGAAGGCCTGATAACCAGGAAATGGTATAAATACCAGTTCCAGGGCAGGAGAGGACCAATGTCCCAGCTCAACCAGCAGGCAGGAAGAGAAAGGGACAAATTCTTAATTCTTCCCCCTTCGGTATTTTTGTTCTATTCATGACCTCAGTGAATTGGATGATGCCCACTCACAATCTGCTTTACTAAATCCATTTATTCTAATGGTGATCTCGACCTAAACACCCAGAAACAATGTTTTATCCAGGCACCCCATGATACAGTCAAGCTGACAGAGAATTAACCATTTCAGCTGCCAAGCATCTGAAACTTCTTCCTGTTTTTAGTTAACCCCACTATAAGAAGACATACTGGGGCTAGGCACAGTAGCTCACACCTGTAATCCCAGCACTTTGGGAGGCCAAGGCAGGTGGATCACTTGAGGTCAGGAGTTCAAGACCAGCCTGGCCAACATGGTGAAACCCCGTCTCTAGTAAAAAATACAAAAATTAGCCAGGCGTGATGGTGGGCACCTGTAGTCCCAGTAACTAGGGAGCTGAGACAGGAGAATCACTTGAACCCGGGAAGTGGAGGTTGCAGTGAGCCGAGATCGTGCCACTGCACTTCAGCCTGGGCAACAGAGCGAGACTCTGTCTCAAAAAAAAAAAAAAAAAGAAGAAGAAGAAGAAGACATATTGGGAGGTGATCACATTCCAGTTAGAAGCTAAAGGAGCCGACTACTTACTTTCCCAGCCTCTTTGCAGCTTGGTTACCAACAGCCGATACATGCTCAGCCAATGAGATGCACTGTCCCTAGGGCTCTGAATTCGGATCCAAAGAAGCAGATATTAAGGAGCAGTGTTTACATAGAGGCAACACAGGCAGTTGCAACACGCAGGTGCAGTAGGAGTGGGGTAGGGTGTTCACAACACTACTCCCTTGCCTGCCTGGCCCGCTTTGGCTTTGTCCTTGCCATCATCCAAGACTGACTGTCCTATCTCCCTTCTGGACTCAAAATTTTTCGAAAAATTCATTTCTTCCTGCTTAAATCATCTGCAGCACTTTTCTGTCACTTGTGAAAAAGCCATGATGTGCATAGCTCCCCAAATGCAATCTTCTTTCTACACAAGGTTCATCAACATTCCAATGTGATAAAGTTACATACAATAACTCACAAACATAACTTAAGCAAGTGAATTACCTGCAGGCAATAAAATTCATTTTGAATAAAGCATCTTTATTCAAAATTATCCCCCAAATTATCATTTACAAGGAACGAAAATATAGACAAGACATCCCGACCTGGAACACCTCATACTTCCAGAGTTAAGAAACAGAGTAAGTGGTTTCTGTCTTCCCTTCACACATTCCCTTTGCCTGCAGTGGCAAGGCAGTACCCATTGCTGACATATCTGGTTAGTTCATTTAGAATAAGACCTAAATCACTTGCATTTTATGGGTAAAGCTGATATAACCTTAAGTAGAGCAATATGAAATGTGCCACTATAAGGTATGAAATTGACATTTCATGTTCCATTTAGATACAGCTAGATGACCTCAGTCTAAAGGAGCCATTTTAAATGAGGGCCAGAGTTTTATTTTTTGACAGATGGGTGCCCTGGCTAGAGAATTTATTTAGCTTATATCTGAACTAAAGTGTGATCTACACGATTATTTTTATTCAATGGCTTTAGATACTGGGAAAATATTTTCCTTCTCCTAGATTCTAATTTGTTATGTCACAAATGTCTTATTTAAGAACTGTGGGGTTTTTTTTGGAGGGGGGTTGTTTGTTTGTTTTGCATTTCAGCAATCATATAAAACTGGATGGCATGCAACCGGTTATTCAAACTAATAATCTCTATATTTTCATCTTTACTTATTGCATGTTGTTGGATAAGAACAGACTTTATAATTAATGACTTTCCACAGTACACTAATACAAAAGTAAACAGAATCAATTCTTTTGAGTGGTATCTGTAATTACAAATAGCATAAACTGTGTGGTCCCTATTTATACAACCGGAATACCCTTGGATTTCTTTTTTTTTTCTTTTTTTCTTTAACCAAGGAAGCAAGCAACGTAACCATTTAATTGTCTAAGATGTATATTCTCAAAACCAATTACCACATCGCTTCTCAAATACAACAACTTTCTGAATATGAAATATGCTTTAAACCAAGCATTACCAGAGACAGCCTGTGCAATTTTGTCAAACGCTCCAAAACACAAACAAACAAGAATGGAAGAATATCACCAATAGATACAAAGAGCCCAAATAATGTAGTATGAAACATTAATTAATTAGTTATTAGTTGGCTATATCACTTGCTAATTGGACAGTTTCTCCTAATAATTCAGTGTATCTTTTAGTAATTTGTTCACAGTCATTAGTGAAAGAAACAACACAAACTAGTATAACAAAAAAGAAATTTAATAGTTTACATAGCAGAATTCTGGGACAACCTGGCTTCAGGTACAGCTTCATCCAAGAGCACAAATGATATAAGGTCTCTCAACTCTGGTCTTCTTTGAATTAACTACATTTTGAAAAAGTCCCTTTCTATAGTATGACAAGATTATGACGAAGAACTTGGGATTACATCCTTACACCTCCACATACAAAAGTAAAGAAAGAAAAGAGCCTCAGAATCAACATCAGCAGATCTGACTAGATTGACCTGGGGTCATGAGCCCATACCCAGATAAGACTTATGGCCAAATGTCTCTGAGAGGCTATGCCTATATCACAAATCCAACCCTACAACCAGGATGAACCAAACACCTCTCAGAAAAAAACAGATCAAACATGGGGAAAGCACATCCCCTAGAGAAAATTAGGAAGTATTTACCAGAAGGGTGATGAAAAATGAACTTAGATGGGTCACTGCTATTTAAGAGCACTAGCTTGGCTCTCTAGTCTCTCCAATTCACTGTAGACCAGGAACCATTTTCCATACCTATGGTAACCCCATTTGTTCCGAACAACAAATGTGCACACAGGTCAGGCAATTAGAGCTACATTTGTGAAGCCAATGAAAGAGGGTATTTTACATCATAAAGTTCCCATAGCACCCCTTCATCTGCACTGACCAGCCCCATTTCCCCACTTTCCCAAACAAAAAGCTGTGCCCCCACACTTTAGCTCCATTACCAGCCTCGGAAATACAACAAATATGTGCTGATTACTCTCACTGTTTCTCTGATGCTTCTTCCTGGTAAAAACAAGTCTAAAGTTCTGTACTACAAAGTTACCATCAAATTCTCTCTGGCTCACATATGCTACCATTGTCTTACATTTCCAATTTTCAAGGCTTAAAAACAATCATTACATCTTACAGAATAGAGATTTACTATCTTAAAGCTGATGTTAAATTGGCCCTATCTTTTTCAGACTTTCAGATAGATAGTACTCATATTTTACATAACACTGCTACGAAAAATAACATTCTGAGGAACATCCCTCTTTCCAAGTACCTGATGTTCATTTCAACCTCATCTCTTCCTGTCGCGAGCTTTTATCCTATGTTCATGCCCTCTCCTCCTCTTTATCTCATCTGGCTTCCTCAAGGTCCACACAGGCCATCTCTAATGCTCTCCTACCTGGCCCTGCCACATCCTTTTCAACGATGGCCCCCAGAATATTTTTATTTTGAGAATTTCACTGCACTTCACTAGATCAGGGTTTCTCAGCCTTGACACTACTGACATTTTCGGCCTGATAACTCTTTGTTGTAAGGGGCTGTGATGGTCAATTTTATCTATCAACTTGACTGGGCCACAGGTTGAGTAGACATTTGGTCAAATGTAATTCTGGGTGTGTCTGTGAGGATATTTTGGATGAGGTTAACATTTGAATCTCCAGACTAAGTAAAGCAGATTGCCCTCCATAATGTGGGAGGTTCTCATCCAATCAATTGGAGATCAAAAGAGGACAAAAAGCTGAGTAAGAGAAAACTCCCGCATGACTCCCACACAAGCTGGGCCATCATATATGTTCTGTTTCTCTGGAGAATTCTGACTAACACAGGGCTCCCCTTGCACTGAGGATGTTCAGCAGTATCCCTGGCCTCTAATCACTAGATGCCAGTGGCATCCCCTTAGTTATCACAACCAAAAATAGGACCAGCCATTGTCAAATAGGCCCTGGAGACCAAGATGCCCCTAGTTGGGAACCACTGCATTAGAGCTTGGCTGGAGACACCATCAAGACAACTGAGGACATAAAACTTTCTTAGAAACCCGAGAAATTTTTAGCAGTGATTACACCATCATTCACAATAATCATGTCTCCCTAAATGAAGGATTCCTCCATGCTCCCTCCTTGTAGCTTTTCCATGCGTCAGACTGGATCCTATCATCCATCAACCTGTCTGCCTCTCTTTGAAAAGCAGTGGTTTTCAGATGCATACTGGGTACAAATTCAAATCACCTAGGAGACTCGCTCAGCACACCAGTGCCCTGGAGATTCTGATTTAATAAACCTCATTGTGGGGACAGAGAATCTTTATTAATAAAAAGTTTCATGGGTGACTCTGATACATAACCTCAATAAGAGAACAATTTCCTTAAAACTGCAGCAAGCACCGAGAGGCAAATGACACAAACGCCTCTAGACACAAGCAAGTCATTTACCTCTTAATGGAGGTCGGTACATTCCCCAACTCCTGACTCCATAGTCTTTTCCAATAAGTGAAGGAGGATCATGAAATGGGCTGTTTTTTTTCAGATTAGGTCAATTTTTTAAAATTTCATCAGTTTTAAAATGATTGCCTTTCATAACAGAGAAATGAGATAAGTCATACAAGAGAAATATAGCTTTTATAAGAGACATACTCAATTTTCATAGGAAAATCATAAGAAAACAATAGAGCTTTAAATCTAATTCTGGAAAATGACTCTTAATAAATCAAAAGATTGTTAAAGGACCTAGCCAGTGATAAATTAGAAAAAGGAAAATAATCTTAAATTAAATAATTCATGAACTCAGGCACACAAGTAATTTCCTAACAACAATTCAAGTTGCAAGACATATATTTATTTCGCTATGTTAGAATATAAATTTCTCTTCCTCAAGGGCTTTCATTTGTCCAGTTTAAAATTCTACAGCAAATCAGTAAATATTAAGGATAATGTTACTACCTAAAATTTTCCTCAAAATAAAATCTATGTATAGCTAGGAAAAACAGAAATCAGAGACTCATTTCAAAAAAGAAACGCTTTCAAAAAGCTTTGTAGAAACTTTGACCTATACTCTTTTGAGAATAGATTGACATTGGAATGTGCAATTTGCGCCTTATCACTATTTGCAAAATACCATCATTATCTTATTCTAGTCCTCTGCTAGCAACAGTCATAAAAGGCATCTCCATGGATTTTATTGCCCCTCATGGAGACGCATTTTATGACTCCACCTGAAGAAACAATGACACTTAAGAAATCTTAAGAATGCTAAATGATGAGTTAATGGGTGCAGCACATCAACATGGCACATGCATACATATGTAACAAACCTGCACATTGTGCACATGTACCCGAAAACTTAAAGTATAATAATAATAAAATAAAATAAAATAAAATAAAATAAAATAAAATAAAATAAAATAAAATAAATAATTACTTGGGAAAAGAGACTTTAAGAAAATGCCCTTCGATTCTAAACAACTATAATATAAAGAAGATAGTCCAGGTCACTTTATCTTCCTCTAAGAAGAAAATGAAGTAACTAAAGCTAGAAATAATTACAGATAGGAGGGAGTGAACCCATTAAGTGTTGAAGTTCCAACCAACCCTTAGTTGCTTCCTCCTCCCTCTTCTCAACTCCTCCTATCCAACCTACTACTGATTGCTCTGGTGTCCTAATATCAAGTCCTTCATTTTTGTCCCTCTGCAAGTCTCATACTTCTTCCTTATTTCTTTGTTTCATTATCTTTGTTTCTGTAAAACCATCCAAGAACCAACTTCTCGTTGACATTCTCTCTGGCAGCCTGTCCCAATTGTTGGGAAGCTGTTTGGCCAACTGTTCTTTGATTCGCTGTCACTTTTTCAAAATCTACATCTTATTTCCCCTATAGTTTCTGGACAGAGGGACAGTCTACAAAAACAGAGAAATAGGCCCTGTCATCCACAATGAGGATCCATCAGAAGTTTTAAATAAGAGACTTTAAGACAGTCATCTTATTAGAGAAAACCCCATTCATTGTGAAAATATAAATATGAGTGAGAAAATGGCAGAATGTTTAAAACATTCCTGCACAACGGAAAAATGATGACAATCTTGGATGCTGGCCAATCACAAACACTCTCTATCCCTGTCCAGAGAGTACAGCATGATCACTATCCTCATCACAATGGCAAATTGTAATGAAACCTCTGAGGATATTAGAGAGAAAGACCTTGCTTTCTGGATTGTCAAAACAATTATAATAAAACAGTTGCTCACCTTCATTTGAGGAATATAACACATTATCTCTCCTCTTCACAGCAAACCTGTTTCTGGATATCTGCTATTGGATAACAAACTACGAGGAAACCTAGTGACTTATTACTGTGGATTATTGCCCCTCATGTTTCTGTGAGTGGTCTTGGCTCAGCTGGGCAGTTGTCCCTTGGCATCGCTCATGCCATTTCAGTCAGATGGCACTTCAGACTGAAATGAACTAATGGTTCGGTTGGGTGGGGATGTCCAAGGTAATTTACATGTCTGGCACATTAGCTGGGAGAGCTAGAATAGCAGCTGGCTGGCCAGGAATTGATCTTTCTCCACGTGGTTAGCTTGGGCTTCCTCACAGCATAATGATCAGACTTCTTACATGGCAGTAGCTTCCCCTAGAGTGAAGATGCCAAGAAAATAAGGTGGACACTGCAAGGCTCCTTATGAATTGGCCACAGAAGTTATGCAGGATCTCCCCTACTGCATCTGCTGGTTATACAAGAACAACACAGAATCGGCATGAGAAATATGAACACATAGGGTATGAACTTCCAGAAGCTCTTTGGGCTATCTTAGCTAACACAATGCCCACTAGGTAAATTGGGAGATGTACTGTTGCTCTCAGATTATAAATAAGAAAAGAGCTCACTGATTCTAGATCTGAGATCCAAGACCTAGAAAGTGTCTGAACTGGGACAGGAATCTGAGTATTCAGATGATAAGTTAACTGTTTGGCTGGTATCAAGCAGGTGGTAAACTTAAAATGGATTATATTTAAAAAACGAACTGGGGTTTTCATCCAAGTGTTAGTTTCATCTGCAATTAATTAGTCATCCATAGAGTGGACATTTTACATGAGTTTGCTGTCTCAAGTGAATCACATCTTTTGCTGAGAGCAATCAATTTTCCTTTAGGAACACTGCTCCATCATGCTGGATTTGTGACACCCCACTTTACCCTAGCTAACAGCAACACGAGTTCAAGTATTCTCTCTCATCTGAATCTTACTGCTACTAGAAGTATATTTATTCTAATGGAAATGGCCAAGAAAGACTATCAAAGAAGTGTTGCCACTGAGACTCATTCTTTCCCCCAATTATCCCCTGGGCCTGATACTCCATCACCTGATACCCTTCGTATTAATTCCCTTCATGTTGATGTAAGACTGAGTCTATGGGCAGCAGATCAGAGACACTGAATACGAGGAGGATAACTAGTTATTGTGCACACCAGATTTGGTGCCTAATTCGACTTAGTTGAAATATAACTCTACCACTTTCTTACTAGGTGTATGTATCCTTAGGCAAGTTTTCTTAACTTCTCTGAAACTCTTCCTCATCTGTAAAACAAAATTAATACTATCACCTTCTTCAAAGAGTTGCAAAGATTAAATGAGATAATACAAGTAAAGTACCATGTCTGGCTTGGAATAAACACAATGCATGTCAGCTATTATATTTAATATTAGAGGTCCATAATCCCTTATCTGCAGTTCTAATATGCAAAATGCTCTGAAAAACCAAACACATTGTCAGCCCAACCAGACCTCAGCTGAAAAAGATGCTCTTTAAGATCTTTTTTTTTTTTTTTTTCTTGAGACGGAGTCTCGCTCTGTCGCCCAGGCCACTGCAAGCTCCGCCTCCCGGGTTCACGCCATTCTCCTGCCTCAGCCTCTCCGAGTAGCTGGGACTACAGGCGCCTGCCACCACGCCTGGCTGATTTTTTTTTGTATTTTTGGTACAGACGGGGTTTCACCGTGGTCTCGATCTCCTGACCTCGTGATCCACCCGCCTCGGCCTCCCAAAGTGCTGGGATTACAAGCGTGAGCCACCGCGCCCGGCCTGCTCTTTATGATCTTTATCCCATTCAAGCACTAAGAAATGTCAACATGCTTGGCCATTGCCCAAGATTCTATTAGAATGTCACATAGCACACAGCACTAGTAGCATACTACCGTTCTAAAATCTAAAATTCTAAACTACATTTGACTGCAAGGGCTTCAGGTAAGAGACTATAGATATGTAACTTATTATTATTCAAAAAATCTGTTTATTCAAAAAATAGACACCACACAATTCTCTCTAGGGTGATCCCACAAACTTCGACTATGTATTAAAACACAGAAATTACACTAGAGCCAGTTTCAATAACAAATAAACATTTTATACTTAACTAATACTGCTTATATAGGCAAATTGTGCCAAAGGAACAAATTTACATATAACTTGATAAGCTGCAAATATCCTACTTCTAGTTAAGGCATGTAATTAGAACTGCATCTTCTGGCTTTTTAATTTAGAGGGTACTTAAGAATTCTATTTTATTACCTGAATTAAATACCATATATGGTATTTAATTATGCTCTTTATGATCTTTATCCCATTATGGAAACACATAAATAAATGTGTTTCCTCAACATGTAGTGAGTGTCCTATTAATGGAAACTTTAACAAACTAGCTAGATTTTGGTTTTGCAGGACTCTTAGATCTATGGATTAAGATGTGTCTATAATACTTGATGTATTTTAGAGAATAATTATCCAAAATATACTTCATGGAACATGGAGGAACTGCAGACTAACATTTTCTATGGTCAAATATTTGGGAAATGCTTCATTTTTTCTTTCATAATATATTAACACGTTAAAGGCCAAATAAACTATTTAGGAAAAGAAAATAAAACAAAATTTCACAAACTTTATAAAGCTAACATTTCCTGAGCTTTCATTAATTTCATTAATTTCATAATTAAATGCCATTTATGGTATTTAATTCAGGTAATTTGACCATAGAAAATGTTAGTCTGTAGTTCCTCCATAGTTAAACCAAATGAACTATGTAACCATGAAAACTGGATCCTCAAACTGCTAGGATTCCTTAGTGCTTGAAGTGTTTTATACTTGTAGGTTTCTCACAGGTTTGCTGTTCACTCATATTGTATCCTCTTACTCTCAGTGAATCAGATAAAACAAAGGTTGATATTAGAATCCCATCTTGGGACTGCTGCCCCTGCTTATAGTGTCAGTTCTGGCCCTCAATGGTTCAGAGCTCCAGAAAAGCAGACTAAACCACTGTGGCATCTTTCTTTAGGGTTAAATTTTAACTTCAGAAGAAAAATCCTGAGACTCTGTTTTTAAAATAAAAAAGTTGAGGATAAAAATGTGCAAACCCCCATACAATAAAAATAAGAATTATAATTCAAATGAGAATAACATATGGACAAAGCCACATTAATTACGATAATGAAGAAAGTTATGACGTGCTCTATCACTTTACCCTAGTTATTTACATCTTTTAAAATAATTTCTTAAGATGTATTCCAATTCACAGTGGAAATAGTTTTGGGTGCAAGCAACTGATAATATGTAAAATTTACTTATAATGCCAGTTTTGAAAACCTTCATTTAAGGAAACATGTCTATCTGCCACAAATGCAATATTCATTAACAAAGCCACCAATACAAGTGTGTTTGAAAGGATCTATCTGTTAATATAACCATTTATATATACTATGTAATTTTATGCACAATCTGGTTAAGTAGGTAGGTAAATGAAGGAAACTGAGTTACAGGAAAGCCAGAAAGGTTGTTCAAGGTCATGAAGTTAACTGCCAAGCAGATGATGCAAAAAAAATTGTTAAAAACAATCTAACTTTAATAACAGGGTGAAGAGCTTCTCTCCAAAGTCTCCAGCATATTTTTGGTTTTCATGAATTTTTCAGAGAGTATCTGTTTTTAAGTAAGTAGCAACATACTCAGGGAAAATAAGGCCTGTTACAAGAAATTAAAGTCAAATTCTATAAACATGCCCTCTTTACATGTATGCTAAAGGAAATTTAATGCCATCAACACTTGATTATTTCCTAGAATGAAAGAGAATCCAAAATAGCATATCTAAAACAACTTTATCTATCCCTGCACCATGCAAAACTACTGGTTCTCACAAGTTCACTAAGGAAGCCAACAGTTATTTTGTTTCTCATTACAAATAGCTGCACCCAATGCCCATGGAAAGTCTCTGCACATGATGTGCGCTTTTTTTTTTTTTTTTTTTTTTTTGCAGGTTTGGACAAGCATTTGCAATGTTCTGTGGGATCTTAATGGTATCACAAGAAGGCTTTCCTAGTATCAAAAAATAATAACAAATGAAAAATGTTAAAGCTCAGGAAATGTTAGCTTCATAAAGTTTGTGAAATTTTGTTTTATTTTCTTTTCCTAAATAGTTTATTTGGCCTTTAACATGTTAATATATTATGAAAGAAAAAATGAAGCATTTCCCAAATATTTGACCATAGAAAATGTTAGTCTGTAGTTCCTCCATGTTCCATGAAGTATATTTTGGATAATTATTCTCTAAGATACATCTAATATTACAGACACATCTTAATCCATAGATCTACGAGTCCTGTAAAACCAATAGCTAGTTTGTTAAAGTTTCCATTGATAGGACACTCACTACCTGTTGAGGAAACGCATTTATTTATGAATAATTTCATTCAGTTGGCTCTTTATGGTTTTCTGTAATATGTCTTAGATCTCACCCCTGTGCAAATGCAAAGCAGATCTAAGTCATCTTTCACTTGAAATTGTTTCATGTAAATGAAGACACCTATTACATCCCCTTGCACTGAATTTACACCACCATAAGCTAAACATCCTAAGTTCTTCTTGAGACATGGTATGGGATACCATCATCATCCAAACTGGCTTCTTCATGATACCAGCTTGTTTGACAAAATCTGTCTTAGTGTAGATCACAGTCTTCAGATTGTGATCACATCTCAGTGCAGGATTAATATTGACCAGGTTTCCCCTGGATCCAAGCCCTGGCTCTGACATTCACTACCTTTAAGACCTTGACAAGTTACTTACCTTTCTAAGCCTCACCCTATTCATCAGTAAAACAGTAATGATAATTCTTCCTATGGTGAGGTTTCTGTAAACATTAAATTTAAAATATTGAACCTGCTGCATAATAAGTATTCAATAAATATTAGCTAGTATCAATATGTCCATTTTGGAAATATGTGTTTTCTTCTGGCCAGTTTAAAAAAGTAGAATTCACCAAGTGCTCAACAGTGACTGATTGGCTCAGGGTTGCAATCAGCAGGTTAATGGAACAATGAGAAAAGAAACTGGCAGACAGTTAAAAATAAGCCACAAATTATGTGCAAGCAGATAAAGCCCTGACTGTATAATCATTACCAACCAGGCTCTATCTTTTCTTCCCATGTAGTAACATGTCACTTTCTTTAAAAGTTTCAGTGAAACACTGCAAAAGCCTGCAATTT